>NC_090446.1:853516234-853819200 GCF_031143425.1 Pleurodeles waltl | reverse complement strand
CGGAATGACCCCCATATGCCTGTACATTAAAAGTTCTGGGAGGCATTATCATTTTCTATGTATGATGCAGAATGCACATGGAAAGAGGAAAACTACAAAGAGGTATAAAGAAAAAACTCACTGTTGTTCATCCCCTGGGGAAGTGTAAGCTATTGACTCATCCCCAGCTATACATGGCCTTGTAAATTTGGTGATGCATCACAGTCCATGGGTGTTGCAGGGAATCACCCAACACAAAAGTCATGGAATGCTTCCCTGACACAGGGTAAGCCAAAGCAGCAATTTCCACTTCCTTGCTTTACTCCATATCTATGAGCTATTCTAAGCCACGTAACGTGGCTTAGCATGGACTCATAGATATTGTTGAGAGGTCTGTGCCAGGGCTGCATCATTAAAGGTGATACAACGGCCCAACAAAGCTCTCATATTTATGCCACAAAGTTTATTTACTTTCATTCTGCTCCTGATTCCCACACATTTTGATGTACATCTTGAACTTTGCTCTCATTACAAATACATTGAAAAAATGATGTACAGTCTATGTTTTTGTTTTGCATTAATTAAATAGCTACTTCACAAACATCAGAGGGAGCAACCATACATAATGACAGGTCCACCAATCTTCAGTCCCAGGAGGTCAATTAGATCGGCTTCCCATGCCACCACGTAAGCTCACCTATGCTTCATCTGTCGTGCAGTACATCAAAGGCCCTCATGTGGTGCCAACAGATATGCTTTTACCTATCATTTTTATACTTTGCAGTGTATGCCTGGCTCACTCTGCTGGAGTCACAACCATCCTCAGTAGGTAGTGCGACACCAACCAGATGAAGCCACCCGACTTATGCTCTGTAAAATTCTTCCCCCTCCCTGACATGTCCCTATCCCTCCCGCTAACACTTAAAAAAAAAAAAAAACACCCTAACTACTTTAAAAACCCTTTGAAGAAAAGCAACAAAAAAAGACAGACAACAACAACAATACAGTGAAAAAACGCCACAAAACTTGTCAAATGGATAACAATGACACAATTCACAGACAAAGAGCACACACAGACAAGACCAAGCAACCGCAAATCTAAGATCAACTCTTAAAAACCACCAGCACAGACTAAAAGAGAGTAAGAAAAAGTGAAAGTAACTTCACACTTCCTATTATTTATGACCATTGTTTGATATCCTGGCTGGGTTGCTTCCCGTTATTGACAAATGCATAGTTTTTTCTAATGCACTGTTAGAGAAATTTATATTGTAAAATGAACACCAAGCACATTGGCACGTATGCTGTTTTCTACACGCATTGGCCCTTGATGCACAGATTACAACCTGCACAACTGGTGCAATGCGCCATGCATCAGGGCATTGCGTGGTTTCTGACACATGTAACTGGCCTAATATGTGGGATGTAATGTAGATGACTGTGAGAAGATATAACAGCTTCTACACAATTTCATTTGCCCTACAGTTATGGCAGACAGGTCCAGAGGTTGGTCATGTGTTTCATTTTACTGTTCATAGTGTGCTTATGTGTGACATTATACAATCTTACATGTGACATCTAGAGGGACAATGTTTGAGAGTGTAACAACGTATAATGTATTGAGGCATTGATTAACTTATCTTTATTCAGTGCTTTGAAATTGGCTTGGAGGTAAGTTGATATCTGAGGTGAGGCTGCAGTTATGTACTGTGCATTGCCACATCCAGTGTTGAATGGTACTTGGTACAGCTGTGGACTGTTTTGGCAGTACCTGAGAGGTCTGTGTGACAGAGGGTGGTGTCCAGAGGGTGATAGTTTCTGGGTTAGCTGGTGTAGGCATAAAAAGTGTTATTAATACTGAGTGACACAATATTTTTCAAATCAATGCATTGGCTCTTACTGTATCAGATATAGGCTCCTTAAATGTTGCATGGGGGTACACATGCACAAACGATAGTAACATATTGTTGGAAAATGGGTCATTGGTAATGGCAGGTAAGTACCTACACTTAGCAATAGGCCACTAACCTCCACTTATGTCCAGTTAGGTCTCAGTAAATTAAACCTAGCTCAAACCTTGGTAGCTTGGCAATGAGTGACAAGGCTTAGCTTACGATATAAAGCGTAAAGCATTCAAATATCACAAAACAGTAATTAAATGAAACACAGGAAACAGTGCAAAAATCTAAAATCAATTTATAAAAATAGGAAATCATTTTAGCTTTAAAATGACACCAAAATGAATAACACTGTATAAGGGGAACCGGGGATATGAATTTTTAAAGAATTAATGCTTTCTAGCGCATAGAAACAAAAAGCGCCAATCTGGTCATCTGGTTGCACCTCGACCGGGCCAGTGTCAAAGTTTAAGGCTGACCGCGATGGAGCCCGGCTCGGCTACAGCCCATGGGAGGCCTCGGTCCAAAGTTTACCTTAGGACTTAGTTGTTTTTCTGGAGATTTTCTTCAGCGGGACGACCCTGCAAGTCTAATCCAACCTCCTGGAACTCTTCCTTGGATACGTGTCGCGGGAGCCCTCAGTGGAGATTTTTACATTCGGACTTAGTCGTTTTTTTTAGGTGAAAATCATTCGACCGTGGCAAACCTGAATCTTGATCTGACGTCCTTGGAGCCCTCTTCGGATACGCTGGCTGGGAGGTCCCGGTCAACTTCCTACGTTCAGACTTATTCACTTTTTTGGAGATTTTCTTCAGCGGAACGAACCTGCAAGTCAGGCTGGGTCGCGGTTGAGGCAAGCCAGCTAGAGTTGGCGTGGCTGGTCGGTCCCTCTATGGAGCTTTTTTCCAAAAGTTCTCCAAACTTCTGGATCTTCTCCCAGATGCTCTTTTAAGGTTCTTTTGAGGTCCACAGTTCACCCCCAAGGTTCCAGAAGCTCTGAGATGCTCCTTGAGGGGTGCAGACTACAACTCCCAGAATGCACCTGGTGCAAACTCCTTTTTGGCCACTGGACAGTGGTCAGCTGGTTGATTTCTTCAGGAGTTGGTGCAGAGGACTCTGGTTAGCAAGTTTTCACCTGTAGAAAACAGAGAGTCCCTCCTTGAACCAGTTGAAGCCAGGCAAAGTCCTTCTTGTGGTGAAACCCAAGTGTGCAGCTGGTGCAGTCCTTCTGAGTGCAGGTTCCAGGTGCAGGCCAGGGGTCCAGCAGGGCAGTCCTCCTTCTTCTGTAGTTCTTCCTTGTTGGATGTGGTAGGGAACTGAGGTGTGGGTGCAGGTCTGCCAGTTTTATCCTTGGTCCTGGGTGAAAAACAGGGGAGTCCTGGTTCTCCAATCAGGGGAAGGTTCCTTCCTCCTGTGATGACCACTTCCTGGGAAGTGTGGCAAAAATCAATTCCAGGGAGCAACATTCCTCAAAAATCCATCATGGCTGAAAGTGATTTTTGGAGGTTACATCTGGCTGAGCCCACCCTCTGGTGTGGCTAAAAATCCTAAACATACCCCTCTCCTGCCCTTTCCTGATCTAATCAAGGGGGCACCTAATTGTCTGGATTTGCAGGATGTGAGGGTGTTGCTGGGTTGCTCAAAAATGTCCTTTCCTGCCTTTGAAGACCAGTTTGGCAGTCAAATGTGGCCGTTTTACCTCACCAGGGCTTATAAAAATATTTTTATAAGGTCCCTGCTTATAGTTACATGGCACCCAGCCCTAGGGGCACATAGGGCACGCCTTAGGGGTGACTTATATGTAAAAATAAGGTAGTTTAAAGCTTTGGAACTATTTTTAATTCCAAAGACGAATTTGCATGTAACTTTAATTTAAAAGCAGCCAGCAAGGCAGGCCTGCCTTTAAAATGACACTGGGCACCTCAGCAGTGCACCTATGGGTTCACTACCTATGCTGGGGCCCCCAAACCTACATGCCCTACCATATACTAGTGACTTATAGGTAGGTTGAGTTAGCCAATTATAATTAGCCTAATTTGCATACTGATTTTACACAAAGTACAGGTCCTGTGACTGGTTAGCAGTATCCAGGGCACTATCAGAGTCAAGAAACCACCAGCAAAAAGTAAAAATGGGGGCAAAAAGTTGGGGAGCCTCTGAAATCAGCCCTGTTTTCTCACATATATGCATTCTGAAACATACCAAATCAAATAACGTGGGAAATGTGTCAGAAAGTAATACATTTCCAAGTGTGAAATTACAAGATCTTATACCGAAACATTTCCTAAGCACTTAGGGCCAGATGTAGAAAGCTTTTTGCACATCGCAAACAGCAAATTTTGCTGTGTGCGACATGCAAAAAGCACATCGCAATGCACAAACCTCATTTTGTGATTCGGTAACCTGGTTACCGAATCGCAAAACAGGTTTGCGAGTCGCAATTAGGAAGGGGTGTTCCCTTCCTAATTGCGAGTCACAGTGCAATGCAGGATTGGTTTTTGACTGCGAACGCGGTCGCAAACCAATTGCATTTTGAACCCTTTTGAAATGGGTGGTAACCCATTTGCAAAAGGGAAGGGGCCCCCAGGGAACCCTTTCCCCATTGTGAATGGCAATGCAAAAAAAAATCCAGAGCAGGCAGTGGTCATATGGACCACTGCCTGCTCTGAAAAAAATGAAAACCTTTCATTTTCTGTTTTTGTAACGCATCTCGTTTTCCTTTCAGGAAAATGGGCTGCATTACTGAAAAAAAAACTGCTTTATTAAAAAGCAGTCACAGACATGGTGGTCTGCTGTCCGCAGCAGGCCACCATCCCTGTGAGGGCCACCATTCGCAAGGGGGTCGCAAATTGCGACCCACCTCATGATTATTCATGAGGTGGGCATTTGCGACCTCCTTGTGAATCACAGATGGTGTCAGGGGCACCATCCAACATTGAGAATTGCGACTCGCAATTTGCGGGTCCCATTTCTCAATGTTGCTTCATCTGGCCCTTAATTTCTCTGTGTGAGCTGGATTCTGCATCACATATAGATGGTGGAATTAGATTCAAAGGATATTACTATTAGTAAGGGGATGTCTCTTCATGCACACATGCATACCTGCATGTGATATTTGAATCCCTGCTCTATGGTGCAAGTGTCCCTGCAAAGGCCCTTGCTAGAGAAAACAGCAACGGGACAGAGGATAAGTCATGATTCTTTTGTATTCAGTTATGGGTAGCTCATCACTTGCAATGGCCTTTCACACGCAGCCAGAATTAGGGAGAATATCAGGGCTGCATTGTCTGGCTGTGTGCATTCTAGGCCACTCTGGTTCCTCTCACAGGAAGTTGGTGGAACTTAACTATGATGTACTTGTGTCTGACATAAAACAACATCACGACTGGCAGTACACACACTCCATCAGCTCACAAAGTTTGGATCTGTGCTTAAGTGTGAGAAGGTGAACACACTCTTGCAGCACACACACTCTCAGAAGGTGTACACTGTTCCACATTGCTAGATTTCTGTTTTGTATGTCTTGCTCAGGCACATGTGTTCTACACATGGTGTCACCATGCACACATCTTTTCATTGACAGGATGTTGAGCAGGGGTGAGTGTGACACACTTCAACACTAATTTGAATAGGTGTGTGAGCCAGTAGGCCTCACTGCTATGAAACATGAACACATAGGGGGTCATTACAACATTAGCGGTAAAAGGCGCTTACCGCGGTCCAGAAGACCGCCAATACACTGCCGCGGCTGCGGCATTCCGCCACAGCTATTATGACCCACATCTTGGAATCCGCCGAAATTCAGACACCCACACAACACCGCTACACCAAAGGTCAGTGATAAACTGGCGGAAACAAATCCTCCACCTCAACGCCAACAGAAACATGCCCATGCTATTACGACCCACGAATCCACGCTGCGGTCTTTCAACCGTGGTATTCCATTGGTGGTACACACCGCCGCGCTCAAAATACACACACATCTCCAAAACACCGCCACATTGGACAATTACAAATACACACACCTGATACATATGCAAACAATACTCCCACACACCCAATACAATATAAAACACACACCCACATCACCCACAAACCCCTACGACCAGAAATTAGACACAAAAGCGACAGAGAGAGATCACAGAATAGACAACCCCACTACACAGAGGCACACAACACCATCACCGACACAACATCCACGCACAAAACACAACACACCACTACACTCACCACAACCATCACCACATACACCACCCCACACATCACCCACACCACCCCATGGCACGCCAAAGACACCCCTGCTTCTCCGAGGAGGAGCTCAGGGTGATGGTGGAGGAAATCGTCCAGGTAGAGCCACAGCTATTTGGCTCACAGGTACAGCACACATCAATAGCCAGGAAGATGGAGTTATGGCGCAGAATAGTGGACAGGGTCAACGCCGTGGGACAGCACCCAAGAAATAGGGAGGACATCAGGAAGAGGTGGAACGACCTACGGGGGAAGGTGCGTTCAACGGTCTCCAGGCACAACATCGCGGTACAGCGGACTGGCGGCGGACCCCCACCTCCTCCCCCACAAATAACAACATGGGAGGAGCAAGTCTTGACCATCTTGCATCCTGAGGGCCTCGCAGGAGTCGGTGGAGGATGGGACACTGGTTAGTCAATTCTTAACTATCATATCCCCCACCCTACCTGCATGCTATCACACACCCCCTCCCTCACCCTCTCCCCTATCACTACAACTCCTCACTAATGTACCCATGACACAAACCACCCATACCAACACCAAGCCCTGCATGACACAACTAAGCATGGACACCCCTCACTAAAGCATGCCCACTGCACATACCCAGTACACCCCCCAACCATCACCACACAAACCCACACACAGAAATGCTTGCACTGGGGTACACAGACACCCACCCATTGCACACCATTACACACACACATGCAATAATCATGCTTTTATGCCCCTGCAGGAACCCGAAGGACCGTCACCACACCAAAGGGTCCAGACAACACCACTCCACCCCCAGAAGAGGCCCACAGTGACGAGAGCAGCTCTGCCCTACTGGATCCTGATGACCAGCCCGGACCATCGTGGGCCTCGGGACAGTCGGTTCCCCTTGCACAGGCACAGACCAACACCGACCTTCCACCCTCTGGTAACACCAGCACAGCACCCACCCAGCGGGCCTAAACCTCCCTACCCAGGACAGGTCAATCAGCGGTGTGTCCACCACTACAGGGCACCTAGGGTAACCCACCACCCCAACAACAACAGGGACCTGGGGGCAGTGGTAGTGGGCACACAGTCCAGGGGACGGAGGCACAGGAACACAGGGGAACTGGGAGGGCTGCTGTGCGACATGGGGCGGTCAGGCCAAGGGAACCCACTCTCCATGAGGCCCTATCCTCCATCATGGGAGCATACCACCACTCCCAGGAGACGATGGCGACGGTCCTGGACAAGTTGCAGGAGACCCTGCAACTGCAGGACGAACTGTATTTGGGGTTCAGGGAGGAGCTCAGGACCATCAGCTCCGCCCTGGGCACCATCATAGGGGTGCTGAAGGACATACAGACGACCTTGAGCGACACCGTGGCACTCCAAGGGGCCCCTGACACTAGCCAGGACGATGAAATGCCCACCACCTCCACCAGCGCTAGTGGACAGGACGCCCCGCCACAGGACCAACACACCAGCACCCCATCCCCTGCAGAAGGACAACCACCACGCAAGCGGTCCCTGAGATCCAGGAACAGGACAGATCAAGATGGCAAGACCCCCGCCAGGAAATGAGACCACCCTGATTGTCCCCCCACCGTCCCACTTTGTTACCATGTCCATACTTTAACTGCCCCAGCTCCACTTCCTATGCCCAAATGGGCAGTGCACCTGGGAGACTAATAGACTGGCCTCTGCCATGGACATTCCTCCACCATCACCCATCCTCATTTTACAAACCCCTCCCATTTCTGAGCACTTCAATAAACACCCTTGAAACACAAAATAATCTGGAGTCAGTCTGTGATTACGTAAAAATGTATTATCAATGACAGAGTCATAATGGGTGTACCATTCTAAAGCTAACATACCTATGTCACACATCACAAGCCCTTGAAGGATGCAAGCAGTTGACACGTAGGTAACCACACCTGTGAAACCTTAATGGAAGGGTACAACTCAGTTACCAAATGTTGACTCATATCGAAAAACAGGATAGAGGTAGACGTGTGAAAGTTAATGTAATGCTAAAAATGAAAATGTTCTCACCTGTGTCTCATTGGAAATATTGCTGTATGACTGACTCCCTGTTGTCGTTGTCTTCTTCATCAGCTTCATCCTCATCACTGTCCACAGGCTCCACAGGCTCCACAGCTGCTACAACACTGGCATCTGGATCATCCTCCTGCAGAAAAGGCACCTGGCGATGCAAAGCCAAATTATGGAGCAGGCGATGATGATGTCGCACACCTTCTTCGGTGAGTAGAATAGGGATCCACCTGTCATATGGAGGCACCTAAACCTGGCCTTCAGGAGGCCGAAGGTGCGTTCGATCACCCTCCTAGTTCGACCATGGGCCTCATTGTAGCGTTCCTCTGCCCTAGTCCTGGGATTCCTCACTGGGGTCAATAGCCAGGAAAGGTTGGGGTAACCAGAGTCCCCCAATAGCCATACACGGTGCCTCTGGAGTTGACCCATCATATCAGAGATGCTGCTATTCCGCAGGATGTAGGCGTCATGCACTGAGCCAGGGAACATAGCATTTACCTGCGAGATGTACTGGTCTGCCAAACAGACCATCTGGACATTCATGGAATGATAACTCTTCCTGTTCCTGTACACCTGTTCACTCCTGTGGGGGGGGGGACCAGAGCTACATGGGTACCATCAATAGCACCTATGACGTTGGGGATATGTTCAAGGGCATAGAAGTCACCTTTCACTGTAGGCAAATCCTCCACCTCAGGGAAAATGATGTATCTCCTTACGTGTTTCAGCAGGGCAGACAACACTCTGGACAACACGTTGGAAAACAGGCTGGGACATCCCTGATGCCATGGCCACAGTTGTCTGAAAAGACCCACTTGCAAGGAAATGGAGCACTGACAGCACCTGCACGTCAGGGGGGATTCCAGTCGGATGGCGGATTGGTGACATCAGGTCGGGCTCCAACTGGGTACATAGTTCCTGGATTGTGGCACGATCAAACCGGTAGGTTACGATGACATGTCGCTCTTCCATTGTCAACAGGTCCACCAGCGGTCGGTACACCGGAGGATTCCGCCATCTTCTCATATGTGCCAGCAGACGGTGCCTATGAAGGACAACAGCGAAAAACCAGTCATTATTCCTCCAGGTCACAGTCACACACAAGACTACACCACTCACAAAACCCTTCCTGTATGTGTGTTGAGTGTAGGCCTAGCTATGTGTGACGCAATAGTAAATGAAGCCATGTGGGCCCCTGAAATGGCGGCTGCCTGACCTCTAAAGTGGGACAATGGGATTGTGGGGTAACAGCGCTGGGGTCACACACCGTTGACGTAGGTTGTCGTAGACCGCGGCGCAATGCTGCATTGGTTAACATTGGACCCTATGGGTCCCAGGAGCCAATGAACAGGTGCGCTGGCGGTGATGATGCGCACCGCCGTGGACGTCACCGCCATTTTTTATCTGTTCAATCACTAGATACCTGACCTTCGACAGGAGAGGACCTACACTGCAAGTGCTGCTGTGACCTCGGTCTGGAAGCGACGATGGCTGCTGCGTCTGGGGAAAGGGCCCCTGCCTTCACTGCACAGGAGTTGGAGAAACTGGTAGACGGGGTCCTCCCCCAGTACACGCTACTCTACGGTCCTCCAGACCAACAGGTTAGTACACAGGGAGCAGGTTGGATGGGCTAGACCTGGGTGGAGAGGGCTGGTTGGAAGAGGGAAGGGGGCAGAGTCCATAGAACATTAATGCATGGGAATGAATGGGCCACATGGCCAGAGTAGAGAGGGGGCCACTCACAACGACGGTGCATGTGGTAATGACTGTTCCTCTTTCCTTGTGCATGTCATGTAGGTCAGCGCCCACCAGAAGAGGGACATTTGGCGTGCCATCGCCAAGGAGGTTTGGACCCTGGGGGCCCACCAGAGACGGGGCACCCACTGCTGTAAGAGATGGGAGGACATTCGCAGCTGCAGCAAGAAGACGGCGGAGGCTCAGCTGGGGATGGCCTCCCAACGTGGGATGGGTGCCCGTCGCACCATGACCCCCCTGATGTTCTGGATCCTGGCAGTGGCCTACCCGGAGTTGGATGGGCGCTTGAGGGCATCACAGCAGACACAACGGGGTTAATTACAACCTCATTCTGCGGACTTTGCGTGCAGTGGAGGTGTCTGGGTGGTGGAGGTGGGCTGTGGGTGTCCCTAGGCCAGGGCGAGTTCGGTAGGCAAGGCCCCTCCGTAATGTAGGCCATGTGGCACTCTACCCCACCTCAGCAGAGTGCCAAGTCGAGGTATAGTTGCCCCTGTGGCATCCATGTGCGCCGATGTCCAACATTGCCATATAGGCCATATCCCAGAAATTGCATGTGCAGAGGGCAGGAGCACGGCGTAATGCAGGGGGCATCTGCGTTTGTCTTGTCCGCCAACGGTAGCGGTATGCCATGCACTAAAACTCTCTTTCTTCTGCCTCCCCCCCTTTGTCTGCTCTCCCTGTCCTTTTGTACATCAGCATCAAACAGGCGGAGGTAGAGTGGCACCGGAGCACGAGGGAGCTGCATCCCACATGGCCATGGAGGGCCATACCATGGACTATGAATGCACCAGTGGGACGGAGGGGAGCTTCACGTCGGCCACCGGATCACCAAGCAGCGACACGGACTCGTTCGACGATGTGGGCTCCCTTGTGGTGGTGGCACCATCTGTGCCCCCACCTCTACAGGTACAGCCGCCACCTCCCCTACCAGCACCGCCCTCCCAGCAGCCCCTCAGCGTTCGCCCCGTGCCCGCTCGCCCAGGAGGGTGGGCATCACCTTCGCCCCAGGCACCTCAAGCCCTGCCCCCGTCACCCCTGCTGCCCTCAGTGAGGAGGCCATTGACCTCCTCAGGTCACTCACTGTTGGGCAGTCTACCATTGTAAATGCCATCCAGGGTGTAGAACGAGAGTTGCAACATGGTAATGCATTCCTGGAGGGCATTCATTCTGGTCAGGCTGTCCTTCAGCGAACCCTACAATCTTTGGCATCAGCACTAATGGTAGCAATTGTCCCTGTGTCTAGCCTCCCCCCTCCAACTTCCTCCACCCAGACCCAATCTCCTGTACCCCAGCCCATCCCAAGCACACCTACAGACCAGCATGCACACAAGTCAACCCACACAAGTAGCTCAAGCAAACATAGGCACCACACACACCGCAAGCACTCACGCAAGCCTCAGCCACATACAGACACAACAACATCCACTGCCTCCACTGTGTCCCCCTCCTCCTCTTCTCCCTCCTCCCTCCCAGTGTTGTCTACACACACACCTGCATGCACCATATCTACAGGCACCATGAATCGCACCAGGACACCCAGCACCACAAGCCGCTCACCTGCACTCACCACCTCCACTGCCATTTACACATCCCCTGTGTCCTCTCCCAGTGTGTCTGTGACGCCCCCTCCCAAAGTACACAAACGCTGCCAATCACTCACCCAACATCCATCCACCTCACGACAGCCTCCAGTACCTGCACCTGCACCCAAAACACCTAAAGTGACACCTCTGACAAACACCTCCTCTTCCTCCACTCCCAGACCCCCTCCAGCTACCCATCCCAGTGTTCGTCAGAAACTGTCCCTCTGTAAAGTCCACCAGGGCAGGCAGTAGGACCCAGAGCCAAGGCACTGGCAGCCCACCCCCTGTAAAGGCTCTAAAATTGGAGAGTGGACGACGGGACCGTGTTAAGACTCCTGGTGGGTAAACAACTGACATGGGTTCCAAGGGGATTGGAGAGTCAGCTGTGACTCCACCAAAGGTGGGGAAGGGCCAGAGGAAGTCTGTCCAGCCTGTTGTGAGTGTCACGGCAGAGAAGTGCTCCATCATTTCCAGCGGTCGAGACACAACCGCCAGCACCGTCGTTACTGGTCCAGAGACCACCGCCATAGTCACAGCCCAGGAGGGCCCCACTATCGTCACTGGTCCAGAGACCACCGCCAGAGTCACAGCCCAGGAGGGCCCAAGTATCGTCACTGGTCAGGAGGCCACCGCCAGAGTCACAGCCCAGGAGGGCCCCACTATCGTCAGTGGTCCAGAGACCACCGCCACCGCCGGAGTCATTGCCCCGGAGGGCCCAAGTATCGTCACTGGTCAGGAGACCACCGCCAGAGTCACAGCCCAGGAGGGCCCCACTATCGTCACTGGTCAGGAGACCACCGCCACCGCCGGACTCAGTGCCCAGGAGGGCCCCACTATCATCACTGGTCAGGAGACCACCGCCGGATTCAGTGCCCAGGAGGGCCCCACTATTGTCACTGGTCCAGAGACCACCGCCGGAGTCAGTGCCCAGGAGGGCCCCACTATCGTCACTGGTCAGGAGACCACCGCCAGAGTCACAGCCCAGGAGGGCCCAAGTATCGTCACTGGTCAGGAGACCACCGCCAGAGTCACAGCCCAGGAGTGCCCAAGTATCATCACTGGTCAGGAGACCACCGCCAGAGTCACAGCCTCGGAGGGCCCAAGTATCGTTACTGGTCAGGAGACCACCGCCAGAGTCACAGCCCAGGAGGGCCCAAGTATCATCACTGGTCAGAAGACCACCACCGGAGTCAGTGCCCTGGAGGGCCCCGGCTGCCACAGCCCCGCTGGGCAATGATGAAACGTCATACCACACACCAATGTCCAGTGTAGAAGACGTCATGCCACACACCAATGTCCAGTGTTTAGAACGTCATTCCACACACCAATGTCCTTATCAGAACCGCCATGTCAAAGCACCGCTGAACAGGGCACAGACCGCCATGGCAAAGCACCGCTAAGCAGTCCTGAACCGCCATGGCAAAGCACCGCTGAACAGGGCAAAGACCGCCATGGCAAAGCACCGCTGAACAGGGCAAAGACCGCCATGTCAAAGCACTGCTGAACAGTCCTGAACCACCATGGCAAAGCACTGCTGAACAGTCCTGAACCGCCATGGCAAAGCACCGCTGAACAGGGCAAAGACCGCCATGGCAAGGCACCGCTGAACAGGGCAAAGACCGCCATGTCAAAGCACCGCTGAACAGTCCTGAACCGCCATGGCAAACCACCGCTGAACAGGGCAAAGACCGCCATGTCAAAGCACCACTGAACAGTCCTGAATCGCCATGGCAAAGCACCGCTGAGCAGTCCTGAACCGCCATGGCAAAGCACTGCTGAACAGGGCACAGACCGCCATGTCAAAGCACCGCTGAACAGTCCAGAGACCGCCATGGCAAAGCACCGCTGAAGAGTCCTGAACCGCCATGGCAAAGCACCGCTGAACAGGGCAAAGACCGCCATGTCAAAGCACCGCTGAACAGTCCAGAGACCGCCATGGCAAAGCACCGCTGAACAGTCCTGAACCGCCATGGCAAAGCACCGCTGAACAGGGCAAAGACCGCCATGGCAAAACACCGCTGAACAGGGCAATGCACCGGGTAGGAATGAATGGCCCGCCACATCAGGCATCCTTATCCCATGTGCAGCTGGGACAGTGACAGGACACAACCTTTCACGCGGAAACTCATCCAGTCTGGGCACCAGTCCCCCCAGTACCAGTAGAGACCTGCATCAACTTGAGAGACTGTGGCTTTGCACTCCCCAGGACAACCACCTCCTCTTCCTCCACTCCCAGATCCCCTCCAGCTACCCATCACAGTGTTCGTCAGAAACTGTCCCTCTGTAAAGTTGACCTTTTTGCCCAACCCCCCCTCTCCAATTCATCAGTCCCGTTGTAGCGCCTCAGCCAAAAAGCCTCCAATACGAGTGGTGCCTGTTCAAGGTTTTTGAGTGCACCGTCCACCAGGGCAGGCAGTAGGACCCAGAGCCAAGGCACTGGCAGCCCACCCCCTGTAAAGGCTCTAAAATTGGAGAGTGGACGACGGGACCGTGTTAAGACTCCTGGTGGGTAAACAACTGACATGGGTTCCAAGGGGATTGGAGAGTCAGCTGTGACTCCACCAAAGGTGGGGAAGGGCCAGAGGAAGTCTGTCCAGCCTGTTGTGAGTGTCACGGCGGAGAAGTGCGCCATCATTTCCGGCGGTCGAGACACAACCGCCAGCACCGTCGTTACTGGTCCAGAGACCACCGCCATAGTCACAGCCCAGGAGGGCCCCACTATCATCACTGGTCCAGAGACCACTGCCAGAGTCACAGCCCAGGAGGGCCCAAGTATCGTCATTGGTCAGGAGGCCACCGCCAGAGTCACAGCCCAGGAGGGCCCCACTATCGTCACTGGTCCAGAGACCACCGCCACCGCCGGAGTCATTGCCCCGGAGGGACCAAGTATCGTCACTGGTCAGGAGACCACCGCCAGAGTCACAGCCCAGGAGGGCCCCACTATCGTCACTGGTCAGGAGACCACCGCCACCGCCGGAGTCAGTGCCCAGGAGGGCCCCACTATTGTCACTGGTCAGGAGACCACCGCCGGAGTCAGTGGCCAGGAGGGCCCCACTATTGTCACTGGTCCAGAGACCACCGCCACTGCCGGAGTCAGTGCCCAGGAGCACCCCACTATCGTCACTGGTCAGTAGACCACCGCCAGAGTCACAGCCCAGGAGGGCCCAAGTATCGTCACTGGTCAGGAGACCACCGCCGGAGTCAGGGCCCTGGAGGGCCCCGGCTGCCACAGCCCCGCTGGGCAATGATGAAACGTCATGCCACACACCAATGTCCAGTGTAGAAGACGTCATGCCACACACAAATGTCCAGTGTATAGAACGTCATGCCACACACCAATGTCCTTATCTGAACCGCCATGTCAAAGCACCGTTGAACAGGGCACAGACCGCCATGGCAAAGCACCGCTAAACAGTCCTGAACCGCCATGGCAAAGCACCGCTGAACAGGGCAAAGACCGCCATGGCAAAGCACCGCTGAACAGTCCTGAACCGCCATGGCAAAGCACCGCTGAACAGTCCTGAACCACCATGGCAAAGCACAGCTGAACAGGGCAAAGACCGCCATGGCAAATCACCGCTGAACAGGGCAAAGACCGCCATGTCAAAGCACCGCTGAACAGTCCTGAACCGCCATGGCAAAGCACCGCTGAACAGTCCTGAACCGCCATGGCAAAGCACCGCTGAACAGGGCAAAGACCGCCATGTCAAAGCACCGCTGAACAGTCCTGAACCGCCATGGCAAAGCACCGCTGAACAGGGCACAGACCGCCATGGCAAAGCACTGCTGAACAGTCCAGAGACCGCCATGGCAAAGCACCGCTGAACAGTCCTGAACCGCCATGGCAAAGCACCGCTCAACAGGGCAAAGTCCGCCATGTCAAAGCACCGCTGAACAGTCCAGAGACCGCCATGGCAAAGCACCACTGAACAGTCCTGAACTGCCATGGCAAAACACCGCTGAACAGGGCAAAGACCGCCATGGCAAAGCACCGCTGAACAGGGCAATGCACTGGGTAGGAATGAATGGCCCGCCACATCAGGCATCCTTATCCCATGTGCAGCTGGGACAGTGACAGGACATGACCTTTCACGGGGAGACTCATCCAGTCTGGGCACCAGTCCCCCCCAGTACCAGTAGAGACCTGCATCAACTTGAGAGACTGTGGCTTTGCACTCCCCAGGATGGCACAGTGGGCAAACCACCCACTGTAGAGACTTGAGAGACTGTGGCTTTGCACTCCCCAGGATGGCACAGTGGGCAAACCACCCAATGTAGAGACTTGAGAGACTGTGGCTTTGCACTCCCCGGGATGGCACAGTGGGCAAACCACCCACTGTAGAGACTTGAGAGACTGTGGCTTTGCACTCCCCAGGATGGCACCGTGGGCAACCCACCCACTGTAGAGACTTGAGAGACTGTGGCTTTGCACTCCCCAGTCGTGGATCTGGCTTTGCACTCATCCGGCTGAGGTGCCCCCCCTTGCCTTCCCCCTGAGGTGCCTGTAGTATTTCTATCTGATGCCCCGGCAGTGTTCTCTCCGATTGTGGTCAGGTATCGTTTGTGGGCCTCGCCCATGTATTTTTGGACTGATGGTGCACGGACATTGTTATGTACATAAATGCACTACTTCTCGTATTGTATATAATTATGACTGATTTTCAAATATATATCTGTATATTTTTGTATGACATGTATATTGGCACATTACATTGTTTGACCGATTGTCGCTTTGTGTATTCATTCTTCCAGGGGGATTGTGGGTTGTTACTGTGACCAATGCATTGGTGTGTATGTTGTAATATGCAAGGGTGGGGGTGGGGGTGTTTGGTGGGTGTCCCCCTAACTTTTGCCTCCCTCCTCCCCCATGTTGTAGGTGCAGTACTCACCGTTGTCTGCGGCGCCTACGTAGCTGTTGGTCGTAGAAGAGCAGAAACACAAGGGCAGGGAGTATTTGGAGTTCCGGCTCCATGGATTCCTCGTGGGATATGTTAAGGTGAGCGTTTTCCCATAGCAAAAGCTGTTTCAGCCGTGTTTTTATCCACGGTGAATCCGCCCCGGAAAAGTGGCGGATTGTAATACTGTGGGCAGTACATTGTCTTCCGCCTGTCTGTTAGCGGTGACCGCCGCGCTGCTTGTCTGTACCGCCGTGGCGGGCGAAGTGTTAAAGTGGCTGTCTATGTTGGCGGTTTCCGCCAGGGTCATAATTCCCTTTTTTTGTCCGCCGGCCTGTTTGCAGTATTTCCGCTGCTTTAACACCGTCCGCCAGGGTTGTAATGACCACCATAGTCAGGTGCACTACTGATGTGCAATTTACATCATTATGCCAATCACACATGATCTCTGTCTCACTCCTGTCATAGGCATTTGAAGTACATGTACTCTGAGATCCGGTGTCCAAGTAGACAGCATTCCATGACACAGGCCTATGTAATGGAACACCCTCAAATGTCATTTTCCCTTGGGATCACACATGATTAGTGATCACCTCAACCTTGCACTTGTACACTCAGGGCAGGGATAGACTATTCTAGCTATACAGAGGTAATCATATTCCCTCCAACAAACAATGTCAAATGACGGAGTGTGTGTAAACATACATTTATGACATTCTTTTAACATGGACAGATCACACTCTTGAAATCTTTGTATCCTTCAGGGTCTGTGATGTGTGATAAACACATTTCAATTATCATACCTCTCTGGGTAAGGAAGGATTCACAATGAAAAATCATTTGCACATATTGTTGGATTACCAGGCTTTGACTCCCATCACATGAGAGTGCAAGGCTTGTGAGTTGTGTTTACTGACAACTGTGGACTGAAGTGATTTGTCATGTCTAAGGGTGGGCCGAACAAGTGAAGTTGAACACAGCTGTATTCTGCGTAGTAACAAAACTATTCTGCACAGTTCCGCCTCACCATGCGTGTGGCTTGAGTGCCACTTCACAATGGTTGCAATTGTTATAGAAACTAAAACGGGCCACTGATGATAGGTGCCAGTGCTCCCTCGTTGACAGCAGTTCACTCTCCTTCTCTGCCCCTGGCTGAATACCCCTCACTGACAGCCTC
This sequence comes from Pleurodeles waltl, assembly GCF_031143425.1. Taxonomy (NCBI): domain Eukaryota; kingdom Metazoa; phylum Chordata; class Amphibia; order Caudata; family Salamandridae; genus Pleurodeles; species Pleurodeles waltl. The sequence goes on along the minus strand of NC_090446.1, from coordinate 853,801,634 downwards.
CCCGCTCCTCATCTCCAGCTGTCAGTGGCAGTACTCCACTGGTGTGAGCTCCTCTGAACTGCCAGGTACACCCTGGGGGTTCTCACATGCTCTGCTCTTGCTTCTGGTGTTGTTGGTCTAAACCTGCTGTCCCCAGCCCCCGCTGGGGGCCCATGCTAAACCAAATGTGCAAACTCCATGAGAACTTCTGAATTCTTAGTGATGTTAGGATTTGTTGCAGTGCTCTCTATGCTCCAGTCCTAGATCGTTTTTATAAATTAGCAGTACCAGCCACTCATAAACACCTCTGTAATATGTTGTAGCCTTGGGTTTGATTGCTCTGCTACTCAGAAATGCTAATGTTATGGACAACAGCATGAGAGACTAACTGCAACCCAAAAGTGTTAACGTTATAGAAAACAACACAAGGGACTAGTCATTTTATGTGAAAATAGCACAACTGCACCATCAAATTCCTGGTAAGTACACTCTGAGGCAAGCAGCATAACAAATGAAAATGAAATGGCAATGATGTCATCCTCGGTGTTGTGGTGGTGTCTGTGGGTATGGTGGTTGTGATGTGTGGGTAAGTGGGGGCTGTGGGAGTGTCTTTGGGAATGGTGGCTGTTGTGGTGCCTGTGGGTGACTGTTCAGTGCTCACATTCTGGTGTGTCTTGTGATGCTTGTGTCTATGTGTGAATCTTGTGTGTGTTGAGATGGTTGCATTCAGATGTGTCTGTGGCTTGGTAGGGGCACAGGGAATTTGTATTGGGAGAGGGAGGTGGTCGGGGGAGGATTGTTGGGGTGGATGGCTGCCGTCAGTGAGGAGGCCAGAGCCTGAAAAGATCTCTGTAGGCCAGACATGACACTATGAATTGCATCCAGGTACACATTTGTCTGCTGAAGTTGACTGGTCAAGTCCTGGATGGCATTCACAATGGCAGTGTGCCCCACAGAGGCACGCCTCAGGATGTCAATAGCCTCCTCACTCAGTGCAGCAGGGGTAACGTGGGCTGTGGTAGAGGTGCCTGGGGCAAAGGAGATGCCCACCCTCTTGGGTGAGCAGGCACAGCCAAGAGGGTGGGAAGCACACGGGAGGGTGGTGACAGAACTGGGGGGTGGCGGACAACGATGGTAAAGGAGCAGGTCTTGATGGGTCCTCCACCACTAGGCAGTGGCCAAAGGAGGTAGAATCAGATGACGATAAGGTCAATCTTGTGTCCTCTGTGGCACTCCCATCACCCTCTGGGCCACTGGGTCCCTCTGTGTCAGTGGTGTGATGACAGGAGGTATTGTGGCCAGATGCTTCCCCATTTGGTTCTGCCCTGTCTCCTTTGCTTGCCTGGGATGATGCTGCAAATACAAAGAGAAATAGGGTCACTACATGTTCCTAATCACACTTGAACAACAGCTGTGATTAGCAAACATTACTATGACATAAAGTAGGCCCCAGCAACAAACTCCATTAAGTGGCTCCTAGATTTACCACACCATATGCATGCATGTCACATAAACTCCCAACAGTTGCCCACAGAAAAATCTGAATCTCAGACAACTCCAATTGCATGAGTGAAATTGTGGAACACAGTAACCATTGAACAAGTAGAAGACAGCATCACCTTCAATAGTTTGCCTGATGTAGAGTACCTGTTACCTATTGTCATACAATAGTAGGCTAATGCCAAGTTCATTCCCACAGATCCCACAAAAGGTCATGCATACATCCACTTGTCACATACACAACACCACAATAATAAGAAATGATGGTCCAAAATCCTGGCATGTTGCTGACAGAAGTACAGTAGCCTGAAGAAGGTGACATGGAAATACCTATGTCACACTGCAAATAATGCCCACTTCACCATGTTGAAAGTGTCCTAATGGACTCATGGTGCTTGTACTACTGCTGCTCAGATATACTATACATCTAGCATTGAAATGTACATTGTAGACAAATTGTGCAAAGCATCAGGGAGATATTTCTCCAAAATCCATAACACAATGAATCAGCTAGCCACAGGGAAATCACCTCTCTTGAATGGCAATCCTGACAATGACATACTCTGATTGCATTAGTAGAAGCCAATAGTCAGTTGAATGTTGGAGAGGCCAAGGGATTCTCAAGTATTTGTGGAAGGCCCTCAACATGTTGCCAATGGGAATCTACATCACTGTCTCCATTTTGGTCCTGCAAACTCAGATTTTCACGGATGAATGGTTATATACAACCACATATGACTCCCACATAAATGCATGCCATGATGCATGGCAACAGTCAGGTAACAAACCTTCCCCATTTCACATTTACAGAGCACTTTGCTATATGATGCCACATCAATGGCATGGAAATTCACATTGTGTGTACAAACTCTAGTCCCACCTGCCATGTATCTCATTGCTACTGCAGTTGTACATGCCAAATGACATGCAATGATGAGTGAGGGTATGTGTGAGCCACCAATTGATGGTGACAAACTACTGTCTGGGGCACCACATGAAATGTTGCCCCATGACATATGTCCAATTCCAAACATATGTTTGCATGCACACATATGTGAGAGAATACAGAAATCATCCCATGAAGACATGTAGACCATGCATGAGACAGCAGTGAAAATAATGTGTCAAAAGTGAAAGCAACACATGCTAACATGTAGGCACGAGGAATGTTGGCAACAATGAAGTGACACAAATCATGTCAATATACATTCCCCAATTACCAAGGAAAAGTATTGATCTGTAGCTGTACCCAAAGAACAATGGGGGTGATTCTAACTTCGGCGGGCGGCGGAGGCCGCCCGCCGAAGTTCCCCCACCAAAATACTGCTCCGCAGTCGAAAGACCGCTGAGGGTATTTTGGGATTTGCCCTGGGCTGGCGGGCGGCCGCCAAAAGGCCGCCCGCCAGCCCAGGGCAAATCAACCTTCCCACGAGGACGCCGGCTCAGAATTGAGCCGGCGTAGTGGGAAGGTGCGACGGGTGCAGTGGCACCCGTCGCGTATTTCAGTGTCTGCATAGCCGACACTGAAATACTTTGTGGGGCCCTCTTACGGGGGCCCCTGCAGTGCCCATGCCATTGGCATGGGCACTGCAGGGGCCCCCAAGGGCCCCGCGGCACCCCCTACCGCCATCCTGTTCCTGGCGGGAGTCCCGCCAGGAACAGGATGGCGGTAGGGGGTGTCAGAATCCCCATGGCAGCGGAGCGCGCTCCGCCGCCATGGAGGATTCTGCAGGGCAGCGGGAAACCGGCGGGAGACCGCCGGTTTCCCACATCTGACCGCGGCCGAACTGCCGCGGTCAGAATGCCCTGCGGGGCACCGCCGGTCTGTCGGCGGTGCTCCCGCCGACCCTGGCCCCGGCGGTCTCTGACCGCCGGGGTCAGAATGACCCCCAATGTATGCTCTGTCACATGTATGATGGCCACCTTCGCATGACAGAGAGTAATGAGGCACAAGCATTCATGTTACATCAAAGACCTGTGTGTGAGTGGCCTCTGGGGTGCAGATGCCAATTTACTTACTTGAGCAGACACATGGCCAGGGACAGTAAACAATCACCTCATTTTGGTTGGTCTGTCACTCTGAAGAGTAGTGCAATCATGTATACAAATTACACCCACAACAACCAATAGTACTTGATTAATCATTGTACACAGCCATGTGTTGGCCGTGGAGAGCAAATTGTTTGTGGGTTGTACTCGGTTGTGTCCTAGGTCCCTGGGGTAATAGGCAAGGCTCATCAGCATCCACCAACTTCCACGTCTACACAGTTACTCATCTTGTGAGTCACACATGGCCCACCCCAGTCTTCAAGGGGAGATGGCTGAACCTAACACATCAATTTGGCAATGTGACAGGCAGGAATATGCCCTAAACTCATCCCCTTGTGGCTGCTGTGCTTCCTTTAAATGCCCAGAAAGATCTGGGTCGGACCCCGCCAGAATGTGGACCAATGGGATGGTCAGACATCCCCAGCTGGACCTCAGAGATCTTCTGGGCCCAGCATCTCAGGTCCTCCCACCTCTTCTTAAAGTGGGTGCTGTGCTGGCTATAGACGCCAGGGTCCTCACCTTCTTTGTGATGTCTCTCCAAATCCCCTTTTCCTGATGGGCGTTGACCTGTAAGGACTCAAGAGAAATCAAAATATTACAAACACATGTTTTTGCACAAATGGTTGTGTCACACAAATTTTAGAAACAGGAAGCACAAAATCTGTAACTTGTCAACACACCACAAGTGTAAAGCACACATGCTGATAGGTACAGGGACATGACCACACACTTTTGGAGTTATCTGCAGACTAACCCACTACCCTGCTCAAGGCCTACAATGACTAAGCAAGACTAGTGACATCAGGTAGCCCAACCTCAAGCAGCATGTACTGTGATGGGAGCCACAATGAAACACTGAACCCCATTGTAGCTTCTGAAGGGTAAATTCCTTTGACCTGACTGGACCAACACATTTACACTCTGCAACATTGACTCAATGCATGGTGGGCACAGAAAGTCTCTACCTTGAGCATGTTGGAAAGTGGCCTAACAAATGCAGACTCATGCCCCTTCAGGGTGGGTTTCTGTGGTATGTTCCTGTACCACAGAACACACCTTTGAACATATGTAGCAAACAAAAATGGCATCCAACATACAAGGGTATGTTTGGTTCAATTTCTGTTATATAACCAAGCTCCTGAGTCACATGCCATGGCCTCCCTGGAATATAAACACTATGTACATTGTGAGTTTGTTAATTGTGTAATACACCTGTACTGGACAAATATGACTTATGTGAAAGAGACAACAGAGCTGTGGGGGTAAGGGATCTGTCATGAGGCAAAAGCACACAATGACATTGATGCAAAATGCACATTTTGACTAGTTCAGGGATTTACCTCAGTACCCATTCCTAATTTAGTCAATGGACTAAGGCATTCATGGCACGTTTTGCCACTAGAGCCTCATGTTGGCCACATAACATGATCTGAAGGCCTACAGCGAGTGGGCACAGTGTCACAGATGCATAGCCACAGTGACTCTCCAACAGCCTGGACTATGCCCCATACTGGGAGATACATTTGATAGGCCCCTGGTCTCTGCAGGCTGAGTATACAGAACCGACATGACACACACATTTCTATCACTTCCATGCATGAAAATACATTATGTGGCCATCATCAGTGTGGCTTGTAGGTTGTGGCTTGTGTGGGAACCTGAAGGATGTAGTGAGTCTTGATATGCATTCCAAAAAACTGTTTGGCAAGACCAGATGTGGGGCGAAAGATTTGTGGCAAAATACACATTGCTTACAAGATCCTAAAATGACTCAAAAAGATGCATACACAGCTCATGCTGTTATGCACATACATGTTGCAACCATCATATAAACAGAAATGTCATTGTATGGCAGTAAAGTCTCCTTGCCTAGAAATCTGCATCCAACACAAGGAGGATCGAGGGCCTCAAAACACATCACACATCACAAGGTGAATGTCCGAAACATATAGTACTGCTCTCCAACACCTAAAATATGTACATCAACAGGCACACAAGGATTCTAACTGGCACACAGGAGCACATTTTAACCTGTGAGGAGTAAAAGGATGGTGTTGAACAGAGTCAATTGTGCCTCTGAGTCTTTTCCTTCTCCACTGGTGAGCCATAGAGCTGACTGAACAGGGAAAGGACCTCCCCCAAAAGCTTCTTCAGCTCCTCTAGATAGAAGGTAGGAGCCTATTCACCTGCTGACCATGGCATGATCGCTCCCAGAGGTGGCACTCAGCCGCTGAATTAATGGAGGTGTTGATGGCAGCAGTGTTAGGAGTCAAAGACTGATTTTGCAAAATGCGGAATACATGGACGGGGTCATCACCACCGATGGCCACAGCCAGTGGCATTCGACTGCCACAGGCAACAATGTGAGCCTATGGCTGTGTCCACCGCGGTTGGTAAGGCCCACCATGTGGACGACTTAGGCCGTTGGCCGTGTGAGGTTCCTAATATCCAGTGGAGAAGGTCAGGCATTTGCCATTTTGGGGGCTGGAAATACAGTAAATGGCCCTGTTAAATGTGCCACAACAACCGTATATGTGTGGGATCATCACAAACATCCCAAATCAGTCTTGTTGTGCAGGTCCTAACACACAATCACCAGTGTAGTGTTTTGCTGGGCACTGATGGCACATGGCGGTGGTGCACTGTACACCGTCTCTGACAGTATTTTTTGGTGGTCTGAAGATACTGTTACATTTTGAGGGTCAGTTGAAGAGCATATATTTGGGTGTTGCATGAATCCATGTTGTGGACTCATGTCTTGTCAACCATGGGGGTCACATGTGATAGCTGTGATGTTTACTGCATGTTAGGTATTTCAAGTCTGAAAGGCTTTGTCACATGATTTTGTTGGTATGCATCATGTATGATGGTGTGGACACAGTGACTAATGCTTCCACTCATGTATTTTCACACATAGGTACCCTGGGAGAGGGAGGATGTGACAAGCTCCAGTGTACCGTCCATTGCCAGATCTTCAAACCATGCAAGAATGCCACATAATTCAACTGTACCATCTGAATGGGAAACCAATAGTGGATTTATGCCATCAGTTTGACCCAAATCTGATGCCTGAAAACACTAATCCAGCATGCATACCACTCATTGTGAGACTCATGGCAGTTTTGCACTTCCTTGCCACAGGGTCCTTCCAACATACAGTAGCCATATATGGTGGTGTGTCCCAACAGATGCTTAGTCTTGTGTTGGGAGATTTCTGATTAGCAATGTTGAAACACATCGACAGCTACATCATGTTCCCCTGACATGAGGATTTGGCCAATGTGAAGGCTAGCTTCTGTGGTTTGGCCCACTTCCCACATGTGGTGGGGGCCATTGATGGCACACATGTTGCCTTGGTGCTACCGCAGGCCACTGTACTAGTCTATTGCAACAAGAAAAAGTTCCAGTCAATCAACGTGCAAGTTGTCTATTTATGTGATCCCTACATCTCAAATGTCTATGCCCATTCTCATACCCCAACTGATGTAACAACTCCAACCAGACATGGCCTAGTTGGTTGGTAAGTCACATCTATCTGATTGTGTGTGAGCAATATCAGGTGCTACAATCATGAATTGAGTGACTCATAGTTGCACTTATGTCCCATTCCCAAACAGGAGACTCAGCATATACAAACTGTCCTTGGTTATTGTCGCCGCTGAGGAATCTAACTACACCAGGGGAAGTCTGCTTAATGAGTCCCATGGAAGAACACTGTGGGCAGAGGATCAGGCTTTTGGACTCCTGATGGCCAGGTTTTGCTGTCTCGATAGGACTGGTGGAGTCCTCTTCTAGTCACCCGGGAAAGTATTTCAGATCACTGTTGGATGCGGCATGCGTCACATCGCCCTGTGGAGAAATATCCCTTACATCCCAGAGGAGGAGGAGCCTGCAGTGTGAGAATCCTTCAACGCCAAATGAAGATGACAGAAGTGAAGACAAAGGAGCTGACTTGCAACAAGATCTCATCAGTAGCTTCTTCCATGAGTCTATGTATGCCATGTGATGTCATGAGTTTGGCTGTACAATGTACTATGGTTGTGAGAATGTGTGGGGTTGGTTCTTTGAAATAGTTAGGGAGATGGTACTCAGCCAAAATCAACCAAATGCTTTTTAATGAGATAGCTTTTGACACATCCCCACCTTGATGATGTTTCTTTGTTTGTGCCAGATGTAGTGCACTGTACTTTGTTTTCTAGATTCTTGCAAGTTGCCCTCATGTATCATGTGTGTCATCACGTGGTCAGACAAAATGTAGTTGTAGGCCACAATCATGTCAGTTACCCTTCCAATTGGATAAACACTCTTTTTGTATGACCTGTATGTAGCTATTGATATGTGTTCATCATTGTAGGCCAAAGTGCCTGTATCAAATCACTGACATATGTTTGTGTCATACCACCAGATCCATGAGCACTGGATTGTAATGACCCTGTGATCAGAAACTGTTGTACTGCAATCTGTCTGAGCCTTGCATTATATAATATTGGATTACATTGGTGTGGTAGGTAATATGGCTCCAGCTGATGACATTGACCGCTTTCATGTTTGCGTATTCTACAGGACAATGTCTGTCAAATCCCTTCCTTCCATGGTCTAGATGTCTGTAAATATGTTAATGTACTCAGCATAATTCAATCATTTATGATTTGCAATGTTTCAGACATCTTGACAGCCTATGTACTGAATGATATAATAAAATGTCTTCTTTGACCAGATACATGTATTTATGTGTTTGTGTGGAATGGTTGTAATCCTGAGCTGGACACTGTGTACATGCAACATATCCCATCTTGAACAAGTACCTTGGATCATGATCATATGGTGCAGATGGTCTGACATATTGACATGGATAAATGTGAAATTAAAAACAGCAGACAATGAGTTAGTGACAGGTCATTTTATTTGGAAGCTACGACAAACAGAAAATATATGTGACATGACTCAACAAAAAATGTAAGGTGTTTCAGGGTCACTCCACAGAGTGATTGTATGACACGCAAAGGAGGACCTGAAGGAAGAGGAATATTGATGGCAGTGGATTTTTTCCTATATGTCCCTGCTTGCGAGAGGGATGGGGATCAGTTGCTGCACAGGTAGGGGTGTCTGCAGCCGTTTGTGCTTCAGTCAGGGCCTCCCTTCCTGTATCTGATACAGATGTATTTTGGCATGATTTATTTGCCACACAGGAATTAGCAAATGTTGGGAATAAAGCATTGATCAGTGTGTTGTTCATTTCCCATAGCTGCCCTGTTAGGGTGCCCATTTCTGTATCTTGGGCATCCATTTTTTCAAGTGCGACTCTCTGGAGCTGATTAATGTTGCAGAGTTCAGTCAACACCTGGCCCAGCATGCCTTGGGACTCCTGATAGACCCACAAAATGGGGCTGATAATGTCATGGCTAACAGCTGCCTCAGCTGCCTCACTCTGCTGTACCAGCGCATCCCTCCTATGCACCCTACCCCTACATGCCTTTTGCTCTTGGCATAGAGTGATCTCGCCAACTAGGTCTTGGACCCTCAGTGTGTTAAGTTGCACCTCAGGATCCAGGATGAGGAGGGCAGAAGATGGTGAAAATTGTGCTAGGTGCCCAGGTTGGGAGGCATATCATTGACCAGAATGTTGAAGCAAGAGGGTTGGGAGGTGACACTGTGGTCACTTTGAGGCTCACTGTTGCCATCTGACCAGGTTGCCCAAATGGGCCAGGACCTTCCTTCATGTCCACAAGTCCAGGAGAGTTGTTGTCACTAAGGGCTTCTTCTGGGAGGGTAGTGTAGGCTGTTCTGTGGCCTCCGTGTGCCCAGTGGAAGCTCAACCTGTTGATGAAGAATGTACATTCTTGGTTGAATCAGGACATCTACCTCCAAAGGTTTTGTGTTACAGTAAGCAGAGATTTTGGATGTAGGTAAGTTGTAGGTAATCCTATTGTGCCAAGTTAACATGGTACTGGGTTATTTGACATGACATGTGAAACATGCCTAAACTATTTGACTCAAACAGCTGATGGGATGTGCTGATCAGTTGCACCTTCGAAGATGGACTGAAAATTATATCTTAACACCAGCGAAGCCAACACAGCAGAGAAGCAGAATATGGCTTTGACCATTTGGAGGCCTAGTTGAGTGAGATGCAGGCACACAATGGACTTTGTTGTATATGTGACTAGAGTCATCATGTGAATACTTGTTCTACTCGCTGGACAAGGCATCCTTCCTGTCCTCAATAGTTTCATCTTGGGTTAGCCGGTCAAGATGTAGCTAACTAGACAGACATGTCTCTGATTTGAGCATGATGTATCTTGGTGACTCCCAGCTGAGAAAACATCAATTGAGAGTTACCAAACATGGGTATTTGGACAAGTGGGCTGGTGATTGGCGTTGCTGACACAAAGCCTACTGGGAGTTGCAGACAGGTCACTCTCTCTACTACACACATCATACAAATAGTAACCTAGCAGGTGAGTACACTTCATTGAGAGTTACCAAACAAGGGTATACGGGCAAGTGAACACTGGGCTGGTATCTGGTGTTACTGAAACAGGGCCTCCTAGCCCTAGCAGTCAGGTCACTACCTCTACTTCATAACACTTGACATATGGTATCCTCCCATATAGGTACACTGTGGTGAGTACACTTCAACTGAGAGTTACCAAACAAGGGCATCTGGACAAGTTTACACTGAGTTAGTATTTGTAGTTACAGATGCAAGCCTCCTGGGAGTTAGTCAGGTCACTCACTCTAATCCCCAACACTTGACAAATGTTGGGTATTACATATCTGTATGCAGGTTGCATTTCATGAATCCGGGGTTTTTTGATATTGTGAGATTTACAGGCACCATTTGGTCATATGGTATGTGAGGGCCCTTGGTAGCTGTGATGTTGGGTCCAATAATACACACTGACAGTTTTAAAACTGAGATAATCAGGTTATTGAATGTTGGTGAGGTACATGAGCAAGACAGTATCAAAATCTGAGCTGTGAGCATCCATGACATTACAGTTTTGTGTGCAGTTTGTGTGTTGGAACTTACCAGATTCCACTCCCCCAGGTATTCCTGTCAAGCTCTCAAGATGCAGGATTACCAAGACCTTCTCCTCCCATGGAAAGAGTCTTAATGGAGCACTGGGGGGACCACTGCCAGTCTTTTTGGCCTCCTGCTACTGCCTGGAGACTGGGGAACGGACCTTGCCACTGAGTTCATTCCACCTCTTCCTAGTGTCCTCCTTTGTGAGCAGGGTGGTGCCTACAGCATGCCCCCTGTCGACTATCGTTTCCCACATTTCCATTTTCATACCGAGTAGAGATTGATGGACTTGGGCTCCAAACAATTGTGGCTCTACTCTTATGATTTCATCCACAATGACTCTCAATTAATCTTCTGAAAAATTAGGATTTTTGGAACATGACATGGTGGACAACTAAAGTGGGTGACAGGGACTATCTTAACAGGGGAAGTGCAATAGGGAGTGAATGGACAAAAGTGTGCACATTGGGCTGGTGGCTGGAGATACTGAAACAGGGCCTCTTGGCCCTAGCAGTCAGGGCACTGCTTCTACTTCATAGCATTGACATATGGTATCCTCCCAAATCAGTACAAAAAGTGAAAAAAGGGGTGCCTAATCTATGAAAAATGCCATAAAATGATGCCGGGTTTCTTTGGGTTTTGCAAAGGATTGTGGTCTATGAGGGGGTTTGTTTTATCGTGTGATTTGCAGATGTGCACATTGAACCAATGTGTGTAAGCTATCACGTTTTTAAATTCATCCAGTGTGCGCTTGTCTGTTACTTTGCTGGACATGTACCGCAGTGGTCGACTGCAATTGGCTATCCACCACAAGGAGACCACCACAGTGACTGTGTGCTCGTAATAAGCTTAGTGGTTGGCCACAGCACTGATGGCGCTGAAGGTCAGACCACCTAGATATAAGCCTCCATGCCGTTGGTGGTCTGTTTTTTTTAATGGGCTACAGTACTGGCTGTTTGTATTGTAATAAGGCGGTTTGGGAACCGCCGGCACAGCGGTCTTTTTAGAACCACCAACATGGCGGTCTGGCGGTCTGACCGCTAAACTCGTAATGAGAACCATAGCTCTGATCCTGTCTCTTCCCATTTTGATGATGACCCCTTAACTGTTCCTGGGCCAAAACACTGTCAAGGCTCTTGTCAATTGGACTGTACCTTTACAATTTATGGTGGTCATTACAACCCTGGCGGTCGGTGTTAAAGCAGCGGTAAGACAGCCAACAGGCCGGCGGTAAAAAATTTGCAATTACGACCGTGGTGGAAACCGCCAACAAAGACAGCCACTTTAACACTCCTACCGCCATGGCGGTACAAACAAACAGCGAGTCAGTCACCGCCAACAGACAGGCGGGAGACAATGCACCGCCCACACTATTATGACAGGCCAAACCGCCACCTTTTCTGGGGCGGATTCACCGCGGATAAAAACACGGCAGAAACAGGAATCCCGAAGGAAAAATGCTCACCTCTACACACCCCACCAGGAACGAGGATGCCATGGATCTGGAACTCCAAATTCTACCTGCAATAGTCTTCCTGCTCCTCTACCAGGAGCACGAATGCCCACGGCAAAGACCACGGTGAGTACTGCACCTACGACACAGGGGAGGGAGGAGGGAAAAAACAGGGACACGCAACACGCAACACCCCCACCCTCACCCACCACAACACACACACTAATGCATATCAATACATCACAGTCACACCCCACAAACCACCCAGAAGAATGCAAAGACAATAGGAAATGAGTGTAACCATTGTAATATATTAAAAGCAAGTAGGCAGAAACATATATATAAACCATGTACAAAATATTTACCAAGCATAGTAGTCCAGGTAGTGCCCTAATAAAGTCAGTGGAACACTGGGACCACACGGTATGGGCGAGGCCCACACAAGATCCCCGACCATGACGGAGAGAACACTGCAGGGGCATCAGAGAGCAATTAAACAGGCACCTCAGGGGGAGGCAAAGGTGGGGCACCTCTGCCGCTTGAGTGCACGACGCCAAATCCACGAGGGGGCCACATGCCCACTGTTCAATCCTGGGGAGTGCAAAGCCACAGTCTCACAAGTCTCTACAGTGGGTGGGTTGCCCACTGTTCAATCCTGGGGAGTGCAAAGCCACAGTCTCTCAAGTCTCTAAAGTGGGTGGGTTGCCCACTGTTCAATCTTGGGGAGTGCAAAGCCACAGTCTCACAAGTCTCTACAGTGGGTGGGTTGCCCACTGTTCAATCCTGGGGAGTGCAAAGCCACAGTCTCACAAGTCTCTACAGTGGGTGGTTTCCCACTGTTCAATCCTGGAGAGTGCAAAGCCACAGTTTCTCAAGTGGATGACAGTCTCCACTGGTTCTGGAGGGGGCCTTGTGCCCAGAGTGCTTCAACCTGCCAAGGACAGAGGTAGTGGATGTGATACTCCACTGGTTCTGGAGGGGACTTTGTGCCAGAGTGCTTTATCCTGCCAAGGACAGAGGTAGTGGATGTGATACTCCACTGGTTCTGGAGGGGGCGCTGTGCCCAGATTGCTTCATCCTGCTAAGGACAGAGGTAGTGGATGACAGTCTCCACTGGTTCTGGAGGGGGGATGGTGCCCAGAGTGCATCATTCACCTTGTGACGAACTTAGTTGCGTCAGTGCCCCTGACGCTCATGGGACAGCGGTGCTTGAGATGGTGGTGCCCTGTTCAGCCGTGCTTGAAATGGCGGTGCCCTGTTCAGCGGTGCTTGAGACGGCAGTGCCCTGTTCAGCGGTGCTTGAGATGGCGGTGCCCTGTTCAGTGGTGCCCTGTTCAGCGGTGCTTGAGACGGCGGTGCCCTGTTCAGCGGTGCTTGAGATGGCGGTGCCCTGTTCAGCGGTGCTTGAGGCAGCGGTGCCCTGTTCAGAGGTGCTTGAGATGGCGGTGCCCTGTGCAGCGGTGCTTGAGGCGGCGGGCTCCATTGCAGGGACTCAGCTGCTGGTGGTCCTTCATGGCCCAGCGGGGCTTTTGCTGGCGGTGGCCTCCTGGGCAGGTGGGCTTGTGCTGGCGGGCCTGTCCTGGTCAGCTGGGTTTGTGCTGGTGGGCCTGTCCTGGGCAGCTGGGCTTGTGCTGGCAGGCCTGCCCTGGGCAGCTGGGCTTGTGCTGGCGGGCCTGTCCTGGGCAGGTGTGCTTGTGCTGACGGGCCTGTCCTGGGAAGCTGGGCTTGTGCTGGTGGGCCTGTCCTGGACAGCTGGGCTTGTGCTGGCGGGCCTGTCCTGGGCAGCTGGGCTTGTGCTGGCGGGCCTGTCCTGGGCAGCTGGGCTTGTGCTGGCGGGCCTGTCCTGGGCAGCTGAGCTGGTGCTGGAGGTGGCCTCCTGGGCAGCGGGGATGATGGCGGTCTTCTCTGCCGTGCTGCTCTTCCCAGAATTTCCTGTTTTTTTTGTGGCTCTTCCCCACCTTGGAGAGTGTCACAGCTGAGCCCACATTCACTGGGACCCCTGGGAGCGGCTTTAGTGGCTGGAGTCTTCCCCCCCTCTCCCGCCGGGCACTGGCCAACTTCTGATGCTTCACAGGTGGGAGACTGTCTGTGCTGTGGCTCCGTGCTACACTGGCTGCCCTGGTGGCCAGTGTCCTCCAGATTCCGGTGACTACAGGCACCACTGGTCCCGGAGATGTTGTGTCTGAGGTGCTAGTTCGGGACCTAGGAGACGGACGGGGTGGGGGAGGTGTGGGAAAGAGGTCAAGGTTGGACAGGAAAAGTTTTTTTGACACATTGGCAGGGGTAGATGGAGGGGGTTTGGGAGTGGAGGAAGAGGTGGTGGTCGTAGGAGGTGTTTGTTTGCTGACTTTGGGTGAAGGTGCATGTGCTGGAGGCTGTCGTGAGGTGGATGGCTGTTGGGTGGGTGTGTGCCTGCGTTTGTGTATCTTGGGAGGGGGCGTCAGAGACACACTGGGAGAGGACACAGGGGACGTGTGAATGGTTGTGGGGGTGGTGACTGCACATGAGCAGGGTGTGGTGGTGGGTGTGCTGGAGAGGGACGTAGTGGCTGTAGAGGTAGTGCATGCAGGTGTGAGTGTAGACGAGACTGGGAGGGAGGAGGGAGACGAGGAGGAGGGGGACACAGTGGAGGCAGTGGATGTTGGTGTGTCTGCATGTGTGTGATGCTTGCGTGAGTGCCTGTGGGATGTGTGGTGCTTATGTTTGACTGAGCTTCCCTTGTGTGTTCAGGTGTGTGCATGCTGGTCTGTAGGTGTGCTTTGGATAGGCTGAAGTACAGGGGATTGGGTCGTTGTGGAGGAAGTTGGAGGGGGGAGGCTGGACACAGGGAAAATGGCTGCCATCAGTGCTGAGGCCAGAGTCGGAAAAGCTCGCTGAAGGGCCGCCTGACCAGAATGAATGCCCTCCAGGAATGCATTTGTTTGTTGCAACTGCCATTCTACACCCTGGATGACATTCAAAATGGTAGACTGCCCAACAGTGAGGGACCTGAGGAGGTCAATGGCCTCCTCACTGAGGGCAGCTGGTGTGACTGGGGCAGGGCCTGTGGTGCCTGGGGCGAAGGTGATGCCCACCCTCCCGGGTGAGCGGGCACGGAGCGAAGCCTGAGGGGCGGCTGGGAGGGCGGTGCTGGAAGGGGGGGTGGTGGCTGCACCTGTAGATGGGGGGCACAGATGTTGCCGCCACCACAAGGGAGCTCAAATCAGAGGACAAGTCTGTGTCACTGGTGTCAGCTCCTGTCCCCGCCGTGGAGCTCCCCTCGCCCTCCGTCCCACTGGTGAAGTCAGAGTCCATAGTGTGGCCCTCCATGGCCATGTGGGATGCAGCCCCCTGGTGCTCCGGTGCCACTGCTCCTCCGCCTGAACGGGGAGACCACAAAAAGGGTGGGAGACAACAGAAGAAAGACATATTGAGTGCATGCATTACCACTACAGTTGGTGGACACGACAGACACAAAAGCCCCCTGCACTACGCCGCGCTCTTGGGCTCCACTGTTCAATGCCTACGGAACTCGCCCTGGCCTAGGGAAACCCACAGCCAACCTCCCCCCCCAGACCCCTCCACTGCACGCAAAGTCAGCAGAATGAGAGTGTACTCACCCCCTTGTGTCTGCTGTGATAGCCTCAAGCGCCCACCCAACTCCGGGTAGGCCACCACCAGGATCCTGAACATCAGGGGGGTCATGGTGCGACGCGCACCCCTCCCACGTTGGGAGGCCATCCCCAGCTGAGCCTCCGCCGTCTTCTTGCTCCAGCTGCGAATGTCCTCTCATCTTTTCCAGCAGTGGGTGCTCCATCTGTGGTAGACCCCCAGGGTCCGGACGTCCTTGGCGATGGCACGCCAAATATGTTTTTTCTGGTGGGCGCTGACCTACATGAAATGTACAGGGGGAAGAGTAAGTTATTACCAACTGCACTGTCAAAGTGATTGGCCCCCATCGCTACCCTTGGCATGTGGCACATGCATTCACCGTTGTTTCATGCACGCCGCACTCTCCCCCCTTCCTTCTTACATCCAGCCCTCTCCACACAGGCATAGCCCATACAGCATGCTCCCAGTGTACTTACCTGTTTGTTTGGAGGACCGTGGAGTAGCGTGTACTGGGGGAGGACCCCATCCACGAGTTTCTCCAACTCCTCTGACGTGAAGGCAGGAGCCCTTTCCCCAGACACTCGAGCCATTGTCTCTTCCAGACCGAGGTCACAGCAGCACTTGCAGTGTAGGTCCTCTCCTGTCGAAGATCAGGTATCGAGAGATTGAACAGATAGAAAATGGCGGTCATGTCCACGGCGGTGCGTATCGTCACTGCCGGCGTACATCGTCATTGGCTCCTGGGACCCATAGGGTCCAATGTTAACCAATGCAGCATTGCCCCGCGGTCTTTGACCGCCTACCGCGACGGTGTACAACGCCAGCGCAGTTACCTCACATCCCATTGTCCCACTTGACAGGTCTGGCAGCCGCCATTTCAGGGGCCCACATGGATTATTTTTCAACTGCGTCACACATACCTAGGCCTAGACTCAACACACATACAGGCCACATTTTGTGTATGAATGGTGTTCTGTGTAAACTGTGGGTACATACCTCTGAGTTGTTTGACTCTGTGCTCGCTGTTGTCCTTCATAGGCACCGTCCGTTGGGACATGTGAGGAGATGGCGGCATCCTCCGGTGTACCGACCGTTGGTGGACCTGTCGACAATGGAGGAGCGACATGTGATTATCACATACAGGCTTGACCGTGCCACAATCCAGGAACTGTGTACCCAGTTGGAGCCAGACCTGATGTCAGTAATCAGCCATCCCACAGGAATCCCCCCTCAAGTGCAGGTGCTGTCAGTGCTCCATTTCCTTGCAAGTGGGTAATTTCAAACAACAGTGGCCATAGCATCAGGGATGTCCCGGCCTATGTTTTCCAACGTGTTGTCCAGAGTGTTGTCTGCCCTTTTGAAACACATGCGGAGCTACATCGTTTTCCCTCAGGTGGAGGATTGGCCTACAGTGAAAGGTGATTTCTGTGCCCTGGGACATATCCCCAACATCATAGGTGCCATTGATGGGACCCATGTGGCTTTGGTCCCCCCCAGAGGAGTGAACAGGTGTACAGAAACCGGAAGAGTTATCATTCCATGAATGTACAGATGGTATGTTTGGCCGACCAGTACATCTCCCATGTGAATGCCATGTTTCCTGGCTCAGTGCATGACGCCTACATCCTGCGGAATAGCAGCATCCCTTATGTGATGGGGCAACTCCAGAGGCACCGTGTGTGGCTATTAGGTGAGCACCTGGGAGCAAGACAGTGGGAATGGTTGTATGGGTCTGGGATATCCGTACAGGTTAGTGCGTGTCTAACAGTTGTCCCTCGACATTTGCAGGTGACTCTGGTTACCCCAACCTGTCATGGCTACTGGCCCCAGTGAGGAATCCCAGGACAAGGGCAGAGGAACACTACAATGAGGCCAATGGGCGAACTAGGAGGGTGATCGAGCGGACCTTCGGCCTCCTGAAGGCCAGGTTCCGGTGCCTCCATATGAGAGGTGGATCCCTATTCTACTCACCAAAGAAGGTGTGCCAGATCATCGTGGCCTGCTGTATGCTTCACAACTTGGCTTTGCGACAACAGGTGCCTTTTCTGCAGGAGGATGGTCCAGATGGCGGTGTTGTAGCAGCTGTGGAGCCTGTGGACAGTGAAGACGAGGAAGCAGAGGAAGAAGACATGAACAACAGGGACTCAGTGATCCAGCAATATTTCCAGTGAGACACAGGTAAGAGTACAGACCTGCCTACTACACGTACTTTAACACTACTACCTCTCTATTGTCTGTCCTTTTCACCCAGTGTGTTGGCAATGAGTTGTCACTTTCCCTTACGATTTCACAGATGTGGGTCCCACTGTGTGACATCTGCTTAGATTCCTCATGGACTAGAGCTGTGCGACATAGGTATGTTGACATTACAATTGTAAGAGCATTTTGTCACTGTAATTGCTAATACACTATTTCAAAATCACAGACACACTCCAGATTGTTTTGTGCTTTAAGTGTGTTTATTTAAGTGCTCAATATTGGAGGGGGTAGTAAAATGGTGAGGGGTGATGGCGGAGGAATGTCCATGGCAGAGTCCAGTCTATTAGTCTCACAGGTGCATTGCCCATATGGGCATAGGAAGTGGAGCTGTGGCAGTTTCAGTATGGACAGGGTGACAAAATGGGAGAGTAGGATGACAATCAGGGTGGTCTCATTTCTTGGCGGGGGTCTTGGCATCATTCTCTGTCTTTGTCCTGGATCTCAGGGACCGTTTGCGGGGTGGTTCTCCCTCTGCAGGGGGTGGGGTGCTGGTGTGGTGGTCCTGTGGCGGGTCATCCTGTCCACTAGCGCCGCCAGAGGTGTTGGGCAGTTCATCATTCATGCTAGTGTCAGGGGCCCCTTGTAGTGCCACTGTGTCCCTCCTGGTGTTCACGAGTTCCTTAAGCACCCCTACAATGGTGCCCAGGGTGGAGCTGATGGTTCTGAGTTCCTCCCTGAAGCCCATATACTGTTCCTCCTGCAGGCGCTGGGTCTCCTGAAACTTGGCCAGTACCGTTGCCATCGTTTCCTGGGAGTGGTGGTAGGCTACCATGATGGAGGAGAGGGCCTCGTGGAGAGTGGGTTCCCATGGCCTGTCCGCCCCCTGTCGCACAGCAGCCCTCCCAGTTCCCCTGTGTTCCTGGGCCTCCGTCCCCTGGACCATGTGCCCCCTGCCACTGCCCCCAGGTCCCTGTTGTTGTTTGGTTGGTGGGTTAGCCTGGGTTCACTGTAGTGGTGGACACACTGCTGATTGACGTGTCCAGGGGACGGAAGTATGGGCCCGCTGGGTTTGAGCTGTGCTGGTGTTTCCAGAGGGGAAAGGTCTGTAGTGGCCTGTGACTGTGTCAGGGGAACTGACTGTCCAGAGGTCCCCGATGGTCCGGGCTGGTCATCTAGAGCTAGACAGAGCTGCTGTCATCACTGTGGGCCTCTTCTGTTGGTGGTGTGGACATGTGTGGACCTTCCTGTCCGGTGACGTTGGGTAGGGGTCCTGCAGGGGTATAAAAGGATTGCTATTACATCTGTGTGTGCCAAGGTGTGCAATGGGTGGGTGACCGTGTACCCCAGTGCCAGCATTCCTGTGTGGGACCATGTGTGATTATGGTTTAGGGGGTTGTATGGGTATGTGCAGTGGGCATGCTTTGGTGATGGGTGTCCATGCTTTGTAGTTGCATGCAGGGCTTGGTGTTAGGATGTGTGGTTTGTGATGTAGGGACTTTTGTGAGGAGTTAGAGTGATGGGGGTGGGGGTGAGGGTGGGGGTATGTGCTGGCATGCAGGTAGGAGGGGGATGTAATAGTTAAGATTTGACTTACCAGAGTCCATTCCTCCACCTACTCCTGCAAGGCCCTCAGGATGCAGAATTGCCAAGACCTGCTCCTCCCATGTTGTTAGTTGTGGGGGAGGAGGTGGGGGTCCGCCGCCAGTCCGCTGAACCGCCAGGTGGTGTCTTGAGACCATGGAACGCACATTCCCCCGTAGGTCATTCCACCTCTTCCTGATGTACTCCCGATTTCTTGGGTGCTGTCCCACTGCATTGACCCTGTCCATGATTCTTCACCATAGCTCCATCTTCCTTTGAATGGAGGTGTGCTGCACCTGTGATCCGAATAGCTGTGGCTCTACCTGGACGATTTCCTCCACCATGACTCTGAGCTACTCCTCCGAGAACCTGGGGTGTCTTTGCCGTGCCATGGTGTGGTGTAGGTGATGTGTGGGGTGGAGTGTGTGGTGATAAGTGTGCTGATATGTAGTGGTGTGTTGTGTGAGGTGTGTGGAAGTTCTGTGTGTGATGGTGTTGTGTGCTTGTTGATGCTATTGTTCTTGCTGGTGCTGTCTCTCTTTTTCTGAACTTTTGGTATTAGGGGTTTATGGGTGATGTGGGTGTGTGTTTTATATTGTATTGGGTGTGTGGGAGTGGTGTGTGTATGTGTATCAGGTGTGTATATTTGGAATTGTCCAATGTGGCTGTGTTTTGTAAATGTGTGTGTATTTTGAGCGTGGCGGTGTGTACCGCCAATGGAATACCGCGGTTGAAAGACCGCCGTGTGGATTCATGGGTTGTGATAGTGTGGGGGTACTTCTGTTGGCGTGACAGTGGAGGTTTTTGTTATCGCCAGTTTATCACTGACCTTTGGTGTGGCGGACTTATGTGGGTGTCTGAATTTTGGGGGATTCCGAACTGTGGGTCATAATAGCTGTGGCGGAATTCCGCGGCGGTGTGTTGGCGGTCTTCTGCACGGCGGTAAGCGGCTTTTACCACCAATGTTGTAATGAGGGCCTATGTCTTTTGCTGGATTTAGAAAGGACTTTCAATAAACACACAGCAATCAAATGTTTTCATTGTTTCAATGCTGCCTTCTTGTATTATACTCACCTTTAGATTCTTCCAGATGTTTTTCACTGTGTGATCACTTGAGCGTTGAGCACGGGTTATTATATGTATACTCTAAGAATGTATTTGAATATCATGGATATAAATACATGTGAGAATAATTATTGGTGGCTAATGTCATTGTCAATTGTGATTATTTCCATTGCAATGCCAATTATTTTGCAATATTGTCACACAATTGTTTTCTTCCTGCTAATAACCATTGTGTCTTGCTGTGTTTATACCCACTGGTTCCAAGTGATTTAAGGGCTGCCCTTATTTTATAGTACTCTCAGATATTCAAATTGTTTCCAACATTTTATTACTTGGGTAAAATCCTATGAAAATTGTGCACTTTCTGTCATTCAAGTTTTTATTTTCTTCCCACTGTTTTACTATTTTGCACAATTTGCCCTGCACAAAAGACTGGTTTAAGCAAAAAAAATAAAAACTGTAAAAGTGTGGATGAGATGCATTTACTGCTCAAAACTGCCACTGTTTCATGTGACTTTTATATGTGGCGGGTCAATCTCCTGGCAGTCAACTTTCATATATATTCGGACAAAATATTGAATTAAAAATTCAATATTGAATAAAAAATATTCTGCAACATATTGTGTCATGAATATTGTGATGTCAAAATATGATGGATAGGAATATCATAGGTAAGAATATCATTTTCAGTGTTGTTTTTAATATTGCTGTAAAAATGTAGTTTCAGAAAATTTTGTTGTACATAATATTGGTTTTAGGAGTTATTTGTTTAGGGTTATAGAACTAATTTATTAGTGTTGTACATTAATTTTAATGTTACAATTTATTGTTATTTTTTTGTATTTTGAAAAATTAAAAAAATTGTTTGAATTATTATTTTTAAGAATTAGAAATAATATATATGTTACTATGTTATAGGAGTGGTATGTTCAATCAACAGAGGGAAAGGGAGTTTATTAAAATATGTCAATAAAAATCTGTCTGTGAACATATGTTTTTTAATAAATTACTATTCATTTAAATATTTTTTTTAATGAAAAATTAATTGTAAATATTTTTAATTTGTTTAACATAGATTTTTTTGTTTTATTGTTATATAAGTTTGTACTAATTTTGTTAGATTGAACTAATTGTTGTTATACTTTTCATGAATGTTGTCTTTTTATGTATAATAAATGGAAAATTTTCCAGTTTAATTTCAATTTGTAATTATTGTTTTAAATCAGAATATTGTTTAAATATTAATTATTATTTCTTTTGTTTGTTCTGTTTTGCAAATTAAAAATTGTAATTGTTAATTTAATCAATTTTGCATTATTTAATTACAAATACAATGTTAGTTGTGAAATAAAATAATAATATTAATTTTATGCTTTTACTGTAGCAATTAATAATACTTTCATATTTTCATATTTATTGAAACTATTTACATACATTTTCATTTTTAAAAATAACTGAAAAAATGTATTTTATATTTACAGTTCTTATATGATTACTTTATTGATTTTGTATGTGAATTTTTTGTATAAAATGAAATTTGTGTTTAATTTCTGTAAATACCATATAGTGTTCTAGTTTTGGGAATATTTCAGAAATATTTTTAAAACCAAAATAATTATATTTGTTTACAAATTTTGTAAATCATTTTGTTTGTATTATACTTATTTAGGTAATTTTCTACATAA
The DNA here is from genome assembly GCF_031143425.1 of Pleurodeles waltl. Classification (NCBI taxonomy): domain Eukaryota; kingdom Metazoa; phylum Chordata; class Amphibia; order Caudata; family Salamandridae; genus Pleurodeles; species Pleurodeles waltl. Next base: position 853,779,505 of record NC_090446.1, on the reverse strand, counting down.
ATAAAAGTATTTATGTGTGTAATCCTGAATGATTGCATACTATATACATGTATTATAATTATACATTTTTACTACTAAAATATATTGTGGTATTAATCGATGCTGTTTAGTCATTTTATTACTTTATGTTAATGTGTTGTGCTATGTAGTATAGATATATATGTATAATATTTCTTATCACTGTGCTCTAAATATTAGCAATATTTGAATTTCTTTCTTTTTTAAATTAATTTATGTTTTTTTGTATTTTTTACGGTTAATTATAGAACATAACATTTATTAGGTATCCGCCAGTCAGCTTTGGGGAAACTATGGGGTGGCTCTGGTCTCGGCTCCATATGGAGCTGAGGCCAATGATGTTGCACAGTGGGACACCACAGCACCATCGGAATGCACACTGTTGGCAGTGCATACAGTGTGCATTCCGATGATGTTCATCAGGGGGCTCCATGCACTGGGGCCCCCTGTGGCACCCAGCTTTCTGACAGCCTTTCCATGGTGGGATCTCTGCCATGGAAAGGCTGGAGGAAAGCTGAGTTGTAATCATGCAGGTGGTGCTGATTTCAGCGTGGCCCTGGCTATGTACAACTCTGACCTCCGTCACCACATTGGGACCCATGTTCCTGGTGGGGACGGCAGTCTTTAGGCAGTACCACCCCCCAGGTTTGTAATGTGGCAGTCAGGCCGCCACAGTTGTGGCAGTCGTAATGAGGCCCTTAGATTTGATTGGGAATAGTAAACGTTACCCCTTCAGTGTCCAACATCTCCTCCTAAATCATCTGTGATTTAAATCTCAAATCCACAAGTCAACATAGTGTGAAGTCTTCTGAAAAGAAGCTGCCCCTTGATATCAGCTGTCAAATAGAGATAGCATGCTTTGATCACGGTGCACTTGGAATGTTGTAGCACGCCCTACAGTGGCCTCCACAAAAAAACATAAATAATAATTGCCAGATGCAAAGTTTGCAAATCAGGTATTCAGAATGTGCCTGCTGTTAAAAAATAGTGACAACATTAAGCCAGCCTTGAAAACTCTCCTTTGGCACAGAGCAAATTAGGGTGAATGCTTTGGATACCCTCAAAACATGCAGCATGCTACAGTCGATCCAGTAATGTGTATTTATCTCTAGCTCACCGGAAAAAACAGTGCCTCTTGAGGGACTAAACTATGGCAGAAGATTCCCTGGAGTCCAGGTCCTGAGAATTTGGAACATCCTTGCCCCGTCTTTGTATGGGAGTTAGTTACCTTCAAAAATAATTTTTAAACTAGCTTTGAACTAAGCATAACTCCTTCTGAGGAGAAACCAAAGAATTTCAGATCTAGGTTTCTCCTGCTCATGTGGGTGGACCCTATCCCTCATGTACTCAGAACTTTTTTTGGGGGGGTTGTGGTGGAACCACCCATAAGATGGCCTCTGGCACCTGAGTCTCCATGTCACATCTGAAACTCTAATGGAGCATTGCTGGAACAGAGCAGCATTTTTTGAAATACGGAATGAGGCAGCAGCTGCAGAAAGTGTAGGAAGGGGGCAGGTTTCTTTTTAGAATGCTTCTTGGTCTATTTCCCATATTTTGACATCTTGCACCGCTTCCCTCACACTCACCACCAAGGCCTTCATTCTAGTTGCAGTTTGGAGCGGACGACAACTCTTGACTACTGTGACTGCCAATTTCAGTATTAATACATGTTGTGGGGGCAATAATTAATAAAATAAATTCTCTGCTGAAATGGAAAATAGGACTTACCTCGTAATAAAAGAATAACATGACTTCATTTCAAATTTAGAACACCCCCTATTACACCAGTGAGGCAAGGGGCAGTGCAGATGGGCTTTCTTCTATACATTTTTTACCCTGACTCATATCATTGGATTATCCGACAGTGGAAATTTTCCTTTTTCAATATTAATTGAGTTAACAGAGTTGTGGATTACCAACTTTCTTTTTATTTTTGAAAGCATTGATTTACTCTCATATATTCAGGCATGGACTTGGCTATGTCCTCTAAACAGAAGACTTAGGACCTGATTACAAGTTTGGCGAATGGGAAGACCCGTCCGCTGAACTTCTTACAGGGGGGTTGCCACCTTACTGGCGACCTCCCTGCTGGCCTTGTTACGACTTTCCAGTGGGGCTGACCGGCAGAAACCAACGTTTCACCTGTCAGCCCAGCAGAAACGTGGCAGCAGAATTGTCCCCAATGTCACTGTTGTGATGGAGTAACCCATCTGCCGAAATCTAAATCAGGCCCTAACTCTCCACCTGTGGTAATGCCTATTCCCACAAGGATTCTAATAGTAACACAAATAAGTGGCAAAAGAAAGATCCAGCCTCACCAATAAAGGGCATCATTATGACAGGACTGCCATGATAGTGATGGCGGTCTGAGTGCCAACAAGCTGGCAGAGCGGACTGCCAAATTATGAATTTGACGGTGGTCAACACAGAAGACCAGTACAGACCATAATGGTCGTCTGGAGGCACAAACAGTCCAGCAGAGACCATGTTTCTGCTGGACCTATTAGAAGGTAGCACACCACCAATGTGACTGCTGCGGTCCCACCACCACGGAGCACCAGGCAGAAAAAAACAGTATGAAAGGAGACACACACCTCCAGGAGCCGTAATGGAACTAGGTGTCATCCCACTGCCCCTGCTAGCCGAAAGACAACAGAATCAAGGTCCACAAGGATGACAACCATCATAAATACACACATTCACCTGTTGTTAAATGTATAAATCTGTACAGTTATATAACATACCATAGGAGAGGGATGCGAAGGGCTGCACTCACACGTAGCAGTATAGTGACACACACACTCACATTCTACAATAAGAACATCCACACATACACATCATGCACACTTCAGCCAGCACACATACCCACACCGCAAGTCAATACCACACATTTACGCATGGCAACACAGCACAGGCCCAGGCGCACAGATTCCCATTCAACATACAAACTTATAAAAACAGTACAACTGCACAAATATAATAACATGTCATACTCACACCCAACACTGTCCAGGGACGGTACACACATACAACACACATATACAGCCACGTGCACATGGAACACACATGACAGCACCATCATACAACTCAGCAAAGGACACACACATCACACACATAGAGCACATCAAACCTATTATGGCATGTACAATACACACAGACACAAATAGTCAAAACACATAAAGTAACACATCACTACAACACCAGGACAGCAGTGATGGGATTGGTAAAATCAAACATGGAAGGAGGCTGTGCAGGCACACATCTCATGTTGAACAAGGCCCACAAAAACATGCCCACAGGAACAGGCACCATTCAGAACTAACGGACAAACAATACCAACAACAAATGTAATGCACAGGCACACATATGGATGAAGGGCAAGGCTACAAAGCATTGCTCCAAACATCATAGAAAACACCAGAGAGCTCTGAGTGACACACACCTACATACAAAATAATCACATGCACACAAATGCAAAGCACCCTTGCACAACTCCAAAACTTTGGCCTTCTTTATGACATTGGCAGTAAATTCTGCTTACCACCCCGGTGACACCCGCTAACATACCTCCTAGGTGACGAATATCCGTTCGCCATATTATGCCACACACACACACACACAAATCTGACAGAATACTGCCACATACAAAAATCCGCCAGCCCAAAGGTCAGTGCTAAAATGGCGGTACCAACACCCATAAAAACAACGCCCACCACATTATGACCCATGAATCACCACGGCAGACATTCAACTGTGGTAAACCATTGGCAGTACACACCAGCGTGCTCAGAATGGAAACCCAAATACAAAACAACACTAAATTGGCCAAAACCAAAATCACACACATGATACAGATACAAACACCCACAAAACCATAAAACACACACCCACATTACCCACAACCCTTTACGAACACCAATCATTGCCACCGGACTGAAACCAAGACCACTGAGACAACTGCACACACACACCACAAGCACCCACACATGCGTCATGCACCCACCATCCCACACTCAACCACATTACTCAACACCCTCTCTCCAACACACACCACACAACACCCATGCCCCCACTAAGGCTCCCTCATTTCCCCGATGCAGAGTTAGGGGTCATGGTGGAGGAAATAGTCATGGTAGAGACACAGCTGTTTGGAGCACAGGTACAGTAAATATCCATTGCCAGGAAGATGTAACTATGGCGGAGAATTGTGGACCAGGTGAACGCCGTGTGACAGCATCCAAGAACAAGGGACGACATCAAGAAGAGGTGGAATGACCTACGGGGGGAAGGTACTTTCCGTGGCAGCAAGGCACTAGCTCACCATACAGAGGACTGGAAGTGGACCCCTCACCTCCTTCCCCACAGCTCACAGAATGGGTGGAGCAAGTCTTGGCAATACTGCATCCTGAGGGACTCACTGGAGTTGCCGGAGGACTGGACACTGGTGAGTCAATATTTACTACTTATCACCCAATAACTGCATGCCATCACACCGTCTCACCATCACTCCCATCACTCCACTCCATCCCACACACTGCACCTATACATATGACTAACCCGAATGCCTACCCCTGAATGTTAGACCAATGCATGGACAGCCCTCCCAACCCTGCATGGACACCCATCACAAAAGCATGCACAGCATGGAGAACTAACAATCCCACAATACATCACCATACACAAACAAAGGTAGCAGGGCAACAGCAATCATAGAGGGGAAGCCAGGGATGTAGAATTTGTCACAGACATGATATATAATACATCACTTACATCCTCACAGGAGCACCAGCCAATCTCAGTGGAGAGGAGGTGCAACGTCTAACCAGTCCCCCAACAGAAGATGCCCCCAGTGATGACAGAGCCCACCTGTACAGGGTTCCCAGTCCATACATCACAGCCAAGACAATCAGGGTCCTGGGGTCAGTGGCAGTGGGCACACTGTTCAGTAGACAGAGGCACTAGGGTACAGGGACATGGGTAGGACAGCTGTTCGCCAAGGGGATTACAGGCCCAAGGAACTGACTCTCCAGGAGGCATTCACTAATGTCCAGAGGGATTACCAACAATCCCAGGACAAGATGGGCCAGATCCTTACCAACATGCAGGAGAACAAGCGGCTGCAGGAGGAACACCATCAGGAGATCAGGGAGGATTTGCAGGCCCTCAATACCACCATGATCTCCATAGCAGGGGTGCTGCAGATGTGGCCAACATCATGAGGGAATGTACAGCACACCAGCGGGCCACTACCACTAGCTAGCCTACTGATCAGCCTTCCACTTACGCTGCAGCTAGTGGGCAGGAGGCCGTGCCACTGGACCCACAGGCCACCAGCACCCCTACCCCTGCAGAAGGTGAACCACCCAGCAAACATTCCTTGCAACCCAAACAGAAGCCAGAGACACTTGCCAAGACCAAGACCACTACCAGGAAATAAGACCCCCCTGAATGCCCCATTGTGTCCCACCCTGTCACCTTGTCCACTTTGAACTGCCTTTGCTCTCCTTCCTATGGCCACTGGACCTGTGCTACAAACAGAATGGAACCATACCCTAGACTTTCCTCTGCTATCACCCCAATCCATTGCACTTTCCCATCAATTATTTGCACTGTAATAAACACCCTTGAACACAACATGACTGATAGTGTTTAATGGGATGAAAATGAGAATTTATGGAAACATTCACATCATGTGCAAATGATCTGAAAACTGTGATAGAATACAGTCCTGTAGCTGTCTGTAGTCATCACATCAGTACACTGCTGTAATATCACCAACATCTGAAAAATTAGAAGCCATTGGTGACAGTCAGTAGAGATGCATAGGAAGTGAGTGCCATCCTGCTACAGCCACACAGATAAAACAATAGTCAGAGGATTGGTCAGTTACACTGTCACACCTGTGTGTCATTGGAGGTATTGACATATAACTGATGTTCTGTTGTCCACATCCTCATCCTCTACCTTCTCATCCTCAAGGTCCACTGCTGCCCCAGGGGCATTTCCAGTCTCCTCTTCCTGCAGATAAGGCACATCTCATCTGAGGGCCAGGTTGTGCAACATGCAGCATGCCACTACTATCTGGCATACCTTCTCAGGTGAGTAGCATAGGGATCCACCTGTCAGATGCAGGCATCTGAACCTGGCCTTTAGGAGGCCGAAGGTCCTTTCAATAATTCTCCTGGTTCACCCATGTGATTCATTGTAACAATTCGCAGTGCCTGTTCTGGAATCCCTCACAGGGGTCAGGAGCCATGATAGGTTTGGGTAGCCTGAGTCACCTGCAAATATTGGGGGTCAAACATTAGTCCCACACTTCTTACGGGGTTAACACCAGAAGGCATACACTGACATACATTGGGCGGGCACTCAGGCTCGCCACACTCTGTGCCTCTGTAGTTGTGCCATCACATTTGGGATGCTGCTATTCCTCAGAACAAAGGCGTCATGCACCGACCCAAGATACTTGGCAGTGACGTAGGATGTGGGACACCATTTGCACATTGAGTGAGTGTTAACTCTTCCGATTCCTAAACACCTGTTCAATCTGGTACGGGGTGGACAAAGGCAATATGTGTTCCGTCAATCGCCCCAACAATATATGGTACATGTCCCATTGCATAGAATACTGAATTCACAGTGGCCAAATCTTCCACCTGCGAGAAAGCAATGTAGCTGCAAATGTGTTTGACCAAGGCAAACAGAACCCTTGCCAGCATGATTGAGAACGTTGGCTGTGACATTCCTGCTGCCAAGCCCACTGTCACTTGGAAAGAACCAGTTGCCAGGAAATGGAGCACTTATAGGACTTGCACAAGAGGGGGGATCCCAGTGTGATGACGGATAGCTGATATCAGATCAGGCTCCAAGTGGACACACAGCTCTGGGATTGTGGCCCTGTCCAGTCTAAAGGTCAGAATTATGTGCCTGTCATCCAGTGTAGCTAGGTCCACAAGGGGTCTGTACATGGGGGCTTATCTCCTCCTCCTATACATCCGCAGTGGTAGGTATCTAAAGGACACAAGAGTGAGTAGGCTGTCACAATTTGAACAATGGAACCACCACCTCAGTGTACATGGAGCATTAGTGTGATGGGACAGTGGGAATGGCAATGTACGTACAATCATCAGCAATGAGGCAGTTATGAATTATCTGAATGTTGTCCACCACCATTAAATGGTGACCACCTGTCCTTTATGTAGGGACAGGTGGAAGTGAGGTAACTCTGCCCATGTTGGGTGTCGTGGCGGAAGGCGGTCTCGCACCGCCGTGCAATTCCTCGTTGGCTAATTATGGGGCTCTATGGAGTACAGTGGCCAATGGGGATCAGCGGTGACTGTGTATACCGCCGTGGATGTGACCACCATTTTCTATCTAAATCCTCACTTGATTCCTGACTTTCCACAGGACAACACCTACACTGCATGTGCTGCTGTGACCTGTGTCTGGATCCTGCCATGGCACATGTGACAGAGGAAAAAGGGCCTCTGCCTTCACTTCGGTGGAGCTGGAGCATTTGGTGGAAGTGGTCCTACCCCAGTATGGACTGCTGTATGGACCTCCAGACCAACAGTACACCTAGGGCACGATGCATGTGGCAAGGTTGCATGGAGATGTGTGTGCAAGCATCATGTCATTTGAGGGGGTGGTATGTGTAGGAAGCTGGCCTAGCTTGTAGTGGGTACCAATGGTTCTTACACCTTGTGCGAGGTCCAGTTATCCCTTATTAGTAGAGTGTAGTAGTGTTCTAGCAGCTTAGGCTGATAGAGGTAGCTATAGCAGAGCAGCCAAGGCTGAACTAGGAGACATGCACAGCTCATGCAATACCACTTATATCATATAGGTACTATATCATAAGAAACACAATACTCATAGTTACTAAAAATAAAGGTACTTTATTTTAGTGACAATGTGCCAAAAATATCTCAGAGGATATATTCGCTTAGGAGGTAAGTAACATACACAAAATATACACAACTAACCAAATCAGGTAAGTAAAACAGTCAGAAAGTAGTGAAAACACAGTAAAACACAACTAGGGGCAACACAAACCATGTACTAAGAAAGTGGAATGCGAACCAAAAATTCGCCACTAAGCAATTGTAGTGTGTAGAGGGTCGCTGGGAGTGTGAGAAAACACTAAGGGTGTAAAGGAGACCCCACCCCAGGACCCTGGAAAGTAGGAGTAAAGTACTACTATTTCCCCCAAAACACAATAAAGTTGTGATAAAGGATTTTGCAAGGACCACAACAGACTGAAAAGCACTGAAGATGGATTCCTGGACCTGAAGACCTGCAAAGGAAGGGGACCAAGACCAAGAGTCACTAAAGAGTCCAGGGGGCAGGAAACCACTAAACCCCAGATGAAGGTGCAACATGTCTGTCTCTGGTTGGAAGAAGCTGCTGGTTTTGCCACAACGAAAGGTGGTAGGTGGTTCTGCTTTGTGCAGAAGATGTCCTACGGCGTGCTGCAGGATGCAGAGTTGTTTCCTCTGCAAAATACCACAAAAAAGCCTTGCTACCTGCAAGAGTCACTGTTGGAGAAAAAGGGTGCTGCCCGGGCCCAGGAAGGACCAGGATGTTGCTACTCAGGTGAGGAGATAGAGGGGGCCCTCAGTAACGTAAAAGGCCCACTGGAAGGAGGGAAGCACCCACAGAAGTCCTTTAACACAGGTTCAAGAAGACTGAACACAGCGGTTGTCTCAACACTGCAAACAGATGTACCACGACACCGGAGGTCAACTCAGGGAGCTAAGCATTGCAGGACAGAGTGCTGGGGACCTAGGCTCAGATGTGCATGCAGGATTTCTTGTAAATGTGCACAGAAGCCCTTGTAGCTGAAGATCACACGGTGCACAGGATCATTGTCTGGGAGGGGAGGCAAGAACGTACCTCCTCCAAATTCGAACAGTGGACCACTGGACAGTCTGGGTCACTTGGGTCCACCACCTGTGTTCCAGGGGCCATGCTCGTCAGGGTGAGAGTTGACCCAGAGTACCAGGGAAGCTGAAGTTTGGTGCCTGCTGGTGCAGGGTGAAGATTCCGTCGACCCACAGGAGAATTCATAGTGGCTTCCAGTGCAGGGTGAAGGTAGGCAGCCTCCAGAGCATGCACCACCAGGAAACAGTCGAGAAAGCCGTCTAGATTAGGTGATACAATGTCGCTGGTAGTCTTCTGGCTACTTTGTTGCAGTTTTGCAGGCGTCCTGGAGCAGTCAGCGGTCGATTCCTGGCAGAAGTCAAAGAGAGAAGTGCAGAGGAGTCCTGCTGGATTCTTGCAAGTCGTAATCTGAGGAAAAGCCCACTGGAGAAACCCTAAATAGCCCTCAGAGGAGGATTTGCTACCTAGTCAGGTATGCACCTATCAGGAGGGGTCTCTGACGTCATTTGCTTGCCACTCAGAGGCCTCCAGAGTGCCCCCACACCTCTGAAAACAAGATGGCAGAGGTCTGAGACACACTGGAGGAGCTCTGGGCACCACCACTGGGGTAGTTCTGGACAGGGGAGTGGTCACTCCCCTTTCCTTTGTCCAGTTTCGCACCAGAGCAGGGACCGGGGGTCCCCTAACCCGGTGTAGACTAGCTTATACACGGAGGGCACCATCTGTGCCCTTCAAAACATTTCCAGAGGCTGGAGAGGCGGCCCCTCCCCAGCCTTTAACACCTATTTCCAAAGGGAATGGTGTAACACCCTGCTCTCAGAGGAAATGCTTTGTTATGCCTTCCTGGGACTGGGCTGACCAGACCCCAGAGCCCAGAACCCTGTCTGTGGGGTGGCAGCACTTGTATCTGCAGAGAAAACCCTGGAGAGCTGGTTTGACAGTACTCATGATCTTAGACATGTTACATGGCCATATTCTGAGTTACCATTGTGAAGCTACATATAGGTATTGACCTGTATGTAGTGCACACATGTAATGGTGTCCTGCACTCACAAAGTCTGGGGAAATGGCCCTGAACTATGTTGGGGACGCCTTTGCTAGTGCAAAGGTGCTCTTACACTTATAAACTTTCCACCTAACCATAAGGCAAGTGAAGGTTAGACATATAGGTAACTTATAAGTTACTTAAGTGCAGTGAAAATGGCTGTGAAATAACTTGTGCATTTTTTCACGCAGGTTGCAATGGCAGGCCTGTGTAAAGGGTTGTCTGAGCTCCCTATGGGTGGCAAAAGAAATGCTGCAGCCCATATGGATCTCCTGGAACCCCAGGGACCTTGGTACCTAGGTACCATATGCTAGGGACTTATAAGGGGGTTCCAGTATGCCAATTAAAATTGGTAAATGTAGTCACTAGCCTATAGTGACAAATTTAAAGGCAGTGAGAGCATGAGCACTGAGATTCTGATTAGCAGAGCCTCAGCGGCACAGTTAGGCACTACACAGGCATACACATTTAGGCCATACACTATGAGCACTGGGGTGCTGACTCGCAGGATCCCAGTGAGACAGGCAAAAACAACATACTGACATATACATGTAAAATTGGGGGTAACATTCCAAGAAAGATGGTACTTTCTTACAGTATGTCTGTTGGCAGTGTACATGGTGGGCACCGGGTGATGTGTGTGCCAATGGAGATGGAAATGGGATTTATGGACCATATGTGTGACAGGCTGATTTTTATGTGTAATGGTGCCTTCTGTCTGTATTACCTCTGCAGGTCAGCTCCCATCAGAAGAAGATATTGTGTAGTGCCATTGCCAAGGACGAGCGGGCCCTGGGGGTCTACAGCAGGTGGAGCGCCCACTGTCGGAAAAGGTGGTAGGACCTGAGATGCTGGGCATGGAAGACTGTGGAGGCCCAGCTGGGGATGGCCTCCCAACGAGGAAGTGATGCCTGTCAGAACCTGAGCCCCCTGATGGCCCACATACTGGCTCAAGGGTAATGGGTGTATAGCAAATTCAGGAAACCTAGCTAAGTTGTATTTCATGTCAGACAAGGCTTAGTGGGTCCCAGGAGGGCTGCACTTGGCAGTGTTTGGCTCTCATCTTGCTGTGGAACCTAGCCAATTGATTGCCAGTGCAATGCATGGTGCACAATCCTAAATCCTGTGTGTGATGGTAATGTATATTCCAACTGTGGTGTTGGTGCTGCAATTGACCCAGTGTTTCTTTTCTCTCTCTCCTCCCCTTTTTTCTTCCGTCATCCTTTCCATGTGTGTATTAGCATCAACTGGCGGAGGAGCAGGGGCACCGGTGACTGAGGGAGCTGCATCCCACAGGACCCAGGAGGCAGAGTCCACCGACACCGAAGGGACCAGTGGGACAGCAGGCGAGGGGAGAACCATGGCGGAGACAGGAGGTGACAACACTCACTCTGATTCCTCCTCCAATGAGAGCTCCCTGGTGGTGGTGGACACCTCTGGGACCACCCCAGCTCCAAGTACAGCTGCCACCCCCGTACCACCACCTGTCTCCCAGTAACCCCTCACTGAGTTGCCCGTGCCCGCTCACCCAGGAGGATGGGCATCTCCTTCGCCCCAGGCACCTAAGGCCCTGCCTCAGTCAGCCCTGCTGTCCTGATTGAGGAGGCTATTGACCTCCTGAGAACCATCTCTGTAGGGCAGTCAACCATTGTGAATGCCATCGAAGGGCTGGCTTCCCAGATGCAGCAATGCAATGCATTCCTGGAGGGTATCCATGTTGGATTGGCGGCCCAACAGAGATTGTCCCAGGTTCTGGCCTCCCCTCTGATGTCAGCCATTGTACTTGTTACAACCATTCCTCATCCAACTTACACGTCCCAGTCCCAGTCTCCTCAACCCCAAACCATCCCATGCACACATACAGACAAGCATGCACTCAAAACATCAGACAAGGGTAGCACAGTCAAACACAGGCAACACACTTCAGGCCACATGCAGTCACATAAACACCAGACAGTTGCACACACCACAATATCCACTGCCTCCACTGTCTCCCCCTCATCTTCCTCCCTCACAGTCACATCATCTCTCACACCTGCATGCACCGCTTCAACAGCCAGCACCACCATCACCAGACCAAGCAGCACACATTTCTCATTATCAGACACCTCCACAACATACATCCATGCGTCCCCTGTGTCCTCTCCCACCCTGTCTGTCCCCTTCCTAAGGGACACAAACGCAGGCACTCACACACCCAACAGCCACCCACCTCACATCAGCACACTGCCCATGCACCTTCACCCAACTCCAGCAGATGTACTCCTTCAACAACCCCTCCCTCAACCTCCACTCCCATCCATCCTTCCTCATCCCACCCCACCATCCCTAAGAAGCTTTTCCATGCCCAACTTGACCTCATCCTTCCCCCTCTACCCCCTGTCCTGCCCATAAGAGCAGGGTCCCAACAACCCAACCAAGCACCTCAGCCAAACAGTCCACAGGGACAGTGGAGGCACCTCCTAGTCGTGGAGGCAAAAAGTGAAGGATCCCACTCCACCAGCCAGGAAAGGGGAGAATCTCACTCCACCAGCCAGGAAAGTGAAGGATCCCACTTCCCCAGCCAGGAAAGGGAAGGATCCCACTCCCCCTGCCAGGAAAGATAAGGTTCCCACTTAACTACCAGACAGCAGTGGTTCCCACTCAACCACCAATGACAGAAGCGGTTCCCACTCAACCTCCAATGACAGAAGAGTTTCCCACTAAAGCACCATTGACAGTAATGGTTCCCACTCAACTACCAATGAAAGGCAAGAGGCCCTCACCTCCAGCAGCGGCTGCCCAGGGGACACCTTACCCAGCAGAGACACTGCAGCCCTCACCTCCAGCAGAGACAATTCAGTCCTCACCTCTAGCAGAGGCTACCCAGGGGATACCTTCCCCAGCAGAGACAATGCAGCCCTTACCTCCAGCAGAGGCTGCCCAGGGGACACCGCCCCCAGCAGAGAAAATTTAGCCCTCGCCTCCAGCAGAGGGCATGTAGACTACCCTCCACGGACTGTTTTACAAGGAGCCCCCTCCAGAAGCAGTGGGCGAGTTCCCCACTTTATAGACTGTTAGCTTGCACTCCCCAGCATTGGGAAATGGGCATGGAGCCCCCTCCAGAAGCAGTGGGCGAGTTTCCGACTTCAGAGACTGTGACCTTGTACTCCCAAGCATTGGGAATTGGGCATGGAGCCCCCTCCAGAACCAATGGTTGTTGTGAGCTCCCCACACAGGGACAGTCATCAGAGGGGGTTTGGGTGTGGAGGGGGAAGGAATGGTTGTTAGATGTTTAGGTGTGGATGTCTTGGGAAGGTGTTTGTGGGAGGTCTGCTTGGTTGTAGTGGGTGTCTGTTGGGTGGGTGAGTGACTGCGTTCATGTGTCTTAGCTGAGGGGGTGGAGGTGCTGGGGAATGCTGTGGTGGATGGGTAGCTGTCTGTTGGGGTGGTGACTGCAGGAAAGGTGGATGTGCTTCATGTTGGCCTGTCAGTGGTTGTGGTGTCTGCTGGTGAGGTGACTGGGATGGACGTCTGAGGGTCTGCTTGGGTGGTGTCTGCAGATAGGATAGATGTGGCTGGATTAGTGAATGTTGGTGTGGTGTCTGCAGGTGTGACAGGTGTTGTGTCAGTGATCTGGGGTTGGTATAGGTGTCAGGGCAAGTTGTGACTATTCCAGTATCTGCAGGTGGATGTTGTTTTTGTGCATGCCGGTGGTGTGTCTTGTGGTGCTTATGTTTGTGTCACTTCCCTGTTCTGTTGAGGTGGATGCATGCCAGTCTGTTTGTGTGCTTTGGCCGGGTCAAGGAAGGGGGGATTTGAAATAGGCAGAGGAAGGTGGCAGGAGATGGTAGACAAGGGGTGACAGGCTGCCATCAGTTTGGAGGCCAGAGCCCAAAATGATCTCTGTCGGCCAGAGATTGCACCATGAATGCCCTCTAGGAATGCATTACTCTCAGATCTGGCTTGCCAGTGTCTGGATGGCATTCATGATGGCCGTCCGATCCACAGACTCAATCATTACAACACAAATACCTTACCCTGATGTTATGTACCAAGCAATAACATATGCTGCCAAGTAAAGGCAGGCAACCTTGGCACAAACTAGCCATACCTTCATCAAGTGACATTGATTCGACCATATCACTATCGGCACATTCCAACACATGACACATCAATAAGTCACACCTGCTAAATGTTATTCAAGGAGGTAGTACACGCCACACACACATGCACCAATTTGGATATAGCATGGAATGTCAACGGACTCAGGTCCAAAATATCTAAAATAAATAAATGTCTTCTGAAGGCAAGCAATATTAGTAATGTAAGGACCAGGTAAGCTCACACCAAAATCCCACAAATGTACTATTTTGTGTATGTATCAAATAGTCTACTGTACTGTGTAGGAAAGAGGGAAACAGACCTTGCAAACAATAACATGAGTAAACTAATTTGTCACTGCTAGACCTGGAATCCTTGGTATGGTCTCCCCTATCTTTTTTGCTTCTGCTTCCTATGTTTTGACTGTGTGCTGGACTTTGTTTTTGTTGTTGTTGGTACTCTGGGAACTTTACCGCTGTTGACCAGTGCTAAAGTGCAAGTGATTCCTGTGTAAATTGTATGTCTAATTGTTTTTTCTGTGATTGGCATATTTGGTTTACTAGTAAGTCCCTAATAAAGTGCACTGGAGGGGCCCAGGGCCTGTCAAACAAACGCTACTAGTGGGCCTGCAGCACTGATTGTCCTACCCACATGAGTAGACCTGTAAACATGGCTCAGACCTACCACTGCAGTGTCTGTGTGTGCAGTTTTAAACTGACAATTTGACCTGGCAAGCGTTCCCCTATGCCAGGCCCAAACCTTCCCTTTTTAGACATGCAAGGCACCTCTAACGTAGGCCCCAGGTAGGCCCATGAGCAGGGTGCAGTGTATGTTAAAGGTGGGACATGTAGTAATGTGTTTTACATCTAACAGTGAAATACTGCCAAATTCATTTTTCTCTGTTGCAAGCCTATCCCTCTCATAGGTTAACATGGGAGCTGCCTTTAAATAACTTTTAAGTGCAGTTTCCCTTTAGGAGCAGATAGAGATTTGGAGTTTGGGGTCTTTGACCTTGCAATTTAAAAATACGTCTTTTGGTGAAGTTAGTTTTTAAATTGTCAGTTTGAAAATGCCACTTTTAGAAAATGGGCATTTTCTTGCCTAAAGCATTATGCGACTCTGCCTGCTTGTGTATTCCCTGTCTGGGTGAGACTAACAGTTGTCTGTTTGCGAATCCCCACTAGACAGTGACACAAAGAAGCTGGGGTGTAGCCTGCATATCCTGATTGGCCATCTGGGCTAGAGTGGAGGGAGGAGTGGTCACATACACCTGAATGGGCTGTGCCTGTCCTCACGCCATGCAGTCTCCAACCCCCTGGTGCGAGTTTGGAGCCAGTCCTGGGCACAGCAGGATCTGGTGAACAACAAAGACTTTCCTTTGAAGTCTGCCTACTTTAAAGACAGAAAGGGGTATAAGTAGTGGATCCAAAACCCCAGATTTTCAGATAAGTTCTGGAACCAAGAGGAACCTCTGCTGAAGAGCTGAAGAGCTGGAGGAGGAGTACTGCCTTTTTGCCTGTGACTGTACTTTGCTGGGTTGGCCTGCAGTTGGTGCTTCTGCCTGAAAGAGGGCAAAGACTGGACTTTGTGGTATATTCCTGCTTGTGAAGAATCTCCAAGGGGTTGGACTGAGCTTGCCTCTTGTCTCAGGGACATCAAAGACTTCCTCTGGCAGCACCTGCACTCTCTGCTGAGACTCCTACCTTGCCAAGTGGTGCCCTACTCAATCCCTGGGCCCCTGCAAGGTGAAACTGGTAGAAAAAGGCTGAAATCCATGCCTTACGTGCATCGTGGCGGTAAAAATGACACAACCCCTCACAGCGCAGTTTTCCCATGACCGTACGGATAGATTTCACACGCATCATCTCTGGGTGTCAAAATCATCATGAACCTGTGCGGATCCGAGGTGTCCCATCCGGAAATCAATGTGTTGCTTTCTTGCAGTAGAGAAAAATGACTTATTGTGTACCTGACCAGAGAAGAAATGATGCACAGCCTCACTTGCGAGTAATGAATGGATGCATCGCTAACTTTTCCGATGCACACTCGCACTTGTGGCATTATCAGGTACTTTGTGTAACAACAATGTTTTCATCATTTTCTATGGAGTAAGACTCATTTTATTTTAAAAACTCATGTCTTGACTTGTGTATGTTGGAATTTTTATTGTTCTGGTCTTGTTTGATTTAGATAAATATTAGCTATGATTCTAAACTGCTGTGGTTTCCATTTTGTAGTCTTTTCACTGTATTACTGTGTGCTTTGGTACAAATACTTTGGACATTGCCTTTGAGGTAAGCCTGACTGCTTGCGGCAAGCCACCAAAGCGGGTGAGCAGGGGTTATCTAAGTGTGTATCTTCATTGCCCTGACCAGAGTGAGGGTCCCTGCTTGGACAGAGTGCAAACTGACTGCCAACCAGAGACCACATTCTAGCAGTCACAGAATGAGAAGCAACATCACTATCCACACATCAGACATGGCAAGCATGGCTCCTGTCTGTGGAGGATTCCCAAAGGCAAAGCAAACGTGATGCTAACATAAATGGTACACCAACCAAGATGCAAGCCAACAGTCAGGTCACACTTACTAACCTACACACAGGTGTTTATGAACTACCACAGCTGCACCAACTACGTTTATCGTCAAAACATGGAGGCATCTGTCATATCTTTCATAGCTACAGCAGGTGCACATGATGAATTCTAAAAGTGAGGCATGATTTTTGTTTTCATAATACACATGATGTTGGCAGTACTGTCTAGGTCATAGCTGTGAGTGGACAACCATTGCATGTGCATCATACCTACATAAGTATACCATTGACAAAATATGTGACAAGTTTCTAATCTTAGGACATTATCATGGCAATCACATTCTTACGTATAATACCAACATATGTGTCCCAGTGTGTTGGACCTGGCCCTTTTACAGGGTCATTCCCCAGACATTTTGCCTTTTGCCTTATTTTTCTGACCTTTGTTGGCTGACGTTATGACTCTGAGCACTTTTTCACTGCTAACCAGTGCTAAAGTGCATGTGCTCTCCCTTGTAAAATTGGTATGATTGGCTTATACCTAAATGACATATTTAATTTACCTATAAGCCCCTTGTAAAGTGGGATTCCTATACCCAGGGCCTGTAAATTAAATGCTAATAGTGGGCCTGCAGCCCTGCTTGTGCCACCCACTGAAGTAGTGCAAACAGCGCTAATTCAGTGGGTGGCGCAAGCAGGTCACTAGTGGCATTTAATTTACAGGCCCTGGGTATAAATTCAAACCTATCTCAGGCCTGCTAGCGCAAGGCCTGTTTACGCAGTTTTCTGCCACAGGGACCTGGCATCTAAATTTACTTGCCCGGCCCAGAACTCCCCTTTTACTACATGTAAGTCACCCCTCAGGTACGCCATAGGTAGCCCTATGGGCAGGGTGCCATGTATATAGAAGGCAGGACATGTGGCAAGTATCGTGGTCTGTGCTGGTAGTGACAAACAGCCTAACTTGGTGTCTCACTGCTGTGATTGCTGGCTTCTCATAGGATTGCATTAGAAATGCCGTGCCTTAAGTGTAATGGGTATTGTCTGATTTATGAGGGGTAGCATATTCATGGTTCGTATGGTTGTGATAGTGATAAGAAATGCTGCTTACCAGTGTTGCTGTATTTTTGTTTTACTATTACAGAAATGCCACTTCTAGAAAGTGCACATTTAACTGTGCTTATGAATTTACAGCTTGACTCCAATCCACGCCTGGGCAGACTGACAGTTGGGGCTTTGTGCATACTTTTCAGACAGCCTGTACACAGGGAGGGTGGAGGTGTCACAGAGGTGCATCTACATATTGTATAGTCTTCCTGGGCTGAGAGAAGGGAGAGGCGGGGCACACCAGCATTTGTAGAGGCTGTGCCCTGTCCTCGCACAATAGGGTTGTTTACCCCCCAGTGATGTTTGGAGCCTGTGCTGGAGCAGAGAAGGGGCACTCCCGGAACCAGTTGTAACTGGTTGGAACCCCCTCTCCTCCTCATTGACAAAGACACTGTAAACTTGGTATAAGTACAGGTGAATTTTCCCCACAAATGGGACATTCATGAGACATTCTTGGAAACTGGACACAGGATGCTGCTGAATGGACTCACCAGGGACCGCCATGGACTGCTGCTGTTGTGCTGACCTGTGACCTGCTGTGTCACCAGGAGGACTTGCCACTGACTGCATTTTCCTTGTGCTGGCCTGTTGCTGTACCCTGCCACCTGTGCCTCCCTTTATTGTCCCCATGGGCTGGGTGGTGTGGCCCCTGTTCCCATGACCTCTTTACTACTCAAGCGCTGGGAGAAGGGCTCCTTTTTCCTCCAAAGCGTGAGGACATTGATGTGTGGACGTGCTGGAAAATCCTTTTTTATTGTAGTGAGGGCCTGAATTCACTGCTGAAGCATGGGCATAGCACTTTGAAGCGCACGGTCTGTGTGGCCCTGGGGCACTCCTATGCCCTCTTCTGAACTACCTCACCGCCGTGATCCGGGCTTTTGGATCACCGCCGCGTCCCGGCTTTTGATGTGTCTCAGCTCACCAGAGCCACACTGTCCTCAGTGCCCCTGGGGCACCTCCAAGCGAAGGAATAGGAGCGAGCGGGCTCCTATGGTGCCCCCAGAGCAAGCTCGCTCTCAGGAGCGCCCCAGGGTACGAGCAGGCACCTGCTTTGGGTGCCTGCACGCTGCCGCTGTGAAAATTCTAAGCCGGGCGAGGGGACGGAAGCAATCTCAGAAGATCCCACCGGGCCCTCAGTATCGTTTGGGGCCCTGTTGGCCCCCCACCCACTCTTGAGGAAGGGCCGGTCAAGGCCCAGGGGGAGGCCCACCAGAGAACGTGACCCCCGCAAGGGCCAACACCAAAGGAGAAAGAGCATGCGGGGTGGAAGCTTCATTGGAGGCTTCCCGCAGTACAGAGAAACTTCACTTGGGGCATTTTTGATGGCCCCCCTAGAGATCACGGGCCCGTTCAGAGAGGGTGCCGACTGCCCCTCTCTCCTAGAAGCCAAGTGTGACCCCCTGTGGAGCACATAGGAGCCCCGGGGGCCCCTACATCAATCTTCCAGGCACTAGAAGTGCCTTGTTCAGCAGATTAAGGTACTTTCTGGGACACTGGAAGGGTGGTAGTTTCCAGATTTAGGTTCTAATGATATATATTGGCTATGGGTTCCTGCTATGGGCATAATAGGCTGATGTATGGTTACTTTCTCATGGCTTGCCATATAATTTTATAATGTTCCCGATATAGGCCTTTATGGATATTTATGATGTGTTCATCACAAGTACATATATTTCTTTATTGTAGTTCCTGACTACTGCTTATGTTGCAGAATCCTGAGTACTTATGTGTTCTAATGTGACAACTGCTTATTCTTGCAGAGTATTAGTAACTTGTGTAAAGTTCTGACAACTGCTATGGTAGCAGGGTATTAATGACGTGTAAAGTTTGGTCTAATTATGTTTTGCGCAATACAGTCTATTTTTACATAGCTCCGTGTTGTGTTTACTTTGTGGTGTACATATTGCATCATGTGTGTTGTGTGTGTTGTGCAAACGCTTTACACATTGCCTCCAGGTTAGGCCTGACTGCTCGTGCCAAGCTACCAAGGGGGTGAGCAGGGGTTATCTTGGACATGTAACTCTCTTGCCCTGACTAGAGTGGGTGAGTTCTGCCTGGCTTAGGTGCATACCCTAGCCAACCAGAAACCCCATTTCTAACACAGTGGAAATGTTGCAAATGCACAGTGGAAGCCAAAGTTCATATTGTCAACTCTGATGGAACATCACAAATGTAAATATACATACCTAAATTAACTATGTGTAGATATTAGCTATGTATGTCATTTGACATGGCTGATGGACACTATTATATCACATAATGTTGTGACACATCAGAAACTAACTAACACTGAAGATGACTTGCCCCTGCCTGAATCAAAATCACACGCAGCCATATCCCCTGATACATAGCAGGGGACAGGGGGGAAGAATGTGCACACCTTTCTACTTTGACATTAAGGAGGAGTGATCTGTTGGTGGGAACTAACACCCACCAGGGTAGCAAAAGCAGATTACTGGAACATAAAGCACTGCCACATGTGCTCCATTCTGTGCTATAGGACTGAGAGGTCCCCAAAATGATTGTACACATCTGTTGCCAATTCATGACCTGTGTACACCAAGATGAGCTTAAACGATCTGTGACACATTACACTTCCCACCTCCCCCTCACTCAATCACCTGGTAAATGGTCAAACATGAGTGAGGTTGTTGCTTACCCCTTGGTGGCTGCTGTGCTGCCTTCAAACACCCTTCCAACTCAGGGTAGGCCACTGTCAAAATGCCATAGCTGGATGAGCACCCCATCCTCGTTGGGAGGATAATCCCAGCCGAGCCTCTGTGATCTTCTGGGCCCAGCATCTCAGGTCCTCCCACATCTTCCTACAGTGGGCGCTCCACCCACTTTGGACCCCCAGGGTCTTCACCTTCTTAGTGATGGCACACAAAATCCCCTGATGGGCATTGACCTGCATGGATGCCAAAGACAAGACAGAAAATCATGTCCACAAGTCACACACAGGAAAAGGCAACTACTAGTCCATCCAACAAGCCAATAACACCCTGTCTGGACCATCCCGCCCACCTATGGTACATAGCAGAAAATGGATAGGAGGACATTACCGCTAACACTCCCCACAAGGGTATACATCACCACCACCAGCTCAACCCCTGCACTGACCAGTTAGTAGAGCAGTGTGTTTTGTGTGACATGAGAAATCCACTTTACATTGACCAGGAACATGATTTAACATATTACACAAAATGGCAAGTAACAGCTACATCAAAAGGCAAACATTGCACACATAAATTCACAACCCCTAATGATCACAAGCTGCATACGGTCTCCACATATCATAGCCAGGCTACAGCCATGCCCGTATTGCCAGGACAACATACAAGGGAGTCACATGTTGTGCACACAAAGGTGAAAGCCTCTACATGTGTGCACCTATGCACATACACATGCACCCACACGCTACTTTAGGAAGTGGGGCTCTTTGTGTCATCCAAGAAAATGTGAAATATACTTCCAAACCATAGGACCGATTCAGAAAGGTAAACTCAGAGATCTTCCCTGAGTGAGGACTTAAAAATACTGCTCGTAAATGCCCTTTGTGAATTCCCAAAAATAGTGAACTTAGATGTGTGGTCTGTGTTTAGACCCCACAGTGTGCACATAAACACCATGTCAAAGTAAGATACACCTAGCCTTGCATTAAATATGTCCCACCTCATGTTCAAAACACTGACTCAGGTATCATGGAACATCAGTGCACAACACACTGTTTGCGGAAGTTCCATTACCAAATACTTTAGAGCAAATACACAATACGCATCAGATCTGGATTAAGAAGCCAACTGGGCAGTGTGATCATGGACCTCTCATGGATATGTAACACAGATGGTCAGAGTTGTGATGAGTACATCTGTCACAGCTCTCCACCATGGATCCAATGCCATGAGTATGGTAAACACTGGGCATAGGCTCAAGTTGATGAAGCTTAGTAGTTTGGCATGATCATTTGAGCTTTGCATGTTGTTTATGAATAGAGGGTGTGGCTACAGACTCACAATTGCAGTACAAAACCCATTCAGTAACAATCCAGATGGCAATATTTACAGAAAGTGGCAATTGAAAAGGCACCTTTCTCTGCAGGTAGATCGCACAAATCCACATATAATACCATGCCCCAGAAGGTTGGATGCATCACAATGCTTCATGTATCCCATGGCTAATTGGCAAGGGCTGTCATTATGCAGAGATTAGGGCCATGAAGTGTCATTAGCTTGCTTCAATACAACACTATGACAATGCCAAATGTGGCCACAGATGTATGTGCAGATACAGAAAGGGCACAAGTAATGTGAGAATCCATCAAACAACATGCATCAACACTACTGCAGCAATGTTACCACCTATGAGCACACATCAAGCACATCAGATAATGGGATATACCTGGTGATGGCTGTCATGACACCTCAGCTAACCATGTACAACAATCACAAGGAGGGTCAGGGAATTCTCATTGCACACCCTCTGTTGCATAGGATCTCATTATTCTAATGAGACTACTGGATTTCGAGTGGCAGAATTGCCTATGGTGTTGGAGACTGAGTCTAACCCACTACAGGTGACACCTGTCACTCCAGTCCAGGTCACGCTCTGGCTAACTAGCAGTGCCTCATCTCTACCCCAGGGCAGGGATGATTGGGCAGCTGAGCGCATGACATAACTGTTTTCTCAGAGAAGTCATGGTCACTCGAGTCTTATCTGTTTCACTCAGTTACATTAGTCTCACATACACAATGACAAACAGAGGCAGTATATATTTCACTAATGCTTTAATAAAGTGACTGCATCTTAGATAGCAAAGTGTGGACTGCAATAACCAGGAAGATATAGCATGCCAAGATTAAGATTGTGACAAGGTGAGTAAAACATAAAAATAATGCTACCATATTGTCATTAGAGTCAACAGACTAATTCCTACCTAAGCTATGATATAGCACAGCATGTTAAGCTCTAATTCTGCCCTTCACGTTCCCCTGGAAAGACATCACCCCCCATACCTGAGCAAAGGCCTGAAGTCTACAAAACAGCTGTAGCGAAGCATTCAGCAATCAGCATACAGTTGTGGTTCTCTGGCTGAAATCTCCCTCTGACGTGTAAGGGACAGGGAAGTGTTCTTATAATAAAACAGCTGATGTTCTGAGAAAATGTCCCTAAGTAAGGATGTGTATTTTCTATGAATGTCAGAGACTAAACTTATACCACGTTCACCAGCAACCTATCTTACTGCAGCCTTAGAAGAAGCACAGAGTTAGCAAGAATGTCTTGTTTGAAAACAGAGTGCTGGCCTAGGCAAAAACAGTCAGATAGAGAGAAAATAAAACAAGACTGTGAAAGAGGCTACTGTAATAATAATAAAGCAAAGGCGAACCAAACTCTAAATCAGACTATTTAAACTGTAAGTATGATCGGATTCAGGACAATACTTTTGCATTCCAGCCACCATTAATTTCTTTCATTGTAGATTTCTATTTGCAATTTTGTTACTTGTATTACCTATTACCAACCACAGTAATTACTAGCTACATGTAAGGTTTGTGATTTTGAAGCTTTCTTTTCTTTCCTTTCCTATTTATTTTTTTCGCTTCTCCCTTTTGCCTTCTCCTTTCCTTTCCTAGCCCCTACAAAATTTTAAATATCAAATACTACATTGTTAAGGTACTGCTTGATATATCATTATTAAATATCTATAGTTTTACAATGCATGATTTTTTTTATTTCTCATAGTTTATTGATGTATATTATTAATTGCATTGTATTCTCATGTAAGACTGTCTTATTTCATAGACAAGACTAATTTGTACTTCTTGTTACAATGTTCACATAAAGCTTTTTCAAAGTAAAAAAGTAAAAAAATGTTTTTCTTTGTCTTGCTTTTTCTTCAGCACTCTTAAATTGTCCTGTGACATGGAGCACTATAAAATTCCTTAACCTGTCAGGTGCGTGTGACATGCACACCCTCCCTGGTGCTTATCACCAGAGAGAGTTTAAAAAATCCTCCAGTGCAAAGCAGGAAGATGTGGATGAGCTTCTGTGTCTCCCCAAGATCCTTTTTTGCCCATCAGTGCCCTGTGAAGTGTGCTGATGTCACAAACTCCAACCAGAGCAGCAATCGAGAAGCAGGCAAGTTAAATGCCCCCATGTTTATGGAAGGCATCACTGGAAAGGGGAGCGTGTTCCATTTCCAGTGATGTCTCTCACAAGCAGATTCCTGATCATGGATCATCTGTGCACTGTGATCAATAATCTGGAATCCTAATAGGCCCCACTAGGACATCAAGGGTACTGCTTGGGGGAAAGGGGGCCAGCCCATGTGGTAACAGGCCTGTCCACCACCTGGGGGCATAATCATTTTTAAATCGTTTTTCCCCCGGGGGTGCGATGGTGGCCCCCAGGGAATAATAACCTTATTTATTTTTTATTTAAATTGTGAAGGGGTTGGCCCTCCGATACACAGACCAACCCCCTGTGTGTGCTATTTTTATTTGTTGATATTTGCTTTCCCTGGGGGCCGAAACCACATATGTGAAAAAAATTTCTTCTAGATTGCCCTACTATGCGTGATACAATCAGGGCAATCGACTGCCAAGCAAAAATGGCAGACGGCGAGCAGTGTGGCGGCCTGGATATAGGTGATCCATCAGAACCGAAGCCAGCCTCCGAGCTAATTACAAGCACACAGTCGCCATACAGTCCCTTTGTGGCAGTCAACCAATGACGGTCAGGACCACAGTGGTTTGCGGTCAGCAAAGTAACAGACAACTGCACATTGAATTAATTCAGAAACAACACAGCGGACACATATTCACCAAGTGGACACACCTGCAAAGCACACTATAAAACATGCCCCTTCACAGACCACAATCCTTTGCACTTACACAGACAGACAAAGAATCCGGAGCAACTGAAATATGCCAAATATACAGATTAGGCACCCATTTTTTGCCCAATCCCCATGAACACTCTACACACACTTTTGTCCATGCAAACCCTATTGCTATTCCAATGTTAAGTAATCCCTGTCACCCTCATTAGTGCTTTTTTTCACAATGTCACATTCCAAAGTCCAAGTTTTTCCAAAGATTAGTTAAGAGTCATGGTGGATGAACTCATAAGAATAGAGCCACAATTGTTTAGAGCAGAAGTCCAGCATACTCCTCTCAATAGGAATATGGAAATGTGGGACAGGATTGTCGATAGAGTGAATGCTGTAGGCATCACCTGGAGCACAAAGGAGTAGATCAGGAAGAGGTGGAACGACCTCAGGGGCAAAGTCCATTCCCTGGTCTCCAGGCAGCAGCTGGAGGCCAAGAAGACTGGCTGTGGCCCTCCAGCACCCCATTAAAACTATTTTCCTGGGGGGAAAAGGTATTGGCCATCCTGCACCTGCATCCTGGGAGCTTGCCAGGAATACCTGAGGGAGTGCAGTCTGGTAAGACACAACACACACATGACACCAAAATGCAATGCCACACATGCTTGTAGCTCAGCTTTGCCCACTGTTTTATTTATGTACCTCGTCAACATTCAATACCCAGAGTATCTTGGTGTTAATACTATCAATGTGTAATATTGGACCCAACATCACAGTTACCAAGTCCCATCACATGCCATATGTCCAAATGGGGCCTGTAAATGTCACAATACCAGAAACACATTCCAGGATCCAAGGCAAGTCCCAAAATGACAATGTATGCTCAAATATAAATGCAGCCTGCATACAGATACGTAAGAAAAACAGTTGACAAGTATTGGGGAGTAGTGAGAGTGACCTGGCTGCAACTCCCAGAAGGCCCAGTTTTAGGAACTCCAACCACAAGCCCAGTGTCCTTTTGTCTAAAAAACACTGTTTCTGAACTCTCAAATGAAGTGTAGTCACCTGGGGGGATAGCATTGGCCAAGTGTGTGTAGTACAGGGAGTGACCTGACCGAAACTCGCAGGAGGCATTTTCTCAGCAAATCTAACCCCCCATCCAATGTTCTCTTTTCGCATGACCCCTGTTTGTCAACTCACAAATGAACTTCACTCACCTGGGGGAAATAACATTTGTATAGTGTGTGTGTAGTACAGAGGATGACATGACTGAAACTCCCAAGAGGCCTTGCGTCAGTAACTCTAAACACCAGCACAGTGTTCACTTTTCCATAAACCCCTGTTTGTTAACTCTCAAATGACATTTACTCACCCGGGAGGCTACCATTTGTCAAGTGTTGGGAAGTACAGGGACTGACCTAACTACAACTCCCAGGAGACCCTAGTTTAGTAACTCCAACCACCAGCACATGAGTCCCTTGCACAATTACTCTTGTTTGTTAACTCACAGTTGAAGTATACTCTCCTTGGAGGATACCATTTGTATAATGTGTGTATTAGAGAGAGTGACCTGACGGCAACTCCCAAGAGGCATTCTTTCTGTAACTCCAAACACCTGCCAAATACCCCTGTGTATTAACTCTTTATTGGAGTATCCTCATCTGAGGGGATAACATTGGTCTAATGTGTCTAGTGCAGGGAGTGGCCTGACTGCAACTCCCAACAGGCCCTGTTTCTGTTGCTCCAACCATCAGCCCAGTGGTCACATGCCCCAATATATCTGTTTGTCAACTCTCAAATGAAGTGTACTCATCTGAGGGGATAACATTGGTCTAATGTGTGTAGTACATGGAGTGACCTGACTTCAACTCCCAGCAAGCCCTGTTTTTGTAGCTCCACCCACCAGCACAGTGGCCACATGCCCCAATACATCAATTTGTCAACTCTCAAATGGAGTGTACTCACCTGGGGGGACAACATTGGTCTAGTGCGTGTATTACAGGGAGTGACCTGACCGCAACTCTTAGCAGGCCTTGTTTCAGTTTCTCCAACCAGCAGCACAGTGGTCACATGCCCCAATACATCTGTTTGTCAACTCTCAAATGAAGTGTACTCACCTGGGGGAGAATGTAGGTCTAGTGTGTGTAGTACAGAGGGTGAGCTGACTGTAACTCCCAACAGGCCCTGTTTCTGTTACTCCAACCACCAGCCAAGTGGTCACATGCCCCAATAATCTGTTTGTCAACTCTCATGTGAATTGTATTCACTTGGGGAGAGAACATTGGTCTAGTGTGTGTAGTACAGGAAGTGACCGACTAACTCCCATCAGACCCAGTTTCAGACAATCCAACCATCAGCACTGTGTCCTCTGGTTCAAATACACCTGTTTGACAACTCATAGATGATTTGTACTCACATGGGTGAGCAAGCACAGATTATGCTCAAATCAAAGACATGTCTGTCTACATGTCTTCATCTAACCAAAGATAAAACTATTGAGGACAGGAAGGACAGCTTACCCAGTGTGTGCAAAATGTATTCGTAAGTGTTGGAAAATGGGTTATTGGTAGGGCAGGTAGGTACCTACACCTAGCAACAAGCCACTAACCTCCACATAGGTACAGTTAGGTCTCAGTAAATTAATCCCAGCTCTACCCTTGGTAGCTTGGCATCGAGCGTCAAGGCTTAACTTAGGAGACAAAGTGTAAAGCATTCAAATATCACAAAACAGTAATTAAATAAAACACAGGAAACAGTTTAAAAATCCAAAACCAATTTATAAAAATAGCTTATATTTTTATCTTTAAAATGACACAAAAACGATTAAAATCGGTTCAGGGGAACCGGAGATATGAATTTTTAAAGTAATATTATTTTCTAGCGCTTAGAAACAAAAAGCGCCAATCGGGTCATCTGGTTGCACCAGGACCGGGGCAAAGTCAAACTTTCAGGCCGACCGCGATGGAGCCCTGCTCGGCTACAAGTAGCGGGAGGCCTCGGTTAAAAAGTTACCTTCTGACTTAGTCTTTATTTTGAAGTTTTTCTTCACCGGGACGAACCTGCCAGTTGAATCCGACCTCCTGGAGCCCTTGTCCGGATACGCGATGTGGGTTTCCTCAGTGGAGACTTTTACCTTCGGACTTAGTCGTTTTTTCGAGATGAAAAACCTTCGACCGGGGTAAACCTGGATCTTGATCCGACGTCCATGGAGCCCTTCTCGGATACGATGGCTGGGAGGTCCCGGTCAACTTTTTACGTTTGGACTTAGGGGGTTATTCTAACTTTGGAGGAGTGTTAATCCGTCCCAAAAGTGACGGTAAAGTGACGGATATACCACCAGCCGTATTACGAGTTCCATAGGATATAATGGACTCGTAATACGGCTGGTGGTAAATCCGTCACTTTTCCGTCACTTTTGGGACGGATTAACACCTCCTCCAAAGTTAGAATAACCCCCTTAGTCTCTTTTTTGGATGTTTTTCTTTACCGGGACGAACCACGAAGTCAGGCCGGGTCGCGGTTGAGGCAAGCCGGCTAGAATTTCCGCGTCGGGTCGGTCACTTTATGGAGCTTTTTTTCAAAAATTCTCCAATCTTTTCCAAACTTCTGGGGCTTCACCCAGATGTTCTTTTAAGGTTCTTTTGGGGTCCACAGCTCACCCCAAGGGTCCAGAAGTTCTGTGATGGTCCTTGGGAAGCAAACTCCTTTTTGGCCACTGGACAGTGGTCAGCTGGTCACTTTTTCAGGAGTTGGTGCAGGGGACTCTGGATAGCAATTTTTCACCTGTAGCAAACAGGGAGTCCCTCCTTGAACCAGTTGAAGCCAGGCAAAGTCCTTCTTGTGGTGAAGCCCAAGTGTGCAGCTGGTGCAGTCCTTCTGAGTGCAGGGTCCAGGTGCAGGCCAGGGGTCCAGCAGGGCAGTCCTTCTTCTTCTTTAGTTCCTTTCTTGTTGAATTCTGGAGGGGATCTGAGGCGTGGGTGCAGGTCTGCCAGTTTTATCCTTGCTCCTGGGTGAAAAGCAGGGGGGCCCTGGTTCTCCAATCAGGGACAGGGTCGTCCCCCTGTGATGACCACTTCCTGGGAAGTGTGGCAAAAATCCATCCCAGAAGGCAACAGTCTCTAAAAATCCAACATGGATGAATCTGATTTTTGGAGGTTACATCTGGCTGAGCCCACCCACTGGTGTGGCTAAAAATCATAAACACACCCCTCTCCTGCCCTCTCCTAATCTAATCAAGGGGGGCACCTAATTGTCTGGGGTTGCAGGATGTGGGGGTGTTGCTGGGTGCTGCAAATGTCCTTCTCTGCCTTTGAAGACCAGTTTGGCAGCCCTCCCCCTTCCTGCCTCACCATCTGCTGAGGGGAGATTCTCTCCCCAAGCACATTCCTTTGTGTGAAGTCAGGCCACTTCACACCTCATCAAGGTAGCCTGGCAGAAGCTGCTGCAGGCTGGCCAATCAGAGCACAGCAGCAAAAACAATGCAGAGCTGAAATTGGCAACTTTTTAGGTAAGGTCTAAACTTTTTACCTGAACTAGTTATATTAAATCCCACAACTGGAAGTTGTGGGATTTATTACAACAATCAATTTGATACCAAATTCTTGGTATGTAACATTTAAGGAGACTTTAAAATTTAAAATAAAGTCTGCTCATTCTAGCCTATGAAGGCCATTTACTTCAATGAGGGAAAAACGAATTTGGCTGTTTTTACCTCACCAGGGCTTATAAATCTATTTTTATAAAGTCCCTGCTTATAGTTACATGGCACCCAGCCCTAGGGGCACATAGGGCACACCTTAGGGGTGACTTATATGTAAAAATAAGGTAGTTTAAGACTTTGGAAGTACCTTTAACTCCAAAGTCGAATTTGCATATAACTTTAATTTAAAAGCAGCCAGCAAGGCAGGCTTGCTTTTAAAATGACACTGGGCACCTCAGCAATGCACCTAGGTGTGCACCACCTATGCTGTGGTCCCTAAACCTACATGCCCTACCATATACTAGGGACTTATAGGTAGGTTAACTTAGCCACTTATAATTAGCCTAATTTGCATATCCATTTTACACAGAGCACAGGCCCTGGGACTGGTTAGCAGTACCCAGGGCACCATCAGAGTCAGGAAAACACCAGCATAAAGTGGAAAATGGGGGCAAAAAGTTATGGGGCCTCTGCAATCAGCCCTAGTTTCTCACACAACCCCCCCAGCCCACACGCCCAGGAGACTCAGCCCAACCCTGGGAGAGTCTTCCTGGCTTGTTAGGCGAGGAAGACAGTGAAGAAAACTGGCTGTCCCTTTGCAGGGCCTACTCTGCCTTATATCCTCCTGTCAGGGTCACTCCCTATGGGTAGTGAAGCCATCCCAACAGTAAAAGGACCCAACTCAAACTGAAACTTCCCTCTAGGGGGGTCTTCCTCCTTTCTCTCTGCCAACTTGGGTAGTGAGGTGCCCACCTCCCCTACTCCAAACTTTGCTAGGGCAACACCTAGCTTACCCAAAGAGGTCACCCAACACTTGAGCAACCCCACCATGACCAACAGGGTCAAGGGGCCTACTTTGCTATTGGCCTTGGGGTCTGCCTCCCAGGCCAAGTACAGTGCTGCCAGGAAGGCTAGCACCCAGCAGAGGCTACTGACAGCTGTCAGTACCCAGAACCACACCCTAAGCTCTCCACTGACAGGTGGCTGAGCTGCTTTAGGGGCATCTTTGGGGTCCTGGCATCCCTCTTGCTGTCTAGAGTGGGGGGCTACCACCTCCTGTGGCAGACACCCTCCTTCCACTCTCCCTTCTGTCAGTGCAGGGGCACCACCTTGCATCTGGACAGCTGCCTGACTACTCAGGACTTCCTTGGGGTCAGGTGAGGCCTCACCAGTGCCAACTCTGGGCTCCCCCCTTACTGGGGCAGAGGGCCCTTGGCTCCCTGGACTTAAGAGTGGCCTACCCTTCGTTTTCTTCTTTCCTTTTCTTGGGGACCCCTGTCTCCTAACTGTAGGGACTGACTCCCCAGGACTTTGGGTTGGGGGGGCGCCCTGGGCGACCACCCCATCTGTGACCAGACTCACCTCTGGGAGGTCATTGCCCAGGATACAATCTAGGGGAAGGTCAGCACTGACTACCACCCTAATCCAGTCAAGGATACCCTCCCTCTCTAGGGGCACTATGGCTACAGGTTTGGAGGTGACCTCCCCTGTGGCTATCCTGACTTTCTTTGTCTTTCCTGGGACATACATGTCTGGCGTCACTAACCGGTCACTCACTATAGTGTGACTGGCACAGGTGTCCCTCAGGCCAGTGGTAGGGATCCCATTCACTTGAATGTGGTGGAAGTGCCTACTCCCACCCTCAGGGATCACCAGCTTGCCATCTGGTCCTGTCTCCCAGCACAATGCTAGGAGGACTTCATCATCTGAGGAATCCTCCTCTATGGCTACACTGGACAGCCCAGTGCTAACCACCTTCCTTGGACAGGCTGCATCTCCTCTGAAGTGACCTGTCTGCTGACAGTCAAAGCAAGCCCTACTGTCCAAGAGTTTTTTTAACCCTGGGTCTCCCTGTCTCTGCTTGTCAGAGTGGGAGTGGGATTTACTCTCCTCCTTCTTAGGGTTCTGGGGTACAGAGGGAGTCTCTGTGGTGGGCTTACCACCTCCCTCCTTAGGTTTTTGGGGACCTGTCCCCCCCTTCTTGGAGTCTCCCCCCTGGAACTTGACAACCACCCTGGTTCTCAACCACTCATCAGCTGCCTCCCCTAGCTCTCTAGGGTTGGTCTGCTTAGAGTCCACTAGATGCTGGCGTAACCTTTCTTGGATACAATTGGTCAAGATGTGCTCTCTCATGATCAGATTGTATAACCCCTCATAAGTATTTACTTTGTTGCCAATAATCCAGCCCTCTAGTGCCTTTAGTGAGGTGTCTACAAAGTCAACCCAAGACTGGGTACTGACCTTCTGGGTGTCCCTGAACTTCATTCTATATTGCTCTGGGGTCAGACCAAACTTCTTGGCTAAGCACCTCTTCATACTAGGGTATGAATCTGCCTCCTCCCCCCTTAAGGTCAGAAGCCTATCCCTCCCTGAGTTGGGGACCAACTCCCACAAAAGGGAACCCCAGTATTGAGGCCTAACCCTTCTCATTTGGAGTGCCCTCTCAAAGGCCCCCAGCCACTTATCTATGTCATCCCCCTCTACATAGGCAGGAACCACCCCTTTGGGTAATCTGGGGCAAACTCCCCCACCCATGGACACCTCAGCTTCTTTATCGCTGCTTCCATCTCTTTTTTCTTGGTATGCCCACTTTTGCTTTTCTAGGGCCAGCTTCTCTGCTTCCAAAGCTATGTATGCTAGCTGGGCCTCCAGCTCTCTTTCTCTGATGGATGGGTTCTCTCCTCCTGAAAGGACCCCCTTCCCACCACTAGCTTTGGATCTGCCCCTAGTGACTGTATCTACTGAGGACCGTTCTTCCTCTTCCTCACTTAGGCTCAGATGCCTTCCCTCCCCTGAGTGGTTAGAGTTAGCATCTTCCCCTTTTTCTCCCTCCTCTGGAGCTTCTTCTGACTCTACCTCTTGGGCCTCAGCCCATGCTGTCAGGGATGTGATCAGGATTTGCTTCCTGAGATCAGTGGTTGCAGGCAACCCTCTTTCAAGACACAACCCCCTAAGCTGGACTACTGTCAGTGTGGGTAGGCTAGCCAGATCAAGCTCCATGGTTCCCTAGTTTTGTGTCAACAAAAACTTTTTGCAAAAATTGGAAACAAGAATTTAGAAAAATTACAAAAATTCAATAATTGAAATTTATCCAAATTAAAAATTAAAAACAATTTTTGCACTAGGACAATTTAAAGGATTTTTAATTTGTTTTACCTAAAACTGTAACGTGATATTGAACACAAGTACAGGATCCCGTCGCTGCTTCCAATTATGTTGGAAAATGGGTTATTGGTAGGGCAGGTAGGTACCTACACCTAGCAACAAGCCACTAACCTCCACATAGGTACAGTTAGGTCTCAGTAAATTAATCCCAGCTCCACCCTTGGTAGCTTGGCATCGAGCGTCAAGGCTTAACTTAGGAGACAAAGTGTAAAGCATTCAAATATCACAAAACAGTAATTAAATAAAACACAGGAAACGGTTTAAAAATCCAAAACCAATTTATGAAAATAGCTTATATTTTTATCTTTAAAATGACACAAAAACGATTAAAATCGGTTCAGGGGAACCGGAGATATGAATTTTTAAAGTATTATTATTTTCTAGCGCTTAGAAACAAAAAGCGCCAATCGGGTCATCTGGTTGAACCAGGACCGGGGCAAAGTCAAACTTTCAGGCCGACCGCGATGGAGCCCTGCTCGGCTACAAGTCGCGGGAGGCCTCGGTTAAAAAGTTACCTTCTGACTTAGTCTCTTTTTTGATGTTTTTCTTCCCCGGGACGAACCTACCAGTTGAATCCGACCTCCTGGAGCCCTTGTCCGGATACGCGAAGTCGGTTTCCTCGGTGGTGATTTTTACCTTCGGACTTAGTCGTTTTTTCGAGATGAAAATCCTTCGACCGGGGTAAACCTGGATCTTGATCCGACGTCCATGGAGCCCTTCTCGGATACGATGGCTGGGAGGTCCCGGTCAACTTTTTACGTTTGGATTTAGGGGGTTATTCTAACTTTGGAGGAGTGTTAATCCGTCCCAAAAGTGACGGTAAAGTGACGGATATACCACCAGCCGTATTACGAGGTCAACTTTTTACGTTCGGACTTAGTCTCTTTTTTCGATGTTTTTCCTTACCGGGACGAACCACGAAGTCAGGCCAGCTCACGGTTGAGGCAAGCCGGCTAGAATTTCCGCGTCGGGTCGGTCACTTTATGGAGCTTTTTTTCAAAAATTCTCTAATCTTTTCCAAACTTCTGGGGCTTCACCCAGATGTTCTTTTAAGGTTCTTTTGGGGTCCACAGCTCACCCCAAGGGTCCAGAAGTTCTGTGATGGTCCTTGGGAAGTGCGGACTTCAACTCCCAGAATGCACCTGGCGCAAACTCCTTTTTGGCCACTGGACAGTGGTCAGCTGGTCACTTTTTCAGGAGTTGGTGCAGGGGACTCTGGATAGCAATTTTTCACCTGTAGCAAACAGGGAGTCCCTCCTTGAACCAGTTGAAGCCAGGCAAAGTCCTTCTTGTGGTGAAGCCCAAGTGTGCAGCTGGTGCAGTCCTTCTGAGTGCAGGGTCCAGGTGCGGGCCAGGGGTCCAGCAGGGCAGTCCTTCTTCTTCTTTAGTTCCTTTCTTGTTGAATTCTGGAGGGGATCTGAGGCGTGGGTGCAGGTCTGCCAGTTTTATCCTTGCTCCTGGGTGAAAAGCAGGGGGGCCCTGGTTCTCCAATCAGGGACAGGGTCGTCCCCCTGTGATGACCACTTCCTGGGAAGTGTGGCAAAAATCCATCCCAGAAGGCAACAGTCTCTAAAAATCCAACATGGATGAATCTGATTTTTGGAGGTTACATCTGGCTGAGCCCACCCACTGGTGTGGCTAAAAATCATAAACACACCCCTCTCCTGCCCTCTCCTAATCTAATCAAGGGGGCACCTAATTGTCTAGGGTTGCAGGATGTGGGGGTGTTGCTGGGTGCTGCAAATGTCCTTCTCTGCCTTTGAAGACCAGTTTGGCAGCCCTCCCCCTTCCTGCCTCACCATCTGCTGAGGGGAGATTCTCTCCCCAAGCACATTCCTTTGTGTGAAGTCAGGCCACTTCACACCTCATCAAGGTAGCCTGGCAGAAGCTGCTGCAGGCTGGCCAATCAGAGCACAGCAGCAAAAACAATGCAGAGCTGAAATTGGCAACTTTTTAGGTAAAGTCTAAACTTTTTACCTGAACTAGTTATATTAAATCCCACAACTGGAAGTTGTGGGATTTATTACAACAATCAATTTGATACCAAATTCTTGGTATGTAACATTTAAGGAGACTTTAAAATTTAAAATAAAGTCTGCCCATTCTAGCCTATGAAGGCCATTTACTTCAATGAGGGAAAAATGAATTTGGCTGTTTTTACCTCACCAGGGCTTATAAATCTATTTTTATAAAGTCCCTGCTTATAGTTACATGGCACCCAGCCCTAGGGGCACATAGGGCACACCTTAGGGGTGACTTATATGTAAAAATAAGGTAGTTTAAGACTTTGGAAGTACCTTTAATTCCAAAGTCGAATTTGCATATAACTTTAATTTAAAAGCAGCCAGCAAGGCAGGCTTGCTTTTAAAATGACACTGGGCACCTCAGCAATGCACCTAGGTGTGCACCACCTATGCTGTGGTCCCTAAACCTACATGCCCTACCATATACTAGGGACTTATAGGTAGGTTAATTTAGCCACTTATAATTAGCCTAATTTGCATATCCATTTTACACAGAGCACAGGCCCTGGGACTGGTTAGCAGTACCCAGGGCACCATCAGAGTCAGGAAAACACCAGCATAAAGTGGAAAATGGGGGCAAAAAGTTATGGGGCCTCTGCAATCAGCCCTAGTTTCTCACAGTAAGGTCTCAAGGTGCATCACCAGATTGGCAACAGTAGACACATTGACACAGCACTGAGCACATGATGACTCCAGTCACATATGCAATGAAGTGCTGGGTCAGCATGCATTCCACTCAACTAGGCCTCCAAATGATCAAAACAATAGGTTGTCTCTTCACTGTGTTGGCTTCACTGGTGGCACAATGTCATTTTCAGGGTATCCTCCCAAGTGCAACTGATCTGCACATCTCACAGCTGCTTGAGTCTAAATGAGATGTATGCTTCACACGTCATGTCAGTATACCCAATACCATGGTTACTTGGCCCAATTGGATTAACTACAAATTGACTTTGTGCAAGCTCTGTTTACTGTAACTCTAAACCTTTGGAGGTAGAGCTTACAATAAAACGAGTAACAACATATGTTTTACATCAACAGGTTGATCTGCCCGCTGGGCACACAGAGGCCAAGGAACAGACTGCCACTACCCCCCTGGATGAATCCCTCAGTGAAAATGACACTCCTGGACATCTGGACAATGGCGGACAGTTTTAGCCCATCTGGAACAACCCGGTCAGGCAGAAACAGTGAGTTTCATTGTGCCCACAATGTCACCTCCCAGTCCTGTTGCTTCGACATCCAAGGTAACAATTCGCCCCTCCCCAGACTATGTCATGAGCACAGTGTCTACAATCTTGTGTTCCACCAGTCCTGGATCCTGAGGTACAGTGCAATGCTTTGGACAATGAGGGTCCAGAAAGAAGTTGGAGGGGGAACCCTGTGGCAAGGGTACAGGCCTGTGGGGCTATGGTGCATGGGAGGGATGTTGTGGGACAAGGAGGTGAGCCCACTGTGGCTGCTCTTAGCCAAGACACCATCAGACATGTCTTAGGGGTCTATCAGGAGTCCTAAGGCGTGAAGGGCCAGGTGTTGAACTACCTCCAGGAAATCAAGCAGCTACAGAGGGACATGCATCGGTACACGGGGGAACAGATAGAGACCCATAATAACAACATGGCCTCCCTAACAGGGGTGTTGAGGGACATACATACCACGCTGAGCAGCGCTTTTCAACACCAGCCTACCCCTTCCTTTAGTCAACAACATCAGGCCCAGCAACATCAGTGCAGCCACTGGAAGGGAGGCACTGCCAGAGGAAACTAAGGGCCAGATATGCAAAGCATTTTTCAAGTCGCAAACGGGCTGATTTGCAGAATCGGCCCGTTTGCGACTTGAAAAATGCTTTTTGGGATGTACAAAGCCCAAAATGCTATTCGGTAACTTGTTACTGAATTGCAGTTTGGGTTTCATGATTCGGTATTAGGAAGGGGCGTGACAAGGGCGTCCCTATCTAATACCAAATCCAGATGGTATTATGATTGTTTTATGACCGCGAATGCGGTCGCAAAACAATTGCAGTTAGCACCAGTTTCAAGCTGGTGCCAAACCATTCGCAAACGGGAAGGGGTCCCATGGGACCCCTTCTCCTTTGTGAATGGCAGCAAAAATATTTTTTCAGAGCAGGCAGTGGTCCCACGGACCCCTGCCTGCTCTGAAAAAATGAAAAGAAAACTTTTCATTTTTGATTTTGAAATGCATCTCATTTTCCTTTAAGGAAAACGGCTGCATTAAAAAAAAAAAACTGCTTTATTTAAAAACAGTCACAGACATGGTGGTCTGCTGTCTCCAGCAGGCCACCATCCCTGTGAGGGTGGCCATTACCACTGGGATCGCAAATCGTGCTCACACACGATTTTCGACCCCATTAGGAATTGCAAACAGTGTTAAGTAAACTGTTGTACATCAGGTTTTCAGACTCACAAACTGGAAGTCGATAAGACTCACAGTTTGCGAGTCGCAAAACAGGATCTTTGTACATGTGCCCCCAAGTCACAGGCACCCCTGCCTCTGTAGCAGCAGATCTCCCCCAACCCAGAGGAGACATCCAGCAAAGAATTTAGGTGGTGTGCATGACAAGAACCCCACTACCGAAAGTAATAACCCTCTTCTTTAAGTACCTCCTTTGTGTGTTACACATTCACTCTTGACTGATCCTGAACTACCTACCATTTCCAGTGGGAGGAGTACTCTGAACTTTTAACTCCCAATGGTGTGGCATCTACTCCAATGATTTCATTCACCATGATTGTCCCCTTCAAATTTTAATTTTTATTGAGTCCTGCCACATATATTTTCTGTTAGTCATAGCTGCACGATAAAATCGCCTTTCACTGACTCTTTGTCTGCTGATGTTGATTTCATATTTAGCCAGGTAGATATGGCTGGCCATGTGAACCATGCAATGATGATCCAAGCTACTACCTGCCAATGTCACAACTCTGAAAGGCCCACATGAAGAAGTCATGGTGAAGGTACCTGTACAACAAGCAAAACAAGGAGTATAGGCTAGAAACCATACATATGACATAAGTCTGATAGCAAGCATCTGGAAAGCAAAGTAGGCAGAAAGAAAACTGACACTAACAAATCAGCATCATCAAGGTGGGGAAGTGTTAAAAGCTATCTCATCAAGCTTCCCTTTGTAGGACCTGATATTGCTCACACACGATCAGGACAGACGTGGCTTACCAATTAGCCAGGCCCTCTTTGGGAGTAGTTGTGACATCAGCCTGGGTATTGTGCTGTTCTGCATTATGAAGGAATCATGTGCTGATCCCGGATAATGGGCACATTGTGAGATGTAGAGATTCACCAAAAACACAACTTGCACGTTGATATAATTGAAGACTTGTTCAGTGTTCACCAAGCCAACATGTGAGCCTTCAATGGCCCCCACCACATGAAAGAGGTGGGAAAAACCATAAAAGGCAGCCTTAACATTGGTTAAATCCTCAAGTTTGGGGAGCCCAATATAGCTGTCAATTTGTTTTACCATTGCTGAGAGGAAATACTTCAACACCAGACTGAATGTA
Source organism: Pleurodeles waltl (assembly GCF_031143425.1). NCBI lineage: Eukaryota > Metazoa > Chordata > Amphibia > Caudata > Salamandridae > Pleurodeles > Pleurodeles waltl. Next base: position 853,741,587 of record NC_090446.1, on the reverse strand, counting down.
GATTGGGACATACCAGACGAAGGGGCCACTGTAGGTTAGAAAGAACCTGTGGCCAGGGAGTGCAATACTGACATGACTTGTACAATGGATGGTATAAAGGTTGGATAACTAATAGCTGCCATCAGATCTGGCTCCAACTGACAGCACAAGTACACTACTGTTTGCCTAGCCAGTAGTGTAGGAGGCTGGCCTAGTTTGTAGTGGGTACCAAGGGGTACTTACACTCTGCACCAGGTCCAGGTATCCCTTATTAGTGTAGAAGAGGTGTTCTAGCAGTTAAGGCTGATAGAAAAGGTAGCTTAGCAGAGCAGCTTAGGCTGAACTAGGAGACATGCAAAGCTCCCACTATACCACTGGTGTCATATGCACAATATCATAAGAAAACACAATACACAGATATAATAAAAAATTTATGACAATATGCCAAAAGTATCTCAGTGAGTACCCTCAGTATGAGGATAGCAAATATACACAAGATATATGTACACAATACCAAAAATATGCAATAATAGCAATAGAAAGCAATGCAAGCAATGTACAGTCACAATAGATTGCAATGAGAGCACATAGGTATAGGGGCAACACAAACCATATACTCCAAAAGTGGAATGCGAACCACAAATGGACCCCAAACCTATGCGAGCTTGTAGAGGGTCGCTGGGACTGTAAGAAAACAGTGAGGGTTAGAAAAATAGCCCACCCCAAGACCCTGAAAAGTAGGTGTAACGTGCACCTAAGTTCCCCAAAGAGCACAGAAGTCGTGATAGGGAAATTCTGCAAGGAAGACCAACACCAGCAATGCAACAAAGGTGGATTTCTGGACGAGAGTACCTGTGGAACAAGGGGACCAAGTCCAAGTGTTGCGGCAAAGTCGAGATTGGGCAGATGCCCAGGAAATGCCGGCTGAGAATGCAAAGAAGCTGCCACTGGATGGTAGAAGCTGTCGAGCAAAGAACGAAGAGGACTAGGAACTTCCCCTTTGGAGGATGGATGTCCCACGTCGTGAAGATGCTTGCAGAGGTGTTCCCACGCAGAAAGACCGCAAACAAGCCTTGCTAGCTGCAAGGGTCGCGGTTAGGGTTTTTGGATGCTGCTGTGGCCCAGGAGGGACCAGGATGTCGCCAATTGCGTAGGAGACAGAGGGGGTGCACAGCAAGACAAGGAGCCCTCACAGAAGCAGGCAGCACCCGCAGAAGTGCCGGAACAGGCACTACGAAGAGGAGTGAACCGGAGCTCACCCGTAGTCACAAAAGAAGATCCCACGACGCCGGAGGACAACTCAGGAGGTTGTGCACTGCAGGTTAGAGTGTCGGGGACCCAGGCTTGGCTGTGCACAAAGGAAATCCTGGAAGAGTGCACAGGAGCCGGAGCAGCTGCAAATCACGCGGTACCCAGCAATGCAGTCTAGCGTGGTGAGGCAAGGACTTACCTCCACCAAACTTGGACTGAAGAGTCACTGGACTGTGGGAGTCACTTGGACAGAGTTTCTGAGTTCCAGGGACCACGCTCGTCGTGCTGAGAGGGGACCCAGAGGACCGGTGACACAGTCTTTTGTTGCCTGCGGTTGCAGGGGGACGATACCGTCGACCCACGGGAGATTTCTTCGGAGCTTCTAGTGCAGAGAGGAGGCAGACTACCCCCACAGCATGCACCACCAGGAAAACAGTCGAGAAGGCAGCCGGATCAGCGATACAAGGTTGCAGTAGTCGTCTTTGCTACTTTGTTGCGGTTTTGCAGGCGTCCAGGGCAGTCAGCGGTCGATTCCTTGGCAGAAGGTGAAGAGAGAGATGCAGAGGAACTTTGATGAGCTCTTGCATTCGTTATCCAAAGAATTCCCCAAAGCAGAGACCCTAACTAGCCAGAAAAGGAGGTTTGGCTACTTAGGAAGGAGGTTAGGCTAGCAACACAGGTAAGAGCCTATCAGAAGGAGTCTCTGACGTCACCTGCTGGCCCTGGCCACTCAGGGCAGTCCAGTGTGCCAGCAGCACCTCTGTTTCCAAGATGGCAGAGGTCTGGAGCACACTGGAGGAGCTCTGGGCACCTCCCAAGGGAGGTGCAGGTCAGGGGAGGGGTCACTCCCCTTTCCTTTGTCCAGTTTCGTGCCAGAGCAGGGCTGGGGTATCCCTGAACCGGTGTAGACTGGCTTATGCAGAGATGGGCACCATCTGTGCCTATCAAAGCATTTCCAGAGGCTGGGGGAGGCTACTCCTCCCCAGCCCTGACACCTTTTTCCAAAGGGAGAGGGTGAAAGGAAGTCCTTTGTTCTGCCTTCCTGGGCCAAGCCTGGCTGGACCCCAGGAGGGCAGAAACCTGTCTGAGGGGTTGGCAGGCGCAGCAGCTGCAGTCAAACCCCGGGAAAGGTAGTTTGGCAGTACCCAGGTCTGTGCTAGAGACTCGGGGGATCATGGAATTGTCTCCCCAATGCCAGAATGGCATTGGGGTGACAATTCCATGATCTTAGACATGTTACATGGCCATGTTCAGAGTTACCATTGTGACGCTGTGCATAAGTAGTGACCTATGTACAGTGCACGCTTGTAATGGTGTCCCCGCACTCACAAAGTCCGGGGAATTTGCCCTGAACAATGTGGGGGCACCTTGGCTAGTGCCAGGGTGCCCCCACACTAAGGGCCAGATGTAGCAAACACTTTGCGACTCGCAAACGGCGAAAATCGCCATTTGCGAGTCGCAAATGCGTGTTTCGAAACAAAAGGTTTCGGGTTTTTTTTCCAAGTGCAGCTCGTTTTCCTTGAAGGAAAACGGGCTACACTTGGAAAAAAAAACTGCTTTATTTAAAAGCAGTCAGGGACATGGAGGTCTGCTGTTCCCAGCAGGCCTCCATCCCCGTGAGTGCCCAGAGTCGCTATGGGGGCGCAAATTGCAAACCACCTTATTAATATTAATGAGGTGGGTCTTTGCGACCCCATAGCGACTCGCGCCTTTCTGCATACCAAATTGCGACCTGCAATTTGCGAGTCGCAGGAACTCGCAAATTGCAAGTTGCAATTTGGTATATTGCTACATCTGGCCCAAAGTAACTTAGCACCCACACTTTACCAGGTAAAGGTTAGACATATAGGTGACTTATAAGTTAATTAAGTGCAGTGGTAAATGGCTGTGACAATAACGTGGACGTTATTTCTCTCAGGCTGCAGTGGCAGGCCTGTGTAAGAATTGTCAGAGCTCCCTATGGGTGGCAAAAGAAATGCTGCAGCCCATAGGGATCTCCTGGAACCCCAGTACCCTGGGTACCTCAGTACCATATACTAGGGAATTATAAGGGTGTTCCAGTATGCCAATGTGAATTGGTGAAATTGGTCACTAGCCTGTTAGTGACAATTTGGAAAGCAAAGAGAGAGCATAACCACTGAGGTTCTGGTTAGCAGAGCCTCAGTGAGACAGTTAGTCATCACACAGGGAACACATACAGGGCACACTTATGAGCACTAGGGCCCTGGCTGGCAGGGTCCCAGTGACACATACAACTAAAACAACATATATACAGTGAAATATGGGGGTAACATGCCAGGCAAGATGGTACTTTCCTACAAGTAGGTATAACATAATTATATGCCATTGCTCCATGGTCTGAAGATATAGCAGTGGACGGTAGACAGGAGGTTGTCGCATTCTCCCTCTCCTATGTGAACCTATGTGTGACATAATATGATTTGCAACATTAGTCAGTGTGTCCACAGCAACATACATGATGCATGCCAATAATATCATGTGACAAAGCATTTCTGATTAGATAAACATGACACTCAGTACACATCACAGCTATCAACTACACAAGGGTCACATGTGACCCCCATGGTTGTCATCACTTGTCCACACATGAATTTGGATGAAACTCAGCTATCTGCTACACATTTGCCCCTTGAAATGTGTCTGTATTTTCTGGCTGCCAAAAAGACCGTTGGTAGTGGTAGACCATGCACTGTCGTCGATATGTCATCTTTGCCCTGCAATACACTACATTGGTGGTTGTGTAGAAAGACCTACAAGATAAGACAGAATAAGTATGTTTGTGATGCTACAACACATATATTGTAGGTGTGACGCAGGTTAGAAAGCCAAATACAGTATTTCAGGCTGCCAAAATGGCAGATGCCTGACTTACTCCTTTAGGATCCGCCCGCGACAGCCAGTTGAAGTTGTCTGCACGGTAGGTGGTTCCAACTGCTGCGGACACAGCCATAGCCTAACATTGTTGCCTGTGGTGGTTGCAGAACAATGGCTATGTCCATTGGTGTGGATGACCGCATACGTGGCAGACGTGACCACCATGTTGTGCAAATTCATTCACTTGACACCTGACACTGCGCCGGCAACATCGCTACTACATGAGCTGCAGTTTGCTGCCTGTGGGAGAAATCATGTCATGTCTGGCAAGTGATATGCCCCTGCTTTCTCTCCAGAGGAGGTTGAGAGGCTTGGTAATGAGGTCCTTCCCCTGTATAGCCAGCTCAATGGCTCATCAGAGGAGCAGGTAAGAACCTCATTGGCACAATTGACTCTGTTCAACACCTTCCTTTCTGTCCTTATAGGCTACAATGTGCACCTGTGTGACAGTTAGACTTCTTGTGTGCCTGTTTTCGCAGTCTGTGTGGCATCAGTGGGATGTACATTGTGCAGGTATTGGTAGTCAGTACTATATGTTGTGTTCTTAAAATTGTGTTCTGTGAGGTTTTTTGTGGTCCTAGTTCCTCGTTGTGTTGATTGCACTTAATTAGGCAAGGATAGTTTACTGACATCCAATGACATCTCTTTCTTCATGATTGTTGTAAATGTTGGATAACATGTACATACATGACAGCATGAGCTATGTATGTGTCTTATATGAGTCATCTGAGGATCTTGTATGCAATGTGTATAATACTATAGATCTACCATAGATCTCAACCCACATCTGGCCTTGCCAAACTGTGGTCTGGAAGCCATATCCTGACTCACTCTGCCCTTCAGGTTCCCACACAAACAACATGCCTAATTGCTGATGGCCACATGATGTACTGTCATGCATGGAAGTGATAGAAATGTGAGGGACATGTAGGTCCTAGTGCTCAGCCTGCAGAGACCTGGCCCTGTCACCTGCACCTCCCAGGATGGGACCTAGTCCAGGCTGTGGAAGAGTCAATGTGGCTATGCAACTGTGGTACTTTGCCCACTCCCTGTACACCAGTAGATACTGGCATGTGGACAATATGATGTTCTAGTCTCAATACATGCCCTGAATGCCTCAGTCCATTGACTATGTTAGGAATGGGTACTGAGGTACATTCCAGAAGTAGTCCATTTGTGCATTTTGAATCACTGTCAATGTGTGTCTTTGACTCATGAAACGGTCCCTTAATCTCACAGCTCGATTGTTACCTTCACATTAGTCATAGTTGTATAGTACAGTACAGTACAGTCCCACAGTGCAGTTGGTGTGTTGGTTCCCGGGAGGCACTGTCAAATGAGTCAGTAACTTGGTCACATAGCAAATATTGTACAAGGCATACCTTTGCATGTCGGTACCATCTCTGTAGGATAGACATACATGTCCAAAGCAGAGGTCGGTGGTACAGGTACATACAACAGAACCCACCCCCTGAAGTGGAATGAGTCTTCATTTGGTAGGCCACAGGTCCACACATACACAGGGAAGACACTTTCTGTACCGACCATGCCAGTTCCCTCATTGTCACCAAGGTGTAATGGTGACACTTTGGATGTTGCCTGTAGGGACTAAATGTGGTGAGTCACTCTCGTTTAGTATGAATGTGTTGGTCCATTCAGGGCTAAGGAGTTGACCCTTCAGAAGCCACATATGTGTGTAGTGTTTCCTTGTGGTCACAACACAGTACATGTTGCTGGAGCATGGGCTACCTGATGTCTGTATTATTGCTTAGTCTGTGTAAGCCCTGAGCAGGGTAGTGGTTTAGTCTGCAGATGGATACTGTAGTCATATCCCTGTAATTATTGGCTTGTGTGCTTTACACTTAGGTGTGATTGTAATCTCTTAATCTGTCTCTTGCATCCATGTGGGTAAATGTCCATCAAAAGAAGGAGATATGGAGATTATACGACGGAACACCGAATTAAAAACAACTACTAACCTTAACAACGAGGTCGGAACACCGACCTCTTCCTTATTACTAATGATTTTACCACGAATGCCTTAACAACGATATTTCGCTGTAAAGGCATTCCTGATAAAACCATTACTAATAGGCACCATTCACCCTACATTCCTCACCCCACCCCCCCAACCCCACCCTAAAACCCCCTGACCCCCCACACCCCTCCCCAAAACCAAAAACGACCAACCCCCAACCCCTCCCCAAAACCAAAAATGCCCCCCAACCCCACCCCAAAACCTAAAACCCCCTGACCCCCCCTCCCCAAAACCAAAAATGCCCCACCCCCCCAACCCCACCCCAAAACCTAAAACCCCCCGACCCCCCACCCCTCCCCTCCCCAAAACCAAAAACGCCCCATCCCCCCAACCCCACCCCAAAAGCTAAAACCCCCTGACCCCCCACCCCCTCCCCAAAACCAAAAACGCCCCACCCCCCCAACCCCACCCCAAAACCTAAACCCCCCTGACACCCCACCCCCTCCCCAAAACCAAAAACTCTCCACCCCCCCAACCCCACCCCAAAACCTAAAACCCCCTGACCCCCCAAAACCAAAAACTCCCCACCCCCCCAACCCCACCCCAAAACCTAAAACCCCCTGACCCCCCACCCCCTCCCCAAAACCAAAAACGCCCCACCCCCCCAACCCCACCCCAAAACCTAAAACCCCCTGACCCCCCACCCCCTCCCCAAAACCAAAAACGCCCCATCCCCCCAACCCCACCCCAAAACCTAAAACCCCCTGACCCCCCCTCCCCAAAACCTAAACCAACTACTTACCTTAGTCAACCCCTTGTCACCTGCGTCGTCCTCCTTCACAAACTCCCTTCTTTGTACCTTAACCACAGATGTTCGTTGTTCAGAACATACGTAGTTAAGGCACAAAAAAACGAAGTCGTGGTTAAAGAAAGCGTTGTTGCGCTTTCGTTAGCCACGACTTTCGTAATAAAAAAGTCGTAAAAAAGGATGTTTCCCAGATATGGAGAGCCATCGCCTGGAAGGTGTGGACCCTGGGGGTCCGCATGTGGCGGAGCACCCACTTTTACATGAGGTGGGAGGACCTGAAATGCTAGGCCCAGAAGATTTCAAAGGTCCAGGTGGGGCAGTCCTCTCAATGTGGGTGAGACACACGTCAGACCATGACCCCCCTAATGTCTCACATCCTGGTGGTGGCATACCCAGACCTTGATTGATGCCTGAGGGGAGCACAGCAGCCACATGGGATGAGTACAGGACATATTCCTGCCTGTCACATTGGCAAGTTAATATGTTAGGTTCTGACATCTAACCTGATGATTAGGGATGAGCCATATATGGCACAGTAGTGTTTATGTAGATATGTCATGTGGTGCATACTGATGTGCCTTGCTTATTGGTTCAGGGACCTAGGACACAACTGGGTACAATCCACAAACAAATTGCTCTCCAGGAACAACACATGGCTGTGTACATTGATCAATCAAGTGATGTTTGTTGGTGTTGTGGATATAAATTCTACACTACAGATCACTACTCCTCAGTTTTACAGGCCAAAGTAAAGGAAGTGATGGATCACTGCCTTCAGCCATATGTCTGGTCAAATTTGTATATTGGCTATTTCCAATCAGAGGCTATGGGGGTTATTACAACTTTGGAGGAGGTGTTAATCCGTCCCAAAAGTGACGGATATACCACCAGCCGTATTACAAGTTCCATAGGATATAATGGAGTTGTAATACGGCTGGTGGTATATCCGTCACTTTACCGTCACTTTTGGGACGGATTAACACCTCCTCCAAAGTTGTAATAACCCCCTATGTGTCTTCAGTGTGTGATGAGTGCTGATGCCTCAATGTTGTCTGCCATGTGAAGAGGGCTTTCATGCATGTGACAGAGCACACATTGTTTTTTGGGTCAGCTACAGATCAATAATTCCCCTTGATATGTAGGGAATGTCCATTGACATGATTTGTGCCTACCTGTGTTAATGGGATGATTTCTGTATTCCCTCACACATCTGTGCAAGCCAACCTATATCTGGAAAATGACATTTGCAATGGGGCTACATTTCATGAGGTGCCACAGGCAGGAGTATGTCACCATTAATTGTTGGCTGACACATACCGTTAACCGTCATTGCATGTCATTTGGCATGTACCACTGCAGTAGCAATGAGGGGCATGAGGGACAGGACTAGAATGTATAGCCACAATTTGCATTTCTGTGCCATTGATGTGGCATTATGTACTAAAGTGCACTGTAGATGTGCAATGGGGAAGGTTTGTAATCTGACTCCTGGCATGCATCATGGAGTGACTTGGAGTTATGTTGGAAACACATGTGTTTGGGTACACCCATTCATCCACAGACATCTGGGTTTGTGGGACCAAAATGGAGACAGTGATGTAGCTTTCCATTGAGCAACATGTTGAGGGCCTTCTACAAGTACTTGCAAATCTATGTGCCTCTTCAACATACGAAGGACTAATGGCATCTATTGATGCAATCAGAGTATGTCATTGTAAGGGGTGCCATACATTAGTGGTGATTTACCTGGGGCTTGCTGATTTATTCTGTTGTGGATTTTAGGGACATATCTCCCTGTAAATTTACACATTTTGCCTACAGTGTACATTTCCATGCCAAATGTGTGGCTTATCTGAGCAACATTAGTACTACATCCATGAGTCTATTGAGACAGATTTCACTTGGCGAACTGTGCATTGTTGATATGTTTCCAGTGTGGCTTAAATATTTCCATGTGACCTTCTCCAGGCTACTGTACTGTTGTCACAACATGGCATGGTCTGAAAGCATAATTTCACATTTGTTGTGTAATGGATGTCTGCATGACCTAGTGTGGGAATTGTGGGAGTGAACTTGCCATTGTACTAAAATTGTATGACAACAGGTAACTGAGGTATGCTCCATGGGCAAATCTTTGGATGTGATGTTTTCTCCTACTAGTTCAATGGTTACTGTAATTGTACAACTTCAGCTACGCAATTTCAGTTGTCTGTGATCCTAATTTTCCTGTGGGCAACTGTTGAAAGGTCAGATGGCATACATGCATATGATGTGGTACGTGTAGGAGACACTTTGATGTAGTTTGTTGCTGGGGCCTACTTGACATCATAGAAACATTTTCCAATCACAGGTAGTGTTCAAGTGTGTTTATAAACATGTGGGGGCCCTCTTTTTCGTTGTATTTGCACCATTATCTCAGTTAAGCGAGACAGGGCACAATCAAGTGGGAAAGCATCTGGCCACGGTACCTCCGGTCAAGATACCACCAATACTGAGGTACTCAGAGGTCCACAGGGTAAAGGGAGTGCCGGGCAGGAAACAGGGTCTACATCCCCATCACCGTATTCAACCTCCAGTGGCCCCTCCCTAGTGGTGGTGGATCCATTGGGACCTACTCCTGTGCCAATTATTTGTTTGCCACCCACAGTTCTATTGCCATCCTCTCTGTTGCTCCCCATCCAGTTGGCTATGCCCCCTCACCCAAAGGTGTCTCCTTTGGCACAGGCACCTCCACCACAGACCCTGTTACCCCTGCTGCCCTGAGTGACAAGACAGTTGACCTCCTGAGAAGCATCTCTGTGGGTCAGACGGCCATTGTGAATGCCATCCAGGGGTTGGCCAGCCAACTTCAGCAGACCAATGCGTTCCTGGAAGGCATTCATAGTGCCATGTCTTGCCTACTGAGATCTTTTCAGGCACTGGCCTTCTTATTGATGGCAGCCAGTCACCTTCCAAATTCCCCCCTTCCACCTCCCTCTTCCCAAACCAAATTCCCCATTCCCCTACCTATTCCCAACACACAGGCACATCTGCATGCACCCACCTCAACACATATAAGCAGCACACATGAACACAAACACCACACTTGCATGCAGGCACTCAACATACACCCACAAATACATCAGCCACCTCTTTCCCAGACAACCCCACCACCCCCACTGACCCACATACTAAAACTAGCATACCCACAGGCACCACCACAACAGACAATGAGACACCCACCATACCCACCAAACCCACAGACACCACCCCAAAAGACACACAAACATCCGGCACATCCACTATGCTCGCAGACACTGCCCCAAGAGACACAAACACTTCTACCACTCCCACATCACCCAGCACCTCCCCCTCGCAGCCCCCAAGACACACAAATGTCCAAACTCAGACAGACAACAGACACCACCCAAACAAAAGCATACCTCACACAGGCACCCAAGACATCTACACCCACGCACCAGATGACCACCCACTAAACCTCCAAATCACCAACCCCTTCTGATGACCATCCCTGTGTTCCTAAGAAGAGTTTCCTTCTCAACCTTGCCCTTTTCCTGTTACCCCCAATCCCCCTCACAAACCTGAGGCTCCCACCCACATCCCAACCCATTCCTTCCACATACAAGTCCTCCCTTGTCACACCTGTGGGCACAGTACTGCTGTTCTGCATTTTCACTTTAATAAACGCAAAGGGGGTCATTTCAACCTCGGCCTTTTCACAAGACCGCCGAGGGACCACCGTGCTGAAGACCACCAGTGCTGGCAGTTTTCCGCTTGGCGAATTATGACTGCTGGCAGCCCTCCGTCCTTTTCCAGATGGAGACCCACCAGCAACCATACTGGCAGTCAGCGGGGAAGTGGAGGTTGCTCCACCTCCACTGTCCCGTCAACAGAACACCGCCCACTGAATCACGTTACGTGAGTCGGCGTGGCGGTGTTCTGTTGACGGGGTGCTGGCGGCAGAGCAGCTCCCATGGATCCCGTCCCCTCCCGGAGGATCAACGGACCAGGTAAGTTGATCATCCGTTAGGGGAGGGGGGTGGGGGGATGTTGTGTGTTGTTTGCGTGCATGGGGTGTGCATGTGAATTTGAAGAGGGGGTCTGTGAGTGCGTGTATGCATGCAGTGGGTGTAGTGTGTTTGGAAATGTGTGCGTGTCTGCCTGTATGTATGTCTATATGGATGTGTGCGTGTATGTCTGAATGTGGGTGTGTGTGTATGACTGTGTGTGTGTCTGTTGGCATGTTTGTTCGTGTGTGTGCAGGTATGTGTGTTGGTGGTGTCTGCATGCGTGTCGGGTGTGTGTCTGTGTAGTGATGTCGGGGTAGGAGTGGGGAGGGGGGTCCTGCCTCCTTTGGGGGGTGGCAGTGGGTTGGGAGGTGTCGGGGAAGGGCTCGGGGTGGGGGTGGGGGAGACCCCTATCAGGGCCACGGAAGGGATTCCCTGACACTGATACTGCTTACTGCCATGGATTTCATGGCGGTTCCCAACCCCATGAAATCCATGGCGGTCAGCTGGGTCATGATACCGCCAGCGGTCTTGTGATGGCCGCCGGGCTGGAGACCCGAGTCTCCAGCCCAGCGGTCATCTCCGCCCTGGTGGTCGGTTCGGGAAGTGGGGGATGACCATGGCGGTTACTGCCAGCCTGTTGGTGGTACAACAGCCACTTCTCTGCCAACTGCCAGGGTTGTAATGAGGGCCAAATTGTTGTTTTTTGGGGACACATTTGTCCTGCAATTCCTTTTCTACCTTTATGTTGTTCCTGAGTAACGTGTGTTGTCTGACTTCAGTTGTGTGTGTTTCAGACTGCTTGCTGATCCCTTTGCTGTTGTTTCCAATATCCGACTTTGTGGGGAGTGCTGATGTCACCAAGGACAAAGGTAGATGTTGACTGTATGGATATGTGAGTGTTCATGCAATTGGGATGTCACTGCATTGTGTTATGTTTTGTATGGTAAGCATTTCATCTTGTGTTGTCCAATGCCAGCATGTGTGGTGTTAGACCTGTCCCCCTGATATTGATTGTAGATTTGTCCCATGTGTGGCAGCTTGAGTTTTCTTTGTACAGGCATGAAGGGTGTTCAATTGTGCTAGCTTCCTTTGCATTTGACTGTGCATGTGTCCATTGTGCAGTGTAATCCTTCCAGCTACTTCATCTAGATGCATGGCCCATACTGTTGCTATTCCTATGTGTTTTCTTGACTTGCACTTCCACATTATGCAGATGGGCATGCCATTTGGTTGCACTATTGCGTGTCCCTCAGATACATGAAGGGCCAGTTCCTGTGAAAATATTGTTTTTGGGGTGTGTACAAAGGGTAATGTGTCCCAGGGCAGCATACTTCCTTGAGTGCCCTTGATGCCCATCGCTATCGTGTAGGTAATGTTTGCATTGTGAGCTTTGTATATTTGTCTCTCTGACTATTGTGCATCCCATTGTCCTTCGATTGTGTTGCAATGTGGGTGATGTGTGGGTCCTTTACAGGGATGTTTACTGGGAGGGGTGTTTGTGTTAAATGGCATATCCATGCATATGTGGGTTGACTCTGATGACAGTCCATGTCATGTGTGTAATGTGAGGGTGTCAGTTGTATTGGTAGATGTGATGTTGTTGCTTCATTTGTGTGACACCTTGTTGTGTTCACTTCAGTGTCCCTGTGCCTAAGATGTGCAGACGTGTGGTTTTGTGCAGCAAGGCAGCGCAGTGTGAGTGATCTGCCCAAACAGGGTGTTTAATGGCTGTGTATGTGTCCTTCTTTGTAAATGACTCTGAGTGTGGACACAACACGTCAACTTGGTGCCTGTAGCATAACCCCCATATTATGTGGATGATGGTGCTTATGTTAAAGTTGATGGCACATATAGGTGTGCATACTTACTGTCAGTTTTGTCTACAGCAGTAGGGATTTTGTGAACCTTCGATGAGCAGCTGCAGCTGCAAGACATGTGTGAGGGGCTCCATGGTGGCACAGGACGTGTAACGCTGTCTAAAGGTGAGTTGCTCCCTTTATACTCTCCATTTCCGCCTGCTGGGATGTGGTGGTTGGACCGCCACGGTCACATTGACAGTGTAAAACATCATAATGTGTCAGGTGTAAACACAGGCTCCGCCGGCATATTTGTCCTGCCTCGTCACCGCATCAGTATGTGCTGCCTGGTGGTGCTGGTGGAACCACAGCAGTCTTTGATCCATAGGCCTGCGGCGCATGAACCGCAAAATTCATTATCTCTTGCAATATACATATAGATCCTTTTTAGATACATGTGTGCTTTCCCTAGGGGCCTATTGCGGCACCCAGGGAAAACACACATAAAAAGTGATCTATATATATTTATATACAGTATGTGTAGACCGAGACAGATTCTCTCTTTTCAGATAGAGATATATAGATAGATAGATATTGTTAGACCTGACAGCCTTGGGGTAGTCACCCCAAACTTTTTGCCTGCCTCCCTCCACTTTTTGGACACTGTTTTTGCTGGTTTATAGACTCTGCGCACTTTACCACTGCTAACCAGTGCTAAAGTGCATATGCTCTCTCCCTTAAAACATGGTAACCTTGAATCATACCTGATTGGACTATTAATTTACTTATAAGTCCCTAGTAAGGTGCACTTTATGTGCATAGGGCTGGTAAATTAAATGCTACTAGTGGGCCTGCAGCACGGGTTGTGCCACCCACTTAAGTAGCCCCTTTTTCTTTTCTCAGGCCTGCCATGGCAAGGCCTGTGTGTGCAGTTTCACTGCCACCTCGACTTGGCATTTAAAAGTACTTGCCAAGCCTAGAACTCCCCTTTTTCTACATATAAGTCACCCTTAATGTGTGCCCTAGGTAACCCCTAGGGCAGGGTGCTGTGTAGGTAAAAGGCAGGACATGTACCTGTGTAGTTATATGTCCTGGTAGTGTAAAACTCCTAAATTCGTTTTCACACTACTGTGAGGCCTGCTCCCTTCATAGGCTAACATTAGGGCTGCCCTCATACACTGTTGAAGTGGCAGCTGCTGATCTGAAAGGAGCAGGAAGGTCATATTTAGTATGGCCAGAATGGTAATACAAAGTCCTACTGACTGGTGAAGTCGGATTTAATATTATTATTCTAGAAATGCCACTTTTAGAAAGTGAGCCTTTCTTTGCACTTAAATCCTTCTGTGCCTTACAATCCACGTCTGGCTGGGCTTGGTTGATAGCTCCTTGTGCATTCACTCAGACACACCCCAAACACAGGGTACTCAGCCTCACTTGCATACATCTGCATTTTGAATGGGTCTTCCTGGGCTGGGAGGGTGGAGGGCCTGCTCTCACACAAAGGACTGCCACACCCCCTACTGGGACCCTGGCAGACAGGATTGAACTGAAAGGGGACCTGGTGCACTTCTTAGCCACTCTTTGAAGTCTCCCCCACTTCAAAGGCACATTTGGGTATAAAACAGGGCCTCTGCCCTACCTCATCAGACACTTGCTGGAGAAGAAACCTGAACCAGAAACTACATCCTGCCAAGAAGAACTGCCTGGCTGCTCAAAGGACTCACCTGTCTGCTTTCTACAAAGGACTGCTGCCTTGCTGTTGCCCTGCTGCCTTGCTGAACTCTTGTCTGGCTGTGAAAGTGCTCTCCAAGGGCTTGGATAGAGCTTGCCTCCTGTTCCTTGAAGTCTCAGGACCAAAAAGACTTCCCTCTTTTACTTGGACGCTCCGTGCGCCGAAAATTTCGACGCACAGCTTGTCTCGCGGCGAGAAAAACGCCGCACTCCGACGCTGATCGACGCGACGCTCTTGGGACGATCGAAGATCCGACGCACGGCCTCGCAAGGACAACGCCGCCCGACCTCTAGAGGAGAAATCGACGCGACGCCTGCCGTGAGATCGTAATTTCAACGCGCAGCTCCGCAGATCGAAGTCTAGAGGAGAAATCGACGCGACGCCTGCCGTGAGATCGTAATTTCGACGCGCAGCCCCGCAGACCGACGCGCAGCCGGAGAACAAGCAGGAAAATCCACGCACAGACCCGGGACATCTGGTAATCCCCGCGATCCACAGAAAGAGACTGTCCGAGCGCCGGAAAACGACGCCGACTTCCCCGCGTGGAAAATAACGACGCAAGTCCGTGTGTGCCGGGGAGAAATCGACGCACACACCCTTTTTCCACGCACCTCTTCTCTTGTGGCCCTCTGAGGAGATTTTTCCACTCCCAACCAGGTACTTGTGCTTAAAAGAGACTTTGTTTACATTCTAAAGACTTAAGACACTTTATATCACTGACCTGTGATATTTCTACAATTTTCCATTGCAACTTTATTCTTTTTGACCTACAATTATCCTGATAAATATTATATATTTTTCTAAATACTGTGTGGTGTATTTTTGTGGTGCTATATGGTGGTATTGTATGATTTATTGCACAAATACTTTACACATTGCCTTCTAAGTTAAGCCTGACTGCTCGTGCCAAGCTACCAGAGGGTGGGCACAGGATAATCTTGGCTAGTGTGTGACTTACCCTGACTAGAGTGAGGGCTTTTGCTTGGACAGAGGGTAACCTGACTGCCAACCAAAAACCCCATTTCTAAAATTGCATTCTTCCGGGGGGGGGGGCTGAGGGGTGTAACTGTAATGTATAGATATGCATTGGTGTGTGTGTTGTAGTGGGTGTGGGGGGGTTGCGTGTGTGTGTCCCTGTTTTTTGCCTCCCCCCTCCCCTGTGTCGTAGGTGCAGTACTCACCGTGGTCTTCAACGCCGGCGTTGGTGCTCCTGGTACAGGAGCAGGAAGGCTATCGCAGGAAGAATATGGAGTTCCGGCTCCATGGTGTCCTCCTTCCTCGTGGAGTGTGTAGAGGTGAGCGTTTTTCTTTCGAAATTCCTGTTTCCGCTGTGTTTTTATCCGTGGTGAATCCACCCCGGAAAAGGTGGCGGATTGGACTGTTGTAATACTGTGGGCGGTACTTTGTCCTCCGCCTGTCTGTTGGTGGTTACCGCCGCGGTGTTTGTTTGTACCGACGTGGCGGTCGGAGTGTTAAAGTGGCTGTCTTTGTTGGCGGTTTCTGCCACAATCGTAATAGCAACATTTTTACCGCCGCTTTAACATCGTCCACAAGGGTTGTAATGACCACCAGAGTGTAAAGCATTCAAATATCACAAAACAGTAATTAAATAAAACACAAGAAACTATTTAAAAATCCAAAACCAATTTATAAAAATAGTTTATATTTTTATCTTTAAAATGACACAAAAACGAATAAATTCGGATAAGGGGAACCGGAGATATGAATTTTTAAAGAATGATTGTTTTTTAGCACCTAGAAACAAAAAGCGCCAATCGGGTCATCTGGTTGCACCTCGACCGGGGCCAAGTCAAAGTTTAAGGCCGCACGCGATGGAGCCCTTCTCGGCTACAGGCTGTGGGAGGCCTCGGTTAAAAGTTTATCTTCACACTTAGGGGGTCATTCTGACCCTGGCGGTCGGTGACCGCCAGGGTCACCGACCACGGGAGCACCGCCAACAGGCTGGCGGTGCCCCGTCGAGCATTCTGACCGCAGCGGTTCAGCCGCGGTCAGAAACGGAAAGTCGGCGGTCTCCCGCCGATTTTCCGCTGCTCGGGAGAATCCTCCATGGCTGCGGAGCGCGCTCCGCAGCCATGGGGATTCTGACACCCCCTACCGCCATCAGACCCGCCAGGAACAGGATGGCGGTAGGGGGTGCCGCGGGGCCCCTGGGGGCCCCTGCAGTGCCCATGCCAATGGCATGGGCACTGCAGGGGCCCCCGTAAGAGGGCCCCACCAAGTATTTCAGTGTCTGCAAAGCAGACACTGAAATACGCGACGGGTGCAACAGCACCCGTCGCACCTTCCCACTACGCCGGCTCCATTTGGAGCCGGCGTCCTCGTGGGAAGGTAGATTTGCCCTGGGCTGGCGGGCGGCCTTTTGGCGGCCGCCCGCCAGCCCAGGGCAAATCTCAAAATACCCTCAGCGGTCTTGCGACCGCGGAGCGGTATTTTGTCGGGGGAAGACTGGCGGGCGGCCTCCGCCGCCCGCCAGTCTCAGAATCACCCCCTTAGTCTCTTTTTCGAAGATTTTCTTCAGCGGGACGAACCTGCCAGTCCAGTCCAACCTCCTGGAGCCCTTCTCCGGATACGCGTCGCGGGAATCCTCGGTGGAGATTTTTACCTTCGAACTTAGTCGCCAGAAGGCCGCCCGCCAGCCCAGCGGGAAACCTCCTTCCCACGAGGAAGCCGGCTCCGAATGGAGCCGGCGGAGTGGGAAGGTGCGACGGGTGCAGTTGCACCCGTTGCGAATTTCAGTGTCTGCTGAGCAGACACTGAAATTCCTTGTGGGGCCCTCTTGCGGGGGCCCCACGACACCCCATACCGCCATCCTGTTCCTGGCGGGCGAACCGCCAGGAACAGGATGGCGGTATGGGGTGTCTGAATCCCCATGGCGGCGCCATGGAGGATTCAGCAGGGCAGCGGAAAACCGGCGGGAGACCGCCGGTTTTCCTGTTCTGACCGCGGCCAAACCGCCGCGGTCAGAATGCCCTGCGGGGCACCGCCAGCCTGTTGGCGGTGCTCCCGCCGACCCTGGCCCCGGCGGGGTCAGAATGACCCCCTTAGTCTCTTTTTCTGAGATTTTCTTTACCGGGACGAACCAACAAATCAGACCGGGTCGCGGTTGAGGCAAGCCGGCTAGAGTTGCCGTGGCGGGTCAGTCCCTCTATGGAGCTTTTTTTCAAAAGTTCTCCAAAATTCTCCAAACTTCTCCAAACTTCTCCAGACTTCTGGGGCTTCTCCCAGATGTCCTTTTAAGGTTCTTTTGAGGTCCACAGCTCACCCCAAGGGTCCAGAAGTTCTGGGATGGTCTTTGGGGGGTGCGGACTACAACTCACAGAATGCACCTGGAGCAAACTCCTTTTTGGCCACTGGACAGTGGTCATCTGGTCGCTTTCTTCAGGAGTTGGTGCAGGGGACTCTGCTTAGCAATTTTTCACCTGTAGCAAACAGGGAGTCCCTCCTTGAACCAGTTGAAGCCAGGCAAAGTCCTTCTTGTGGTGAAGCCCAGGTGTGCAGCTGGTGCAGTCCTTCTTCTTCTGTAGTTCTTCCTTGTTGGATGTGGTAGGGAACTGAGGTGTGGGTGCAGGTCTGCCAGTTTTATCCTTGCTCCTGGGTGAAAAGCAGGGGGGTCCTGCTTCTCCAATCAGGTGCACGGTCCTTCCCCCTGTGATGACTTCTTCCTGGGAAGTGTGGCAATAATCAGTCCCAGGAGGCAACATTCTACAAAACTCCATCATGGCTGAATCTGATCTTTGGAGGTTACATCTGGCTGAGCCCACCTACTGCTGTGGCTAAAAATCATAAACACACCCCTCTCCTGCCCTCTCCTAATCTAATCAAGGGGGCACCTAGTTGTCTGGGGTTGCAGGATGTGGGGGTGTTGCTGGTTGCTCCAAATGTCCTTCTCTGCCTTTGAAGACCAGTTTGGCAGCCCTCCCCCTTCCTGCCTCACCATCTGCTGAGGGGAGATTCCCTCTCACAGGCGCATTCCTTTGAGTAAAGCCAGGCCACGTCACACCTCATCAAGGCAGCCTGGCCAGGCTGCTAGAGGCTGGCCAATCAGAGCACAGCAGCAAAAACAACGCACGGCTGAAATTGGCAACTTTTCAGGTAAAGTTTAAAACTCTTTACCTGAACAAGTTATATTAAATCCCACAAATGGAAGTTGTGGGATTTATTATAACAATTCATTTGATACCAAACTCTTGGTATCCATCATTTAAGGGGACTTTAAAAATTAAAATAAAGTCTCCCCATTCTAGCCTATAAAGGCCACTTACTACAATGAGGGAAAAACAAATTTGGCTGTTTTTACCTCACCAGGGCTTATAAAACTATTTTTATAAGGTCACTGCTTATAGTTACATAGCACCCAGCCCTAGGGGCACATAGGGCACACCATAGGGGTGACTTATATGTACAAATAAGGTTGTTTAAGACTTTGGAACTACTTTTAATTCCAAAGTCGAATTTGCATATAACTTTAATTTAAAAGCAGCCAGCAAGGCAGGCCTGCCTTTAAAATGACACTGGGCACCTCAGCAGTGCACTACCTATGCTGTGGTACCTAAACCTACATGCCCTACCATATACTAGGGACTTATAGGTAGGTTAACTTAGCCAATTATAATTAGCCTAATTTGCATATCGATTTTACAAAGAGCACAGGCCCTGGGACTGGTTAGCAGTACCCAGGGCACCATCAGAGTCAGGAAAACACCAGCAAAAAGTGAAAAATGGGGGAAAAAAGTTAGGGGGCCTCTGCAATCAGCCCTGTTTTCTCACAGGGGTTGTGTTGGAAATGGCCCTTTTTGCAGGGTCATCCCCAGTATTTTTGCCTCCTGCCTCCTATTTTTTCTGACATGTTGCTGTTGGCTTTTGAACTCTGAGCACTTTACCACTGCTAACCAGTGAATAAAGTGCATATGCTCTCTGTGTAAAATTGTATGTGATTGGTTTATCCATGATTGGCATATTTGATTTACTAGTAAGTCCCCAGTAAAGTGCACTAGAGGTGCTAGGGCCTGTACATCAAATGCTACTAGTGGGCCTGCAGCACTGGTTGTGCCACCCACATAAGTAGCTCTGCAATCATGTCTCAGACCTGCCACTGCAGTGTCTCTGTGTGCAGTTTTAACTGTAAATGCGACTTGGCAAGTGTACCCACTTGCCAGGCCTAAACCTTCCATTTTCTTACATGTAAGGCACCCCTTAGGTAGGCCCTAGGTAGCCCCAAGGGCAGGGTGCAGTGTACGGTTAAGGTAGGACATATAGGGGGTCATTCCGACCCTGGCGGTAAATACCGCCAGGGCCGGGGACCGCGGGAGCACCGCCAACAGGCTGGCGGTGCTCCCTTGGGCATTCTGACCGCGGCGGTTCGGCCGCGGTCAGAACAGGAAAACCGGCGGTCTCCCGCCGGTTTTCCGCTGCCCTGGGAATCCCCCATGGCGGCGCAGCTTGCTGCGCCGCCATGGGGGATTCCGACCCCCTCACCGCCATCCTGTTCCTGGCGGTTCCGCCCGCCAGGAACAGGATGGCGGTGAGGGGTGTCGTGGGGCCCCCGTAAGAGGGCCCCACTTTGTATTTCAGTGTCTGCATTGCAGACACTGAAATACGCGACGGGTGCCACTGCACCCGTCGCACATCCTCCACTCCGCCGGCTCCATTCGGAGCCGGCATCCTCATGGAGGGCTGTTTCCCACTGGGCTGGCGGGCGGCCTTTTGGCGGTCGCCCGCCAGCCCAGTGGAAAACCCAGAATGACCGACGCGGTCTTTTGACCGCGGTACGGTCTTCTGGCGGTTCCCTCCAGGCGGGCGGCTCCCGCCGCCCGCCGGGGTCAGAATGACCCCCATAGTAATGTGTTTTATATGTCCTGACAATGAAATATTGCTAAATTCGATTTCCACTGTTGCAAGGCCTGCCCCTCTCATAGGTTAACATGGGGGCTACCTTTAAATCTTATTAAAGTGTAGATTCCCTTTGGGGGTGGATGGACATGTGGAGTTTGGGGTCTCTGAGCTCACAATTTAAAAATACATCTTTTAGTAAAGTTGATTTTAAGATTGTGTGTTTGAAAATGCCACTTTTAGAAAGTGAGCATTTTCTTGCTTATACCATTTCTGTGACTCTGCCTGTTTGTAGATTCCATGTCTGGGTCAGTTTGACAGTTGGGCTGGTTGCATCTCACACTAGACAGTGACACAAAAGGAGCTGGGGTGTAGTCTGCATTTCCTGATGAGCCATCTGTGCTAGGAGGGAGGGGAGGAGTGGTCACTTACACCTGAAAGGGTTGTTCCTGTCCTCACACAATGCAGTCTCCAACCCCCTGGTGAGTGTCTGGGGCATGGCCTGGGCAAGGCAAGATTTCACATTCAAAAGAGACTTTACTTTGAAGTAGGCCTACTTCAAAGGAGAAATTGGGTATAAGAAGAGCACCCAAAACCACAGACTTTAGAAACACTTCTGGAACCAAGAGGAACCTCTGCCTGGAGAATAGCTGAATGGCTGAGGAAGAAGAGCTGCCCTGTCTGTGACTGTGCTTTGTGGAGCTATCCTGCAGTTGCTGCTTCTGCTAGAGTAAGAGGGCAAAGACTGGACTTTGTGTGCCTTCCATCTTGAGAAGAAATCTCCAAGGGCGTGATCTATAGCTTGCCTCCTGTTGTTTGAAGTTACAGGGACAGCAACGACTTCTCTCTGCCAGCACCTGGAGTCTCTGGAGAGATTCCTACTCTGCCCTGTGGTGCCCATCCAGTTCCTGGGACCCTGAAGGGAGAAGCTGGCAGCCTAAAGACAAGGAAATCCATGCGCAGAGCGCCGGGCGGGGAAAAGATTGACACGACTCCGATCAGCGGCTGAAAAAATGATGCGCCACCGGCTCCGCAACTGAGAAAACAACGCTCACAGGAAACGCGACTGCAGAATCGATGCACGGAGCAGGAGAAATGACGCGCAGCTTCACTGATGGAGGCTGGGAGATCACAACCTGCGCTGCGGGGCTTTTGGATCATCGCGCGGCTGGATTTCCGACTCACGTACCACTGTGCGGAGTTATTTTCGATGCACACCCATCCGTGCGGTGTTATTTTTGACGCACACCAGGTACATTTTCACGCTAGCATCGCTAGTTTGTGTTGAAAACAACTTAAAGACTCTTTTTGCATTTTAATTGATACCTTGACTTGTGTATTGTGGATTTTTGTCATTTCGGTCTTGTTTTGTTTAGACAAATATTTCCTATTTTTCTAAACTGGTGTTGTGTCATTTTGTAGTGTTTTCATTAAGTTACTGTGTGTGATGGTACAAATACTTCACACATAGCACTCTGAAGTTAAGCCGACTGCTCTGCCGAGCTACCAAGGTGGTAGCAGGGGTTAGCTGAGGGTGATTCTCTTTTATCCTGACTAGAGTGAGGGTCCTTGCTTGAACAGGGGGTAACCTGACTGTCAACCAAAGACCACATTTCTAACACTCTGTATACTAATACTAATACTGTACTAATATTTCCCTATAATAATCCAGCACTAATCCTTTTGGGTTCTGGAGTAGCGTGCTACTCACCGAAAAGCACTTTGATGCCTTGTCGGGGTAGTAAGTTCTATATAAATATATTTGCAATTACAATCACAGTTCATCCTCCATCAGAACTGATTAGATGTTCTGTTTGCTGTGTGATGAGTGCATTACATTCAGAGCTCTGCACATATTGGTGGATGGGACATATGTCCTACATTCTCACTGACAACCCTGTGTGTCACAAACTGCCCTTCTTCATAGTTTATCACGTTCTCTTTGTGGAACTTTGTAAAAATTCCCCAGGATGTTCGCCTTAGTTCCAAATGTAGATATGCTCACAAGAACAAGCTTCTCAGGGCATCTTTGGACAACCCCAACTTGAATCCTCAAACTGGAAGGAGCTGGATTTAGGGAAGTGAGTGCGCTAAAGGCACATGAAAGACATGTCTTACTGAGCCTCATGTGGCTGTCATGGGAGCCATTAGTAAAGGTTCACTACGCATGTGTTTAATAATGTTAAAAAAAAAGGAGACAGTGCTTGACAGGTGGTAAATGTAGTCATGATGTGATGGGCATATGATGTGTTGGGCCCCTGTCTGTCGGTGGTTGATGTTAGTGCACTGATTGATTGGAATGAAAGTGTTATTTGTTGTGTGTGAATGGACCATAAAGGGGTTGGTGCCTGAAAAGGCTTTATGGCTTTATGGCTCACCTTCAGATGGAATGGTTTGAATATTCAGACACTTTGATAAGTATTTATGCTATGAATACAGCATTTCTGGGGGTGCTAAAACTAACCAGTGGGAATGGTGGATTAACTTTAACAAATTAGCATCAGATTTATATCTGTGGCAGTAAAATGGCCCTTACTAAGAACTCCTAAAATGTATGTTTTTTTCAGTTCCAGTTCAAACAAGATCACAGAAACAAGAATTTGGTGGGTAAGGGTGGCTTATGGTAGGGCAGCACACTCGATTTTTTATTTTCATACAATTTGCTGCATGCTTAGCTCTTTTATGTTTACATTGCATATATTTTCGTTTTGTCTAAGGAAGAATGTGATTTAACCATGGCTTCATCATCAATCCTAATAAGTGAAAACCAAGCAAATTTACAATGAGATTTTTAAAGTACACACGATTAAATAACTTGTGTGAAAAATGCGTGAAGTCTTGAAAGGAACCATGCTGAAAAGTAATTTATTTCCCAAATGTACCCGTAATATATGTTGGATGAGCGCTCTCTTTTCTGGCATCAGCAGTCTGCTTATTTACAACTAAACGCAGTGTACTTAACACCAAGCCTCCGAAGACAACAGGCTGTTTTACTACCGCCTCTTAATCGAAATTACGGATGGAATGAGTCTCCCGAGGCACAGCCAGTGATAAAGGTAAATATTGGCTTAAGAGAGTGTCACGCAGGCCATTATACCTAAAGATCCCGAACAAGCCATGAAGTTTATTAGCCATTATCTTTTTACAACCCAATATGTTAACCGAGAAGATCGAGTTATTTATGTCTCGGGGATCTTGTGTGGTCAGAACAAAGCGGGATGTTCCCGTTCCAAATTCAGTTCTGAAAATCAGAAAAACATCGTTTTGACATTTGCTAGTAGTGGAAATAGATGTACTAGGGACGTCGACTACATGATCACCACGCCAACAGCGAAGCAATGGGATTGCGCCAAATACGTTAATTTGAGCTAGGGCAAGCGGCATATAGTGCAAGAATATAATTCGCGGCTTCGAGTAAGATACTTGGCAAGTGTTGGCGCTTTCATAAGACAAAGTAAGGCAGCAGCCAATAGGATCCACAAAGTGGTGGTGCCAATTTACTTTTAAAAAAAGTTCAGAATTGCATATTTTTGTGTGTGAGGATCGCATCATCTGGCAAATACATGTTTTCCTTCCCGTCGACTTCACTCTTGTTTTCAATCTTTAATTGTCCTCAGCATTTTATGAATCACTGCAGTTTCATAAGCAACGAGGAGGCAGGTCCTGATGAATGCCTCAAAACCTCCAGATTGAGTGTGCCAATATAGGCGGGGAAACATTTTGATTTCCTTTTATTTCTCCTGACTGGGGTCAAGAATAAAGTTAGTGACTACAAGGAGGTAGTTTTAAACTTTTTTCTACTACGTTCATCCCCTGCACTTGCTAAAACAAAGACACCCACACCAGTATCATAGATGTTGGTCATTCATTCCTTCTCAAGAACTCCCCTCTTAAAAGGGGTTTAGCCTACACAGATAACCTGATAAGTATCAGTGTGAGGAGAAACCCTATGATGAAGCATGATATCCTTTGGGTGGTTGAAAGCCCTTGTCCTTAAAATTGATTTTTTTTGCGTGCATCTTGATCATGGTATTTTCACAGAGATAACCGGAATTATCATGGTAACCCTATATTTTTTTTCTCCAAAAAAGAACATAACATAGCAAGAAAAATTCTAATATTTCCAAGGTGCACTATTTTTTTCTGTGACATTCCAAGAACAATATATTGAGTTGAATAGTATCTAAATTAGAATAAAAAGTTATGCAAAACACCTTCTGAATGAGTCCTAGCTTTAACATAGGTGTTTGCTGTCTCACCAGTACAGTAGAACTAATTGACGTACACTCAAATTTCAAGGAATTAGGGGAAAGGTGGGGATGAATCTAGTGTGGGTGGGAGAGGGAGTGTGACCCCAGAGATCTGACTTTATGTAGGAAAGCCTGCCAAAGCAGCACCGCCCCAGCAGAAGACCTAGTTATGATTGTAATTGAGTTTTGACATTTGACATCATAGCGCATATTTATTTCATCATTTTAGTTTCATAGATCAATCTATAAACGAAGATGAATGTGTGCTGCTATAAAATCCAGAGCAGCACGCGCATACTTCATTTTCTCCTCTTGACAAGTGACTCCAGCAAATCAAAAACACAGACCGTGTAGCCTGGTGTTATGTTTATGTCCTCTTTAGAATTGAATGATTATGCAGATCTCAGTAATAGGTTTCTCACTGCTGCATCAGAAAGTTCTGCAAAGGAAAATCACATGTCATTGACTTATTTCTTCACACATTTCAATTATCAATTCCTAATTGGTGTTGTGAGATGATTGCTGAGCTTTTATCTTTTCCACAACGGGGATATACTGTGTTAGCGTGTCAGACCTTAAAAGTAAACTTACAAGAGGACGCGAATAGGTCGATGAACCTTTCGACTCATAACTAAGAAGTTCTTACCATAGCTCCAGTACATGGTCAATAATCAATACACTATACTCAACAGTCATTCGTGATCAATGAAATCAATAATCAATAGAGTCAGTAAATGTCATGCACCATGACCTTTCAACCATGAATAACCACACCTTTAGTTAAATTTTAGTAAGTTTATATATTAACAATGCTAAAGTCTTATAGATTAATCTCAAAATCAAATGAAACACATATAAAAACAATACTGGTTGTCCAAAGCAGCGGAAGAAACGCAATCAAAACAAAGCTTGAACCACAACACATTCTAGAGAGACAGTGCAAATCAATAGCAGAGTCAGTTGCAACAAAGTTATAACATACATAGAATTCAGCAAGGTAATTCATCAATCATTAGTCCCTGTAATTGTCAGTCATTTATTAGTGCCCTTAACTAACGTCAAATTATCATCAGCATGTTGGGCTTCATGCAAAACAATTTAGAAACAGAAATTTAGAAAAACATCTAACTATGGATCTGTCAAAACAGCGCAGTTGGTACCTAGATAGAAAAAGCATAAAATGCATAACAGTCATGTTTTAACATATCTACCTATCCTCGTATGGGTCAGCAAAACAGAATCAGTCTTCGTCCTCAGGTCATCAGTTGATCAGCAAAGCATTAGGCCCTCACTCAGAGAGTATGAGCCCAATGACAGAATGAATCTCGAGTCTCTCCTCTAAAGTCTCTACATCTCAAATCTCTCAAAATCAGGACTCACGTCTAAAAAAATCCCCTCTGTCGCATTGTTATGTCAAAGTCACCTAAACATATCCCCTAATTCCCTATTGGTCAGTTATTCGTACGTTTATTCTTTTACCCAATTGTTAGACCTGACAGCCTTAGGGTGGCCCCCCTAACTTTTTGCCTGCCTCCCTCCAGTTTTTAGGGACTGTTTTTGCTGGTTTTCAGACTCTGCACACTTTACCACTGCTAACCAGTGCTAAAGAGCATATGCTCTCTCCCTTTAAACATGATAACATTGGATCATACCCAATTGGAATATTTAATTTACTTATAAGTCCCTAGTACAGTGCAATATGTGTGCCTAGGGCCTGTAGATTAAATGCTGCTAGTGGGCCTGCAGCACTGATTATGCTACCCACTTAAGTAGCTCCTTCAACTTGACTCAGGCCTGCCATTGCAAGGCTTGTGTATGCAGTTTCGCTGCAAAATTGACTTGGCATTTAAAAGTACATGCAAAGCCTAAAACTCCCCTTTTTCTACATGTAAGTGACCCCTAAGGTATGCCCTAGGTAACACATAGGGAAGTGTGCTATGAGGGCAAAAGGCAGGACATGAACCTACATAGTTTAGATGTCCTGGTAGTGTAAAACTCCTAAATTCGTTTTTACACTGCTGTGAGGCCTGCTCCCATCATAGGCTAACATTGAGGCTACCCTCATATACTGTTTGAGTGATTGCTGCTGATCTGAAAGGACTGCCACACCCCCTACTGAGACCCTGGTAGACAAGATTGAACTGAAAGGGGACCTTGTGCACTTCTAAGCCACTATTTGAAGTCTCCCCCACTTCAAAGCCATATTTGAGTATTTAAACAGGGCCTCTGTCCCTACCAACTCAGACACTTACTGGAAAAGTGAACCTGAACCAGAACCTGCATCCTGCCAAGAAGAAGTGCCTGGCTGCCCAAAGGACTCACCTGATTGCTTTCTGTGAAGGAGTGCCGCCTTGCTGTTGCCCTGCTGCCTTGCTGCTCTCTGGCTGTTGAGAAGTGCTCTCCAAGGGCATGGATAGAGCTTGCCCCCTGTTTCCTGAAGTCTGAGAACCAAAAAGCCTTAATCGCTGTAAGACGTAACGGCCACCGGATCGACGCAGCCCCTGTGACTTTGTCCTGTCAGCACCAGAAATCCACGCATCATCCCCATGGAATCCGAAAACCCTGCAACCTGAAGAGGATCCAGGACCGAGTGCTGGAAATCGATGCACAGCTGTCCCTGCGTGAAAACTAAACGACGCAACGCCATGTGCGGCCCGAGAAATCGATGCACACTTCCCTGTTTTCCACGCATCTCCTCCTCTGCGGTTCTTTGAGGAGATCTTGAACATGGACTAGGTACTTTTGCTTGAAAGAGACATTAATTGTTTGTAAAAGACGTAAGACACTTTATATCACTTTTACAGTGATATCTCAACATATACTTATTGCATTTTAATAGTTTTGACTTTGACCTGCATCTTATCAGATACATATTATATATTTTTCTGAACACTGTGTGGTGTATGTTTGTGGTGTTATGCTCTGTTATTGCATGATTTATTGCTCAAATACTTTACACATTGCCTTCTAAGTTAAGCGTGACTGCTCAGTGCCAAGCTACCAGAGGATGGGCACAGAATAATTTGGATTGTTTGTGACTTACCCTGACTAGAGTGAGGGTCCTTGCTTGGACAGGGGGTAACCTGACTGCCAACCAAAGACCCTATTTCTAACACCAATAATATTTCCATTTCCATTTCCATACCAAATCTATGAATTCTAATATTTCTCGATTTACATGAAGTTGATTGGCTCCCTTTACAATGTCCTCATCATCCGTCTTGTCAGGTAACAATATTGTTGCATCTTCATCTCCAGTCAGTGTCTTAATTGTTCTCGCCCTGGGAAAGTACATCTCACACACATTACACCTAAGTTGTTACATTAGCGGGACCATCATCTCCTTGCAGTAGGTTCTCACGAAAAGCTTCTGTTAAGCACTTTTAACAAGACAATGGACATTTCCCAGTTTAATTCACTCTGTCAGCATTTTTATTAACCTCCAAGAAATACAGTTTCTGCATGAGGCCTGGCAAGACTAGGACAAGATACTCGCTAGGTTAAGGCCTACAGTTAATAAAACTAGAGCATACTTTATAACCCCTAATATGACATCCTTCTACATTAATCTAATATATTTTCAATATTTCATAAGTATTGAGCATGCATTATTTTTCTCTGTTATTCATTTTCTACATAACCTCATTATTCGAAATATATAAACACTCATTAATTCCTAATTAGAACACCTGCGCTAGCAACTGTGTACAAACTACATGTAGATTACAAATAAAGGAATCTGTTTTTTGCTGAACTGTGACCCCAGTCTACACATCTCAGGCAAACTTGTTGAATTTTCACTGAGGAGCGTTGCCAAATTGTTTTCAGTGATGAGGAGTGAAGCTCGTCAGTGGAGGTAAAAGATGTAGCTGGCCATCTCATGTAAAATGTGAGGTTTAATTCACCCCATTGAGTGCAATGGTAATCATTCCGTATCTCCATCATTCTTTTTTAGAACTAGAAAGCAGATGGTACAACTTGGAATCCTGGGGCAGCTCCTCCATTAGGGCAGAGGAGCGTTGTGGCCGTGAGAACAGCACTCCCCCTCAGTTCTCATGTATGTTTGGCCAGTCATCCCAGGCCGACCAAACACACATACACAGTAGGCTCTCTCCAGTCCAGCAATACAGTTGCCGGGCTGGAGGGAGCATGCACAGGCTCCCAGTCTGCCTGGGAGCGCCCTGGGTGGGCGCTCTCAGACAATCCTGACACTGCTATGAGCAGCATCAGGATTGGCCGTAGGGCAGGCTGGGAGCCTGTGCCTACAGCTGAGCAGCAGATGGAGTGGCGCGCCGAGGAGCGAGGTAAGTGCTTTTAAAAATGTTTAATTTAATTTTTTATTCCCCCCACACTATCTGCTTGCTGCAAGGCGTGACTGTTGGAATCAGAGACCAAGGCTTTCCCTGTTTCAGGCATCTGCTGTCTGCAGCTAATGCACTAACGTGGATAATTTCCAAGTTAAGTCCATATGCTTTAGACAATAAAATGGCATACAAAGAGGCTCGCAACTCAGCTCCAGCAAGCCCATTTATGATGTGACCCCTAGTGACTTGTTTTTACAATATGCAAACTGTGCAAAGTGCTTCCGTGACAGGAGTTTTGATGTGTTGTCAAATTGTGCATTAATTATTTACAAACTTGACTGATGGTCCAGTCAATTCTGGACGAGTATTTATGTTTTCAGATACATATATTGCACTGTAATGCAGCTAATGTCTATTAGGTAGTCAATGTGGTAATATAGGTATTGCTTTTAGCCAGATTGGCAGGGAGTATGGTGGTCTTAGTGTTGATGGATTATTGTGTTTAATTCTGCTCAGCTGTTCCTTAAGTATTAAAAATATCCTGGGCTCTGGGTGGAATAATAAGGTTTGCAGCATGGAATTTTCAATAGTAGGGTTTGAGGGTAGATTTTGGCAACTGTTTCCTGGACATCTTCCAGGAAGGTTGTGGTAGCTGAAATATATTGGTTTACAGTTCCTATTTTGAAAAGCACTTGCAGTAGATCACTATTATTGGTGCAGCGTGTGCAGCACCCCATCTCACTTGCTCAAATAATAGATATGGGACAATTAACCCGCTAGCCCCAGGCAATTAATTATACTTCATTTGTGTTGAAGAGTCCTAGGTACAAGAGAGGAGGGGCTAATTTAGTGACAAGAACTCAATAAAAGCAAATTTATGCACCCATTGGTACCTCAATGGAATATTTGTGAATGACGAACTGTTTACAAGAAATGTTAGTTTTGTTCTGTATGGTCTGTTAAGTGGCAGCTGGGACTTTATGGCTCACACTAGATGGAAGAGTCCTAATGTATTGAAATATATTGTATTGCATTGTACTGCATTGTGTTGTATAGCATTGTATTGTAGCATTTACATAGTGCCTACTAACCGTAGGCGGTGCATGCCACAAGAGTAGCATGCTACACTGTGTAGTGGGCATGTTTGGGAGAGTGATGTCTTCATATTGAGTCTAGTAGGAAATGTTCAACAGTGTGCATGAGGTCCACTGATGTGCAGTCGTTGTGCACTTAACATTGTGATCAATTAAACAGTGTAAGCTATAGATGCACAGCTTACTTTTTAAAGTACACTGGCAACATTAGTTAGGTCCGCAAATCCCTTTATGTTATTTGTAGATATTGAAATAAAAGTTCCAGTCTGTGTGCTGCATTAGCTGCCGCATAGAGGACAACTGCACAACAAATTTATGAGGTGGGACAGGTATCACTGGGATTGAAGAGTGTTTCAAACATCTGATCAGACTTGACTGGGAAGCAGCGTGGTAGAGAGAGATAAGTGAAGATTTGAGTATTTAAATAGTGCAACTTGTAGAGTTGAATTAGGGTAGAGTCCATTGTTGGCTAGAACTGTTTGGTAAACCTTTCAATAGTATGCAAATGTTCTAGTCAGCCTCAATGGCTCAAGAGCCATTCCAAAGTCCTTCAATCTCACGTCCACTTACTGTGGTCTCTCTTGGTTTCAAGTGGATATGAGACCCTTGGGTATCTATCAGAGCAGCACGCCAAGAGATCATTAGGCACCCTGGGGTGACCATTCCATTTTGGAAGAGGGTTTGCTGTAGCCAGAAGAATTTATTATGTACTGGATTATGATTTTTCAGTGTATTGGGGTTAGAGATTTAAAGTGCCTATTGTCTATAGAGCCAGATTTTCAGTTCTCCTCTGAAATGTAAGTGTTTTTGGCTGCAGTACATCATGGCCTCTAGACAGTTATGGTCCTATGAGCTGTATAAAGGTTATGAGGTGTGTCTTTCAGGGGAGCAGGGTTTCCTATATCTCAATCTTCAGATGTAACTATTAAAAAACTCTGCCACTGATCACATGGACCTTTGCTCCTCAACAAGGAGAAGTATGGTGAAATCAGCTACAAAGCAATAAATCATTAAAGACTTTCATTTCAGTCAATAAAGAACATTAGTGTGAGTTAAAGGCCTTTATTTTCAATTCTTGTAGTCTTTCATCTGTTTATTCCTTAAGTAAAAATCTTAGATTTTAGCATTAAAGGTTATTAGAATCCATCAATCGATATTTGATTATGAAATAGAACAAAATGTTTGTTAGAATCACAGTTGATATAGTAATAATACAACAAGCATCTTCCATTATAGAATTTCCCTAATCTCAATGATTTTAGAGTGATGAAAAAAAAAGGTTTCCATTCAGAAACCCAATGATGAGTTCTAATGAGAGAATCAATGTGCAAACATGGAGCCTTTGCATAATAAGCTGGAAAGTATTCTCAGCTCAAAGACATCCACAGACAATTCAGCAAAGTCTATGTAAGGCAGCCTCCCATGAAGAAAGGCATCAGAAACTCAAAGGCGAACCGGCTCCAGTCAGAGAGTCAGGAAAGGAATCCTCCCTGTACTATAGGAACACGCACTAATATAATCATATAATATTCTATGTTGCAACATTATTTTCTTTCTTCTTCATTCTCCAATAGAATATCAGCAAGCTCCTGGGAATAAGCAGACTCCCCATTTTCTTATAAGAGGCACAATTTGCCTTTAGACATCAAACTTCGAAAAGTTATTTCATTGATATTTTGGAGTGCAGACAGCTCTTCCCATTAATCACTCTTTTGGTCCCCTCCTCTCATCCTGGCAAGAATTTATTATCAGTTGTCTAACACATAAGAAATGCCTATTTACTAGCTAACAGAAGGCTTTTGTAAAAGTGCAACATTTGTAAGAAAAAGGTTGCGTGCAAGCAACTATTGAACTATTCAATGTGAAAAATAGTATTTTCAATGTTAATGTATATTTTTCAATTAACAGGCATCACAAGTTAGGCTTACTTAAATTATTACTTTTATTTATTTAGCAGACCTATAACATTTAGGTATGATCACCTACTACAAAG
Organism: Pleurodeles waltl; assembly: GCF_031143425.1. NCBI lineage: Eukaryota > Metazoa > Chordata > Amphibia > Caudata > Salamandridae > Pleurodeles > Pleurodeles waltl. The sequence goes on along the minus strand of NC_090446.1, from coordinate 853,709,647 downwards.
TTTGCATTTACTAAGTCTTTACTTAAACATAAGCTTTTCATAATATTAATAAAATCATGTTCTCAGCCAATACAATTTGCATCAACAGTTCCATAGTATGAGTACTGTCATGTCACTGGTTCAGGTGAAGAACAGACTAGTATTGAGAATGAACTAAGAACATTGTAATCATAATTGAATTTATATATTTATTATATAGCACTTAATATCCCTGATCAGGCATTGAAGTGCTTTTCAGTGAGTAGCATCCTACTCCAGAAACCTTAAGGATTAGTGATGTCATGTTACCAGTTCAGGTGAAGAACAGACTAGTATTGAGAATGAACTTAGAACATTGTAATTGTAATTGAATTGATATATTTATTATATAGCACTTACTACCCCTGAAAGTGCCTTTCAGTAAATTGCATACTACTCCGGAAACCAAAAGGATTAGTGATGGATTAGTATAGGGAAATATAATATGTTAATATAAGCAGTGGACACGTGAGTATGTTAGTTTGATTGAATAAGATAAATAGGGATAGAGGAGGGAAGAGTCTAGATAGAGTTATTTGGGAGCCATATTAGTTAGATAAGGTTTGTGATGAGTCAAAGGAAGGATAAAGGAGAAGGGATGGGTCTAGAAAGGTTTACTAGGGAGATTACATTTGTAAAATTAGGTTTTGGATAAGTTTAAAGAGGGCTACAGGATGGAAGAGTCTATGAAATGTTATTGTGAGGATCAAGAATGTAAAATGAGGTTTGAGTTGAGTCAAGAAGGAATAAAAGAGGGAAGAGTCTAGAAAGGGTTATATGGGAGATCATAGTAGTAGAATGTGGTTTGGGGTGAGTCAAAGAGGGATGGGGAAAACTCAAAAAAGGATCTTACGGAGATAAAAGTAGTTGAATGAGGTTTGGGATGAGTGGGAGAATGGAGGTAGAGGATATATTGAGAGAGGTATAGGATGAGAGATAGAGTAATGCATTGTATGGAGTTGAAGGTTTTTTTGTTTTTCCTTTCTTTCTTTTTACAGTAGGAGTAAAGTAATAATAAATAGATACAAAATACATAGAGAGGGCATGAATTTGTAAGGAAAATAATAAATAAATATAAAATTATATTGCATAAAGTTCCATATGTGCAAGTATGGGTAGATAGCTATAAATTCAGACTTTCAGGTGTTGTTGTAAGTAAAAGCTATTTTATTTGTGTATTTATATATCGCTCTTTCTCCTGTCTACTCCTTGCTTTTTCCCCTTTTTTTTGAGTGCCTTCTTCTTGCTTTTCTCCCGTTCTCACTGCTTTCATCTAGCTTTCTCACCTGTTCTTTTGTGTACCCTCTCCTTGCTTTTCTCTCATTTTCAATGCTCTTTACTTGCTTTTTTTTCCTATTTTTTGTGTGGCTCCTCCTTGCTTTTCTCTCGTTTTAACTGCTTTCTATTTGCGTTTTCCCCTGTATTTTGTGTGCCCACTCCTTGCTTTTTCCTTGTTCTAACTGCTTTCTCCTTGCTCCCCCCCCCAGTTTTTTGGGTACCTTCTCCTTGCTTTTCCCTCATTTTCATTGCTTTTGTCTTACATGTTTTCTAATTTTTGTGTGCCTTCTCCTGGCTTTTCCCTATTTTTCACTGCCTTCTCCATGCTTTCCCCACATTTTTTGAGTACCTTCTCCTTGCTTTTCCCTCGGGAATGGGGTTGGGTGCTTGTGGAGGGTTAACGCCCGCGGGTAAAAATAAGACATAGAACTTCACTGAAAAAACAAAGGGTACGGGGACATTATAGTTATAAAATAGCAATTTTAAAAAAACTTAGAAATTGACAAAAAAAAACTAAGGTTTCAGGGACGTTATATCCAGTAACTATAACTCATGCCCTAAGGTAATTATAACTTGCGCCCTTGTCGTACACTGCTCATTACCCCACATATTACATCAGTAATTACATCTTCAATGACATTATTGATAATATTATTGCAACATTTGCAGTAAAATGTTCTGTGCCCTGCATTTTGCCAACCAAAATGGTCAAACATATTCGGAGACATAACAAATTACACGTGCTGTGCCCTGCACTCATTAATGAACCCAGGTTGAGCACTATTTTGTAAACAACACTAGGACTGGAGCTGACCCGGCAATGCTGGTTAAGTAGGGCTGACCAAAATTTGTAATAAAAGAGGGAAATCTCAAGTAACTACTTATATGTTTTTGTCTACTTTGCATGATTTCTATTTTTCTTATGCTGAATCTTGTCATAAGCGTAGCATTCACTTTCAGGAAACTGAGAGTGACAGAAAAACTGAATATTTTCCGTCCCTGGTGCATTAACTAAAGTAATGTGTGCACTGGCTCGCCAAAGAACAATGCAGGTCATGCCCCTCAAAAAATGAATGAACGTGATTCTCTTCCAATTACATGGTGGCTGTTTCTCCTAAACAGTGAATTGCTGCAATAGGGTTCTCTTTGATTGAAGAAGACTAGCAGCACAGTTGGCCAATGTCGATATTCTGTTATTGTTAACCGTTTTCCCTCACTTTCGAGCTTTTTGAGCTTCTTTCCAAATGACCTTCAACTGAGCTAAAACCATGAGCATTATTACCATTTCACCCCATTAATGCCGGGCCCTTTGTTCGTGCGCACACTACTACAGGGACCCTTATGCCCTGCTTTCCGTCAATTAGCATGTTTCTTCAGAGTACCACCCACCACGTACCTCATCAGTCGGTCCTGTATCGGGCAGTTTACAGCCAACTTTTTTTCCATCTGCTAGACCCCACTCATTCAGCATCCCACCCATCTTCCATTTTAGTCACCAACTCCCATCTCGTCCAGTACCCCTATGTAACCAGTTGTTTTCATGATGCAGACAATGATGCCCTTTATTAAAATGTTGGAAACAAAAACATGTTTTCTCTACCATAAAGCACCAGATTTAATGCATGACTCACTCCAAAAATACAGTGCTTTATGGATACAAATTCTGGTCTCGTGATCACAGTAGCTACCATCCGCCATTTTTAAGATGTCAAATTAACCATACTAAGAACGTGGTTCTATTTTGATATTGGCAGTATGGATTCTCGTGCACAGTGTGGTTTGAATATGACGCCAGACCACCCGTGCCACTGAAATTCAGATGTCTCTTTTATTTTATCAGACTGATGATGAATTGACAAATAGAAAAGTATACCTATCAGGTGCGTCCTTCACAAATAAGCAGTCTCTGGGCTAATGAAAAAACAGTCACCACTATGTTTGTACAATAGCATCTTAAAATCTATACATAAAAAAATTGAGGCACATACCTGCTCTTCTCTAGCACTAGAAAACAGGTGTTAATCCAGCTGTTCTAGTACTGGGAGATACATACCGTGCACATCTCACCTTCTCTAATATCATAACTCTAGTTTTCAATCAATTTGAAATTATACAGTAGTTTAAAGTCGTGTCTACCATAGTACTATGACCCGTCTTTAAAATCTACCTGAAACGAGATCTTACCATTTCTATGCCAGAATGATTGTGCACCTCTGTGCCAAGGTTTTGTTTATACAAATGTTTCTGTAATTGTGTTTAACATTATTGCAGAATATGTAGATATTTTCAATTTTTATTACAAAAGCACAATATGTGTTGCTGTTTTCACTGGGAAGATAAAAAATAACTAACTTCAATTTGACTGATGCTGTCCTGATTTTCTATTGAAATTTGTTTTGTTTTTTTAGTTTGAATTACAAAACCACGAAGTATTTGTGAATGTGTAAACATTATGGCAGAGTCACTGGTTACGATGAACATCCATTTATAATGATATTCAAATTAGGCCAAAATGGAAACACAGTAGCACCATATTTTTTTCTTAATCTGCATTCCGTAGGAAATTAAATGACTGACAAAAACCTTGCAGGATAGGTAATTTTGGAGATTTTCCAAAATTATAAGACCTTATTCCTCCTTATTTTAAGTGTAGAAGTACTGCATGTATTGTTTGAATAAAGTTCTGGCCATAATCATTTGCAGCTGCAAACATTTCTTATATTCTATCGCCCAAAGACTGCCTCTTTGGCACACCAAGACATACATGCATCAAAATCTAGTACAAGTATGTTGTCGAATTTTGCTTTCCCTACAGTATATATATAGGAAGGTCTGGAAAGTTTTTCTTCCTCTGAATGGCTGAAAAGGAGACCTCAAGAAGACTGAAGGTACGTGTTGACAAATAATGACATTAGTCTTATATAAATAGGTCATGGAGAAAGGAGAATTTGTTTGCATATGTGCCTGGCATTCCAGGAGATGGTGCAGGATCAGATTGGGCCAGCCCCTAAAGGTGACATGTGGGTCGTTTTTTTAGGGCCTCTGTCAATGGGCCACGGCATGCCCTTTCCCTCGTCCCTCCTCTGCTAGGCCATCGCCTTGAGGCTATGATGGGTGGGGGAGGTGTTGAGTCTGCCGCCTCCCTGGGGGCCAGGTGCTGCTCTTGCCCTTTCTCACCTCTGCTCCCTGTTGGGCCAGCCCTGCCCAGAAGCAGTGTCTTTCCCCCTAGCCCTCTCCCTGCTGAGTCATTACGTTCAGGGCATGGTGGGCAAGGAGAGTTTGAGGATGTAGGACCTCGCAAGGGATGGGAAGAATGGAGTTAAGGTCAGAGCTGCTGACTTTCAAATTGGGAACTGTAGGCCAGATTTAAGAAAAGTGGCACCCAGTGCAGCGCCACTTTTCTTGCACCTGTTAGTGTCCCCCTAACGCCACCATGTGTATGGTATTTAGGGGGTCTAGTGTCAACAGTTTTGACGTTAGTTCGGAGCTTTGCATGATTTGTGTCACAAATGTAGCCACTAATCCTGCAAAGCGCATTGAGACCCATTTTAAACAATGGTGCGCCTCCTTTTAAAGCCTGCTCTGCAGGCATGATAAGTGCCAAAACAAATGGCGCAAAGAAATCTCTTAGATTTCTTTGCGCCATGTTTTTGGCCACCCTAATGGAGGAACGCCCTCTTTACTTACATTATGTATGGTGCAGGCATAATGTAGCACAAAGGGATATGAAGTGGTACAATGCAGGAATGCGCTAGGGGCTCTTAAATCTGCCCCTATGTTTGAGGAGTGTCAGTGTCTGCTTAACATCCTGTGATTCTGGGCAAATCACTCTAAGCTTAAAATAATTAAACAATAATTTGATCTTGTATAATGTAACTAATCAGTCGTTCTGGTGCCCTTTGGCTGCATTCACGTTATATAAAACTACAAAAAATATATAAACTTCTAAATGACCATGTTTTAAGGTTTTGTAAAGGCAAGGGCAAAAAAACCTAGAGAAGGCTCTCTCTATAAAAACATCTGTATTTCTATATAAGATGGATTGTATGCTTTTCTAGTTTTTTAGTTTGACTATTAGTCATAAGGCAGCTTTAGAACATATTTTTAAGTGCTTCTGCCTTATGACCAAAGGAAATAATTCCGGCTTTGGGTGCTTTTCCTTATTTTCCTATCATGCCTCCACATGGCAACTCTAGACTCATCGGGTGTTGTTGCTCTTCGTCTGCTTTTCACCTCTTCCACCTGGCCAAAATACAGTGCTTATTGTTTATGCCAATGCTACTTGCTCTATACGTTTTAAGATGCTTATTTTTTAAAACATTTCTTTAAAAATTAGTCCAATCACACTAAGCAAATAGTTTTTCGTGAAAAGGCTGCAGCCAGGAATGTGGGCCACTTTTTTTGGACCTGCCGGGGCCAAATTTTAATCCCAATCTAACCCTGGGATGGGGGTGGTTTCGGGAATGTCTACGTTTGCCAAGGGTCTTGATACACAAGATACTGATATAACATAATTGAATAACAGCTTGTTTGAGAGAAATCTAAAGTAATTGGACCACATATTATGTAAGTTAAAGAAAAGTAACTAAACATGAGAAAATACAATTTTGTATAATGTTTTATGTGTTTAATTGTGGGAGCGTGAATGATAATGTGTGTATGCATACATATATGTCAGGTAGTAAAATTGCAAGGTAGGGAGGACGAGGAATGAAATGGACATTTTATACTTAACAAGGTTACTTCTGATTTAGAATAAACATGTTGCCTGAATCTGGAATCAGTAAGTCCGGTAGTTCCAAAACGCCTGCAGACATAATTATTCAGTGTTTTCTTGTTTTGCTCTCTCGCTCGCACTCTCTTTCTCGATCTCTCATCTAGATTTCTTCTCACCAGCTGTTGTACTAGTGTTTCATATTGCTAATAATGATGAAGGTGCAACTTGACAGTATAGGGAGATAGGAACAGACTTCCGAATTTGGAATCCATGTTAGCCCTTCGCAATTCTCATACAGGTAAGTTGCCATTGACTTTATGATCTCTCCACAACAACAAGTGCATGAAAAAACTCCTGACCAGAAAACATGGATTCCAAGACTTTTACAGTGGCAGACTGTTTGCCCAATTGAAAGAAAATAATCAGGCTTTGCGTAGAGTCTTTAAACAATCAAAAGCCTTTACTTCTTCTTTGGATCAGAAAGTTACTGATTTCCAAGGTCCAATTAACCCTTTGTTCCTTTCACTCCAGGTGGATCCTCAACATCAACCTGTAATTCATCCTGCCACCTTTAGGACGACTAGAGAATCTATGGAAAACATGCAAATGGCAGAAGCACTGTTAGCCCTCACCACATCGAGTAGTCTGATAATTCAGGGAATCATTTGATCAGCTACATCCCTGGCTGCTCCTAAGCAATTGTGTGGGGATTCAAATGAGTTTATAATCTTTTTTATTTGTCCACCAGTCTTTCCAATGGCCAATCTGGAGTAGTTTTTGCTTTGTCCTATCTGTGGAGAACTGCAGCCTCTTCATAGGTACTATTGGTTGTGAGAATTGATGATCTAATTATAAAACTGTTTTACTTTTCTAGAAGACTATAAAAAAACTATTTGCAAAACATACTCCTCTCCAATCTGTAGATTTTAAGATTTGAAAATAGGGCTAGAATGACAAATGTTATGATTTCATAGTCTTGGTAGTTAAATTAGATTAACATTTAACTGAAAGAATATTTGAGAAAAAAATAATTCAAGGATGATTATTAAAAAGAAAAGAAAGAGGAAGTTGGTTCTGTTCTAAAATTTAAAGTTGTTTATCCCAGACAAATAGGAGAAATTAGAGACCCTTTGTGTAAGGAGGAAAATATCATAGACATGGTCAATGTCTGTGTCCTGGGTACCCTCTCAGGTGATTTGCCGTGCTGTACAAATCCACGTAACATAACTTAACAAATATAAGATAGATTTAAGCAGCAACTAGGAACCATAAAGTCAAGGAAATAAAACAATTAAATAAAAAAGCAAATGTAGAAATTTGAGCAAAATGATAAAAAAATAGCTCAAATAAGATTCAGAGAACCGGAGATATGTTTTTTTAAAGTTATAAGACAAAAATCACCAAGGGCAAATCAGTGTCATTCATGTTTCACAGTAGACTAGGAACTATAGGCCTCAGTACGACCCTGGCGGGCAGGGGAGAAGTGGCGTTAATACTGCCAACAGGCCGGCAGAAAAAAATAAATAGAATTATGACCATGGCGGTTACCGCCATGGTCATCCGCCACTTCTCCAGTCCGACCGCCAGGGCGGTGACAACCGCTGGGCTGTAGACTTCGGTCTCCAGCCCAGTGGCCGTCACCAGACCGCCGGCGGTATCAGGACCCTGCATACTACCATGGATCTCGGGTGGTTTGGAACCACCACAATTCCTTCCCTGGGACTGAGAGGGGTCTCCCCCACCCCCTTCCCCCACCCCTGAGTCCTCCCCCCACACCTCCACCCCCCTGCCACCCCTCAAAAGTGTCAGGACCCCCCTCCCCACCCCGCCCCCAACATGCACATACACACACACACCCTCCCCACCCCCACCCCCACACATACACTACAACAACACATACCCCCCAGATACAAACAGACATGCACACAAATACCGACCCACACACATTTCCCATACACACACTACACCCCTGCATGCATACACACACTCACACATCTCCTCTACATACTCACACGCACACCCCCATGCATGCACAAAAAACACAACACCCCCCACCCCCCCTCCCCTAACAGACAATCAACTTACCTTGTCAGTTGATCCTCCGGGAGGGGATGGGATCCATGGGGGTTGCTCCGTCGCCAGCACCCCGTCACCAGAACACCGCCACAACAAATCATGGAATGTGATTCGGTGGGCGGTGTTCTGATGACGGGCGGTGGAGGTGGAGCAGCCTCCACTTCCCCGCCGACTGCCAGTATGGCTGCTGGCGGCTCTTCATCCGAAAAAGGACGGAGGGCTGCCAGCAGTCATAATACGCTGCACGGAAACCCGCCTGCACTGGCGGTCTTCATCACGGCGGTACCTCAACGGTCTTTACAAAAGACCGCCGAGGTCGAAATGAGGGCCTATGTGTGATTTGTGGCAGACTGTGATGGTGTGGGGTTCAGAAAATTGAGTGCTTTATATGCTAGGGAGGGATGACCTCTTAAATGAATAATCCTCCTTCTCATAGAAGGCCAAGTTTATTCTGCTCCCTGGAAACTAAAATTTTGAAAATAATAAATTATGATAAAAGATGGAAATATCTGAACACTTACTTATACGTGAATCTGCCAGATACAGACTGATCAGATATTATAGAAGTCAGACCATCTGCTTCAGACTTTCAGAGCAGGGGTGAACCAATTTCTTCACTTAGGTCTTTACCTGTGTGACGGCATCTATAAGGATACAATGTGGAACATGCTTAATATTGTGTGCTGGTTCCATGCTAAGTACTACTCGGATGCTCTTGAGTATGCACACCTTCAAAATCATAAGAGGATGGAAGGGAGTACAGCATGTGGACAGGTCTTGCACCTCAGAAGGCTACATTTCATGAAAAACTGAGTATATGCAAGAAGGACTATGGCGGTCATTACAACATTGACGGTAAAAGCCGCTTAATGCCATGCAGAAGACCGCCAACACACCGCCGCGGCCACGGAAATCAGCCACAGCTATTATGACCCACAGCACGGAATCCGCCAATATTCAGACATCCACACAAGTCCGCCACACCAAAGGTCAGTGATAAACTGGTGAAAACAAAACCACCACCGTCACGCCAACAGAAATACGCCCACACATCACAAACCCAGGAATCCAGGCGGCAGTCTTTCAACCGCAATATTCCATTGGCGGTACACACTGCCGCGCTCAAAATACACACACACATACAAAACACAGCCACATTGGACAAATCGAAATCCACACACCTGATACACATACACACACCACTTCCACACACCCAATACAATATAAAACACACACCCACATCACCCACAAACCCCTACGACCACAATTACTGAGAGAAGGCCAGAGAGAGACACCAACATCAACAATACTAACATCCACAGACACACAACACCATCACCCACGTAACTTCCACGCACCTCATACTACACACCACTACATATCAGCACACTAATCACCCCACACACCACCCCACACATCACCCACACCACCCCATGGCACGGCAAAGACACCCCAGGTTCTCGGAGGAGGAGCTCAGGGTCATGGTGGAGGAAATCATCCAAGTAGAGCCACAGCTATTCGGATCACAGGTGCAGCACACCTCCATTGCAAGGAAGATGGAGCTATGCCAAAGAATAGTGGACAGGGTCAACGCAGTGGGAAGCACCCAAGAAATCGGGAGGACATCAGGAAGAGGTGGAACGACCTACGGGCGAAGTGCGTTCCGTGGTCTCAAGACACCACCTTGCGGTTCAGCGGATTGGCAGCGGACCCCCACCTCCTCCCCCACAACTAACAACATGGGAGGAGCAGGTCTTGGTGATTCTGCATCCTGAGGGCCTCGCAGGAGTAGGTGGAGGAATGGACTCTGGTAAGTCAAATCTTAACTATTACATCCCCCACCCTACCTGCATGCCAGCACATATCCCCACCCCCCACTCTCACCCTCACCCCATCACTCTAACTCCTCACAAATGTCCCAACATCACAAACCACACATCCAAACACCAAGCCCTGCATGCAACAACAAAGCATGGACACCCATCACTAAAGCGTGGCCACTGCACATACCCATACACCCACCTAAACCTTCGTCACACAAAGTCCCACACAGGAATGCAAGCACTGGGGTACACATCACCCACCCATTGCACACCATGACACACACAGATGCAATAATCATGCTTTTACACCCTGCAGGACCACTACCCAACGTCACCAGACAGGAGGGTCCAGACATCTCCTCCCCACACACAAAGAGGCCCACAATGATGACAGCAGCTCTGTCCAACTGGATCTAGATGAAAAGCCCGGCCCATCGGGGACCTCAGGACAGTCGGTTCCCCTGACACTGGCTCAGGCCACCACAGAGCTTCCCCCCTCTGGAAACACCAGCACAGCACCCACCCAGCGGGCCCATACCTCCGTCCCCAGGACACGTCAATCAGCAGGGTGTCCACCACTACAGGGAACCCAGGCTAACCCACCAGCCCAACAACAACAGGGACCTGGGGGCAGTGGTAGTGGGCACACGGTCCAGGGGACAGAGGCCCAGAAACACAGGGGAACTGGGAGGGCTGCTGTGCGACAGGGGGAGGACAGGCCAAGGGAACCCACTCTCCATGAGGCCCTCTCCAACATCATGGGAGCCTACCACCACTCCCAGGAGATGATGGCAACGGTACTGGCCAAGTTTCAGGAGACCCAGCACCTGAAGGAGGAACAGTATTTGGGCTTCAGGGAGGAACTCAGAGCCATCAATTCCACCCTGGGCACAATCGTAGGGGTGCTGAAGGAAGTACTCTACACAAGGAGGGACACTGTGGAACTACAAGGGGCCCCTGACACTAGCCTGGACGATGAACTACCCACCACCTCCGCCGGCCCTAGTGGACAGGAGGCACCACCACAGGACCACCACACCAGCACCCCACACCCTGCAGAGGGAGAACCACCTCGCAAACGGTCCCTGAGATCCAGGACAAAGACAGAGAACGATGCCAAGACCACCGCCAAGAAATGAGACTACCCTGAATGTCATCCTTCTGTCCCACTTTGTCACCCTGTCCATTCTTAAACTGCCCCAGCTGCACTTCCTATGCCCATTTGGGCAATGCACCTGTGAGACTAATAGACTGGACTCTGTCATGGACATTCCTCCGCCATCACCCCTCATCATTTTGCTACCCCCTCCAATATTGAGCACTAAAATAAACACCCTTAAAGCACAAAACAATCTGGAGTCAGTGTGTGATTTCGTAATAGTGTATTAGCAATTACAGTGTCAAAAAGCTCTTTCATTTGTAATGTCAACATACCTATGTCACACAGCTGCAGTCCATGAGGAATAAAAGATGTCACACAGTGGGACCCACATCTGTGAAATCGTAAGGGAAAGTGACAACTCAGTGACCATACACTGGGTGAAAACGACAGACAGTAGAGAGGTACTACTGTAGTGTTAAAGTACATGTAGCAGGCAGGTTTGTATTCTTATCTGTGTTTCACTGGAAATATTGCTGGATCACTGAGTCCCTGTTGTCCATGTCTTCTTCTTCTGCTTCCTCGTCTTCACTGTCCACAGGCTCCACAGCTGCAACAACACCACCATTTGGACCATCCTCCTGCAGAAAATGCACCTGTCGTCGCAAAGCCAAGTTGTGAAGCATACAGGAGGCTATAGATCCGTTCGATCACCTCCTAGTTCGTTGCATCATTGTAGCATTCCTCTGCCCTTGTCCTGGGATTCCTCACTGGGGTCAGTAGCCATGACAGGTTGGTGTAATCAGGGTCACCTGCAAATGGTGAGGGACAACTGTTAGACACACACTAACCTGTAGGGATATCCCCAGACCCAGACAACCATTCCCACTGACTTGCTTCCAGGTGCTCACCTAATAGCCACACACTGTGCCTCTGGAGTTGACCCATCACATAAGGGATGCTGCTATTCTGCAGGATGTGGGCGTCATGCACTGAGCCAGGGAACTTGGCATTAACATGGGAGATGTATTGGTCTGCCAAACATACCATCTGTACATTCATGGAATGGTAACTCTTCCGGTTTCTGTACACCGGTTTACTCCCGCGGGGGGGTACCAAGGCCACATGTGTCCCATCAATGGCACCTAGGATGTTGGGGATATGTCCCAGGGCATAGAAATCACCTTTCACTGTTGGCAAATCCTCCACCTGAGGGAACACGATGTAGTTCTGCATGTGTTTCAGCAGGGAAGACAACGCTCTGGACAACATAGGCTAGGACATCCCTGATGCTATGGCCACTGTTGTTTGAAATGACCCACTTGCAAGGAAATGGAGCACTGACAGTACCTGCACTTGAGGGGGGATTCCTGTGGGATGGCGGATAGCTGACATCAGGTCTGGCTCCAGCTGGGTACACAGTTCCTGGATTGTGTCACGGTCAAGCCTGTAGGTGATGATCACATGTCTTTCCTCCATTGTCGAACGGTCCACCAACATTCGGTACACCGGAGGATGCCGCCATCTCCTCACATGTCCCAGCGGACAGTGCCTATAAAGGACAACAGCGAGCACAGAGTCAACCAACTTAGAGGTACGTACCCACAGCTTACACAGAACACGAATCATAATCCAAAATGTGGCCTGTATGTGTGTTGAGTCTAGGCCTAGGTATGTGTGACGCAGTTAAAAATTAAGCCATGTGGGCCCCTGAAATGGCGGCTGCCTGACCTCTAAAGTGGGACAATGGGATGTGAAGTAACTGCGCTGGCGTTGTACACCGTCACGGTAGGCTGTCGAAGACCGCGGCGCATTGCTGCATTGGTTAACATTGGACCCTATGGGTCCCAGGAGCCAATGACGATGTACGCCGGCGGTGACGATACGCACCGCCGCAGACGTGACCGCCATTTTCTATCTGTTCAATCACTCGATACCTGATCTTCGACAGGAGAGGACCTACACTGCAAGTGCTGCTGTGACCTCAGTCTGGAAGAGACAATGGCTCAAGTGTCTGGGGAAAGGGCCCCTGCCTTCACATCGGAGGAGTTGGAGAAACTCGTGGACAGGGTCCTCCCCCAGTACAGGCTACTCTACGGTCTTCCAGACAAACAGGTAAGTACACTGGGAACATGCTGAATGGGCTATGCCTGTGTGGAGTGGGGTGGATGTCAGAAGGGGGGGAGATTGCAGCGTGCATGAAACGTCGGTGAGTGCATGTGCCACATGGCAAGGGTAGGGATGGGGGCCAATGACTGTGACGGTGCAGTTGGTAATAAGTTTCTCTTCCCCCTGTACAATTCATGTAGGTCAGTGCCCACCAGAAAAAAGATATTTGCCGTGCCATCGCCAAGGACGTCTGGACCCTGGGGGTGTACCACAGACGGAGCACCCACTGCCGGAAATGATGGGAGGAGATTTGCTGCTGGAGCAAGAAGACGGCGGAGGTCAAGCTGGGGATGGCCTCCCAATGTGGAAGGGGTGCCCGTCGCACCATGGCCCCCCTGATGTACCGGATCCTGGTGGTGGCATATCGTGAGTTGGATGGGCGCTTGAGGGCATCACAGCAGCCACAAGGGGGTGAGTACAGTCACATTCAGCTGACTCTGCACGCATTATGAGGTTTCTGGGTTGGGGAAGTGGGCTGTCGGTTCCCCTAGGCCAGGGCAAACACACCAAGGCATATCCATTGTTCGGCAGGCTCAGTGGCACTCCAAACCCAAAAGTGGTAGTGGCCCTCTACACCTAGTCAGGCCCCGGTGGGTTCCAGCTGTGCATCAAATGGGTCTAGGCAGAGTCACCCATGGGCATGTGCTTTTGCCCTGAACTGTTAGTGCATGGGCTAGTGCATATGGCTGCTCACTGTGTGTTATGTCTGCCAACGGTAGTGGTGTTTCAGACAGTGGCCATGTGTCTCCTATGTCTTTCCTCCCGTGCCCGCTCACCCAGGAGGGTGGGCATCTCCTTCGCCCCAGGCACCTCAGGCCCCAATCAGCCCTGCTGCCCTCAGTGAGGAGGCTATTGACCTCCTGAGAGCCCTCACTGTTTGGCAATCAACCATTTTGAATGCTATTCCGGGTGTCAACAAACAAATGCATACCTGGAAGGCATTCATTCTGGTGTGGCAGCCCTACAGAGAGCATTTCAGGCTCTGGCCTCAGCACTGATGGCAGTCATTGTCCCTGTGTCCAGCCTCCCCTTCCAATCTCCACTACCCAGACCCAATCCCCTCTACCTCAGCCTATCCCAAGCACACCATCAGACCAGCATGCACACTCATCAACACACAAGAGTGGACATTACAAACATAAGCACCACACATCCCACAGGCACTCACACAAGCACCATCCCCATGCAGACACGCCAACATCCACTTCCTCCACTGTGTCCCCCTCCTCCACGTCCTCCTCCTCCCAGTCTCGTCTCCACTCACACCTGCATGCACTACATCCTCAGCCACTACCTCCATCACCCAGTGTGTCTGTGAGCCCTCCTCCCAAAGTACAAAAACGCAGACACACACCCACTCAACAGCCATTCACCTCACTACATCCTCCAGCCCATGCACCTTCACCCAAACTCAGCAGACGTACACCTCCTACAACCACTACCTCTTCCTCCACTCCCAAACCCCTTCCAGCTTCCCGTCCCAGTGTGTCTAAAAAACTTTTCCTGGCTAACATTGACCTGATCCCTACACATCCCCGTCCATCCTTCCCCTAGGGCCAGGGTGTCCAGATCCCTGCCCAGCACCTCAGCAACCAAGTCATCCAGCACTGTGGTCCCTGCAAGTCCACTAACATCGCCGGCGGCACCCATCAGGGCTGCCAGTGTGCCACCTAGCGAGGTCAAGGATCACCCTATTCCGCAACCTGCCAAGGTGATGAAGGGGCCCATATGCCTTAGGGAGAAGCCACACCAACCACCCAGCAAGGCCTCCTCCAAGACAAAAGGAGACAGTGCCAAGGTCCCTGCAACGACTTCCAAGGTGGGGAAGGGACACAAGGCTAAAGGGAAGTTAGCTCAGGGCACGGAGCCTCCAGCTGAGGGATTGGTGTCACCCCTTCTGCAACAACAGAACAGCAACCTGTACGGCGGAAGACACCACTGCAAACACCCCCACATGCACCGGCACCTGCACCGCCACATACACGCCCACCTGCATCATCCCCAGTGGGCAGCCGTCCGAGGCTGCAGGAGATGTCCTGCTGTCTCCCTCCACAGGTGCTGACACATGCACCACCGGCAGAATCTCTACCACAGACACCGCCGCAACCACCACCACCTGCCCGCGACGTGCACAGACAGTGCCACCCCAGCCGACATGGACAACATTCCCAGTGGGCAGCCGTCCGAGGCTGCAGGAGACGTCCTGGACCCTGCACAGAGTACATGAGGCACCACAACCAGCAGTTAGCAGGCAAAGTCACAGCGGGGTGGAGCGTGTCTCTGACTCCATGGAGTATCATGCTACCTGTTCCCTGGAAATCTTGTAACTCTGACACCCATGTGCGGGAATGGGAACTGCCACACACCATGTGAAGCACTCTGGGCACCAAGCCCCCTCCAGACCAGTGGAGAGATTCATCCACTACCCCAGTCCTTGGCAGGATAAAGCACTCTGGGTGCTTAGCTCCCTAAAGAACAAGTGGAGTGATACATCCACTACCCCAGTCCTTGGCAAGATGAAGCACTCTGGGCACCAAGCCCCCTCCAGGACCAGTGGAGTGATACATCCACTACCCCAGTCCTTTGCAGGATGAAGTACTCTCGTCACCAAGCCCCCTCCAGAACCAGTGGAGTGATACATCCTCTACCCCAGTCCTTGGCAGGATGAAGCACTCTGGGCACCAACCCCCTCCAGAACCCGTGGAGAACAGCATCCACTTGAGAGACTGGGGCCTTGCACTCCCCAGGACCAATGCATGGGCAAACTACCCACTTGAGAGACTTGAGAGACTTCGGAGACTGTGGCTTTGCACTCCCCTGGATAATTCAGTGGGCAAGCCACCCACTTGAGAGACTTGAGAGACTGTGGCTTTGCATTCCCCAGGATAATTCATTGGGCAAACCACCCACTTGAGAGACTGTGGCTTTGCACTCCCCAGGATAATTCAGTGGGCAACCCACCCACTGGAGAGACTTGAGAGACTGTGGGGGTCATTCCGACCCCGGCGGGCGGCGGGCACCGCCCGCCGGGCGGAAACAGCCCAAACACCGCCCCGCGGTCAAATGACCGCGGGGACCATTCTAACTTTCCCGCTGGGCCGGCGGGCGATCTTCAAAAGATCGCCCGCCGGCCCAGCGGGAAAGCCCCAGCAAAGATGAAGCCGGCGGATTTGCTGGGGTGCGACGGGTGCAGTTGCACCCGTCGCGATTTTCAGTGTCTGCCAAGCAGACACTGAAAATCTTAATGGGGCCCTGTTAGGGGGCCCCTGCACTGCCCATGCCAGTGGCATGGGCAGTGCAGGGGGCCCCACGACACCCGTTCCCGCCAGCCTCTTCCTAGCGGTGTAAACCGCCAGGAACAGGCTGGCGGGAAGGGGGTCGGAATCCCCATAGCGGCGCTGCATGCAGCGCTGCCATGGAGGATTCCCCCAGCCGGGGGAAATCCGGCGGGAAACCGCCGGACCCGGCTGGGCGACCGCGTGTTGGCGGTGCTACTTCCGGCCTCCACCCAGGGTCGCAATGAGGCCCTGTGGCTTTGCACTCCCCAGGATAATTCAGTGGGCAACCCACCCACTTGAGAGACTTGAGAGACTGTGGCTTTGCACTCCCCAGTAGCAATCTGTGGGCATGGAGCCCCCTCATTGAGCAGTGGTGTTGTCCCATCATCCGGCTGAGTTGCCCCCCTCCCTGTCCCCCTGAAGTGCCTGTTTATTTTTGAACTGATGCCCCAGCAGTGTTCTCTCCATTTAGAGGCAGGTATCATGTGGGGCCTTGCCCATGCATTTTGGGACCACTGGTCCACGGACAATGATTGGAACACTATCCGGACTTCTGTAGTTGCTGTATATATTTGTATATAATGATCTGTTATGGACCTGTTTCCATATCTGAATTTTCGATGATTACACTTGTTACAATCATTTCCTTTTGTCCTTGCGTTCTTCCAGAGGGTTACGGGGTGTAAATGTAATGTTGCTGCATGTATTTGTGTGTATGGTGTTGTAGGTGACGGTGGGGATGGGAGTGTTGCATGTTGGGTCTATGTGTCACTCTTTTTTTCTTCCCTACCCCTTTGTGCTAGGTGCAGCACTCTTTGTGGTCGTCGCTGCCATCTTTGCTGCTCCTGGTAGAAGAGGAGGTAAACCAGCATGGGCAGGACCTGTAACTCGGGCTCTATGGCATCCTGGTTTCTCGTAGGGTGTTGAGAGGTGAGTGGTTCCCCTTCTGTGTACTGTTTAAGGTTCACTTTGCTTATGTATTCAAGGTGTTTGTTAGTGTTCCACAGTGCACCAGGTTGCTGTGCTACCATCACCAATTAGAAGGTGGTCAAAATTCCCTAAGGATTTCATATCTGTTTTGGAATTAATCTTTAATCAGAGCAAAGTAGCAGCAAAACAAAAAAGAGATAGATATCTAAGACCACCACTTATATGTTAGTTACTGTGAGGTAAGGAAGAGGGAAAAAAAAGGAAAAAAGCTTAAACCATGTAATAAAAATAGAACCAAGGAAAACAGGCCCTATTTATGAAAGCTTTGCGTAGTGCTCCTCTCCCATTTTCTTAACTGCACTCTTCTCATACTGTTTTTCCCCTCCCCTTCGTTCTCCACTGTCCCAAGAGTCATGCACACACTTGACTAAGCCACGTCTCTCTTGAGATGTGGCGGGGCATTGCACCTGAATGTTTTCCTCCCTGCGCTTCCGTTGTGCCTCTTCCTCACTGGTCGTCATCTCCTTCCACTTCTTCTCTGTGGTTCGGGCTGGACAGGATCTATGACTCTTCTGCGTGGCATGAAGGTGAAGCATTTCTTGCTTCTCGCTTCCTTCAGCCTCGGTCAGGGAAAAAAAGTCTTCTCTCTTCACACTTGTCCTCTCGTCTCCTTCTTCTTGGGCGTCCAGTTTGAACAACGGAACGCCATGTATTTTGCCACGCTCCCTTAAAGGGTTCACCGCAACTTCCTTGTTGTGGCTGAACATAGTCAGGTGACCTTTCCAGTTACCTAGCAACACATTGTTTTTGTGAAACTTAGGCTCATACTCTGCTTCCTCTGTCGCTGTCAGATCTGAACTCTGGAAGTGTGAGGTAAACGTATTACTGGGCACATACCAGGGATTTCTCAGCTCTCTTGACCACCATGTTATCACTAGAGCCTGTTTCCTTACAATTCATTTCCCATTGGACAAGGTCTTGAGGTGTTGTATATAATGTTTACTCATACTGTTAGTCGACTATTAAATCCTCAGTACTTTAAAGGGTAATTGTACACCCTTGAGCCCATCTAGGGCCTTCTGTTAAGACTACACATCACAACCACCTGACATGGGACACCCCTACTCAGCAAGGCCTGACAATGCCACCGATCATTGGGTCTTACTGATTTGCCATGCAAACACCCCCCCTTAAGATATTCCCTACACCTACTGAAATAGAATGCAGAAACAGATAGGGAGACCATTAAAAACTTTGGCCCTCATTATGACATTGGCGGTAAATCCCACTTACTGCGACGCTGACGATGCTGATTGCCGGCAACATACCGCAGCGGTGGTGAATATCCGTTTGCCATATTATGACACACACACACCAATCTGACAGAATACAGCCACATACAAAAATCCGCCAGCCCAAAGGTCAGTGCAAAAGTGGCATACCCAACACCCATACCATTATGCCAACAAAACAGCACCCACCACATTATGACCCACGAATCACCACTGAGGACATTCAACAGCAGTAAACCATTGGCGGTACATACCGCGGGGCTCAGAATGGACACCCACATACAAAACAACACCACATTGGCCAATACAAAAAATAAACACCTGACAGACACACCACACCCACACCACTATAAAACAGAAACTCGCATTACCAACAACCCTTTACAAATACAAATCATTGCCACCAGACTGACACCAAGACCACTGCGACAACTAGACACCCATCACTCGCACCCATACGCCCCTTACTCACCCCACATCACACACCCCACCACATTAATCAACACACTCTCACCAACACACACCACACTACACCTATGTCCCCACAAAGGCACCCCCGTTTCACTGATGAGGAGTTAAGGAAATTGTCAGGGTAGAGCCACAGTTCTTTGGAGCACAGTTCAATCCCCAGCTGGGCCTTCCCGGTCTTCAGTGCCCATCATCTCACATCCTTCCACCTCTTCCGACAGTGGGTGCCCCGCCTGCCATAGAACCTCAGGGTCCGCACGTCCTTGGTGATGGCACGCCATAGTCCCTTCTTTGATGGGCGCTGACCTGCAGAGGCAATACAGACAAGAGAACACCATTAAAAAACAGTCCAGCCTGTCACACAAATGGCCCACGTTACCTGTTTCCTGCTGCCCTGAGTGAGGAGGCTATCGATCACACAAGCACTCACGCAAACACCATACAGTTGCAGACATGACAACACCCACTGCCTCCACTGTCTCCCCTCCTCCTCCGCCTCACTCCCAGTCATGTTCACACTCACACCTGTATGCACTACATCAACATCCACCACCAGCATCACCCCACCAAGCAGCACAGACACCTCACTAGCAGACACTTCCACAACAGCCAAGCACTTGTCCCCTCTGTCCTCTCCCACACAGTCTGACCCCGCTAAAGGACACAAACCCAAGCACTCACACACCCAACAGCCATCCACTTCACATCAGCATACTGCCCATGCACCTGCACCCAGCAGACATACACCTCCCACTCTTTCTACCTCCACTCCCATCACTCCTCCCTCCTCCTGCCCCACCATCCCTAAAAAGCTTTTCCAGCTCAACTTGATTTCTTCCCTCTCCCTCTGTCCCCCGTCCTGCCTGTATGAGCTGGGTACCAAAAGACACAGCCCAGCACCTCAGCCAAATAGTCCACAGGGACAGTGGTGGCACTACCTATTCGTGGTGGTAAGGATACCACACCTCCAGGCAAGAAGGGGAAGCAGTCGTCCACTTGGATCAATGTGGCTTTCTTCCAGGCAGGCACATCTCCGCGACTACAAACTTTCTGATTTAAGCAATTGATTATTTTGAGAATAACCAGACCAAGGCCACCATAATAATGCTGTATGCTGAGACGGCATATGATCTTGTCAAGCGGGAAGTACTTTGTACTATACTTCAGCATTTCAGATTGACAGAGAAACTCATTAGGGTGCTACAGAGACTATATGACAAGGCACAGATTAAAATTGTAATGAACTTGGATACAATAGGTAGTATCAGTATTAATTGCAGAATCCGTCATGGCTGCCCTTTTTCCCCGGTGCTATTCACAATATTCATTGTACCTTTGGCCGCGTCCTTACGGCAAGATCCCCATAATAAGCCACCCTTGCCTGCCCCTCTCAAAACAAAACTCTTTGCTGACAACATGATTCTTTACTTAGTAGGGGAGGAGCAAAACATCACTGAAGCATTCCAAAAAAAACAACTTTATTCTGATCTAGCTGGCTATTGGATCAACCAAGCAAAGTCAGAGGCACTTTTATTTAATTGTTTAGAGTATATACTCCCAGTTGAGATGTACCCTAACTATGGAGGGCCTCTGTCAATTAGGTATTTTGGAATTTTTGTCTTCCCAAAATTTGGTGACCTATTCCAACTGAACTATTTGCCATTCATAAATAAAGTCAGTTTATTGCTCTAGTGAAAATGATGATACTTCCTCTATTTATTTTTGTGTTCTCTTGTGTCATTATTAAGGTTTCCCTGAGCTTTTTAGGGAGGTTGACCGAATATTATGTCACTTCCTCTGGTCTGGTAGGAATTCCCGGACAAGATTAACAACTTTCAATTAACCATTGAAGAAGATGGCCTGGCTCTTCCCTACCTTAAAAAATATAGTCAAGCAGCCTGCCTTTATTGGCTCATAGGGGCATCCTGTCCCCTTAGGGTGTATAATAACTTTTATATCAAGCTAATGCTTCAGGGAAGCAAAATCAGGCTCCTCCACTTTTTAATAATTCCTAAACTTCCCAAGCACACTAGATTTAAGACACCTCACGTGATAAATATAAGGTTCAGGCAGCTCCAGGAAACATTTACATTTTTAAATATTCATCCAGCCATGCCATTGGATCACTGCGAAATATTGGGTGTAGAAGGAAGCATAGGGAAGCTCAAGAATTGGGAGCAGGTCAGAATTACGCACTTCAGCCAGTTTCTTGATTCCGGGATGGTAGGATCTTGGGCACAGCTGGTAGAAATCCAACAAGCAGTCCCGACCACACTCTTTCACTTCTATCTTCAAATCTGTCATTTTCTGCAAAGTATCCCTTTATTTGAGAACAATCACGCTACTACTATTTCCCACGCTATTTATGTGAGATTACTAGGTATAGGTAATTGGTATTGTTTACTCTTGCAGCACTGAAACAAATTCCCAGTATATTGGCAAGGCTAGAAGAAGTTACAGGAACACAGGCTGGTGCCACTATAATATTTGGGCAGATAAAGCAATAAGAAGAGCTAACTTTAAAAGAATGGCTTTCTTCTGTAAGTGGATGCTCTATTATACTCCTGCAAAGTTGAAAAAAAATGTTTCCTCCATCAATGATGTGTGTTTAGATGCTGTTTCTCCAAGGGAGATTGGATAGATGTCATTTTTACTTGACCAGAGTTGGCCGGGTTCTGGGAAAAAAAAATTAAGTGAGAAACCTCAGGTTCACCTCTCCCCGGACCGCCTTAGAGCCCTGCTTGGAATTTATGCACAAGATAATCTACCAATACGGCAAGGGCAATGCTTTTTCATTGCATCTTTAGTTGCAATATCTGTGATTTTACAACAGTGGAAAACCACCAATCTTCCTTTATGCAAGAGCTGGTTTCATAAACTGCGACAAATTCAGTATAAGGAAAAATTGGGCGCTCAAAGGGTGAGGGCATTACTGAAATATCAAAATATCTCAGAGGGAAGAGGGTTAATTTAAAGAGAAGTAGGTAGACAGGAAGATGGAAGTGGGAATAAAGGGCCAGCAACTTGCAACTGTTATCTGTGTGGTGCATTGAGATTTCCTATTAGATCAGACATATTAATCTCTGTCCTTGCTCGTAAGCATGTAACTGATGGATTTAGGATAATAATCAATAAAAAGATTTTTAAAAAAAGACTTACATGTAAATTAAATATGCCAATCATGTGTATGCCAATCAAACCATGTTTTAGGAAGAGAGCACAGGCACTTTACAACTGGTTGGTTAGCGGTGGTAACGTGCACAGAGTTGTAAGGCCAACAAGCAAAAATGCAGCAAAAAGTAGGAGGAGGAAGGCAAAACATTTGGGAGTGACCCTGTAGAGAGGGTAATTTGCAACGGTCAGAGAGTTCAAGATGTAATAAGGGACAACATAATAGTAATCATCAACAAAACAATATTGGACTTACTCAACTTGTCACACTTGAATCTGTCTCTCTGGGGGAGAAAAGACCATTAAAATAAACATGAACCCTGTTGAAAATTGTGTTTCTGGTTGGCAGAGGTATGCACCCTCTCCAAGCAGGGACCACAGTCCTAGTCAGGGCAAATCAGATACATGCCATAAATTAACCTGTGCTCACCCACTGGTAGCTTTGGACAGAGAAGGCAGGCTTAAATTAGGAGGCAATGTGTAAACTATTCGGGTAGAACTAAAACAGTAAAAAATACCACACCAAAAAAAAACACACTAGGTTAGAAAAATACATCCTAATTTAATTAAGAAAACAAGACCAGGACAACAATCCAATAAGAAGAATATCTGCAAATATAGTGCAAAAACAAATTAAAGCACCAGGGTAATCCTGAACTCAGGTCAACTGTGATGGGGCCTAGGCTGACTGCAAGGACCAACCATGTCCTGCAGAAAAAGTACGTTGTGTTGGGAGTGTAGGTTAACATTGAAGATCCAATGCAAGGAGCACCGGGGATGAAGCAAAGGTGATGCATTGGTTCCGATACACACAGTCAGGGATGCATTGTCATTGACTCGCGCATTTGTTGATGCAATGTCCTCAAGCAGCAGTGCAGCGCGGAAACCTTTTCAATGAAGGCGATGTGCCATCATCAAGACTCGCAGCTGGCAACCCAAAGGCGATGCATTGGTATTGAGGGTGATGGGCAGGTTCTGAGCCTTGCAGTTGGAGCTGTGATGTCTTTGTCCTCAGCGGCAGCAGCGATGTGTCAACACTGAGAAGAGTTGCAGCAGTTCTGATCAGCGCTGTGACAAGGTTGCGTCGATTTGTGTAGAAACTGCTGCAGAACTACTTCGAAAAGACCATGAATGGATCGGTACCACATGGCAGAGTAGGACTCACAGATAGGAGAGTCCAGAAGTAGAGTTGAGTGAAGTCTTTGATGTCCCTGAGATTTCAAAACAGGAGGCAAGCCAGCAAGCATTTGGAGTCACTTTGGTTCTGGGGATGTAGAGATGCAGGTAGAGGCCTCCTTACTCCTAGGCATGGAGGGCAGCTGGCAGCAGGGCAGGCAACAGCAGAGCATTTGTCAAGCAAAGTCCAGCAGATTTGCAGCAGAGGGACAGTCCCTTCAGCAGTCCTTTTTCCTGGGAGAATGTCTTCAGGTCCAGAAGTGTACTGACTTGTTAGGGTCAGAAGTCTAGTTCTTCTATCCATTGGTGCCTTTGAAGTGGGGAAGACTTCGAAGAGAAGCCTTCTGAAGTGCACAACGTCCCTGTCCTTCCTGCCTTGGCTCAAGAAACACTGAAGGGCATTATGCAGCCCTTGGTGAGAGCTCCTCCCTCCCATCCTAGCCAGGATTGGCTATCAACATGCTGAGGGTCACTCAGTCACACCTAAGCTCCTTTTGTGTGTGGCTGTCTGGAGGGAAAACACAAGAGCCCAGATATCTTCCAACCAGATGTGTATTTTCAGAGACAGGAAGAAGGCACAGGATGATTTAAAGTAAGCAACAAAAATGCCAACTTTCTGAAAGTGGCATTTTCAGAAGTATACTTTGAAATCCGACTTCACCATAAATTGCGATATTGAATTGTGATTCCAGAGACACCAAACTTGGGGCCCCCAGCTCTTACCAATTGGAAATTACACTTAAAAAATGCAGCAAGGCAATCCAAATGTTAACCTATCTGAGAGATCTTGCGTTAGTGAAAAATGAATTGAAGAGTTTTTCACTACCTGGACATGTAAAACTTAAAAAGTACATGTCCACCTTTTTAAATACACTGCACACCACCCTTGGGTCTGTCCAGGGCCTACCTTAGGGATGACATATGTATTAAAAAGGAAGCTTTGTGCCAAGCAAGATGGTTAAGTTGCCAGGTCGACATGGCAGTTTAAAACTACATGCACAGGCTCTGCAATGGCAGGTCTGAGTCATGTTTAAAGAGTTGCCCAAGTGATTGGCACAATCAGTGCTGCAGGAGCACTAATAGCATTTACTTCACAGGCCCTTGGCACATATAGTGCATTTTACTAGAGATTTATAAGTAAATTAAATATGCCAATTTTGAATAAGGCAATGGTAAGATGTTTTAGGGAAAGATCACATGCACTTTAGCACTGGTAAGTAGTAGTAAAGTGCCCAGAGTACTAAAGCCATCTAAAATGAAGTCAGAACACAGAAGGTGAGAAGGCAAAAGAGTCAGTGGAAACCACACCAAAGATGCCAGGTATAACAAAAAGTTTAAAGTATATCTCTGATATTTTTATACCACAACCCTTTTTACACATAGGGGGTTATTCTAACTTTGGAGGAGGTGTTAATCCGTCCCAAAAGTGACGGAAAAGTGACGGATTTACCACCAGCCGTATTACGAGTCCATTATATCCTATGGAACTCGTAATACGGCTGGTGGTATATCCGTCACTTTACCGTCACTTTTGGGACGGATTAACACTCCTCCAAAGTTAGAATAACCCCCATAGTATTTCTATTTCCATTCATCTACATAGAAAGGAGGCCTTCAGTTACCCAATGATGAGCATTATTGTTTGGTGCAACAGCTCGCTCTATCATTTGATATGATCCAAAAATCACAGAGAACAACCTCACTTTGTTATAATTAAGCAGCATTTGCCAGAGGTAAGGGAAGATCATGCAATTCATTGTAGTACATATCCCTGCATCACCTCATCTTTCATCCTCATCATGTATGCTTCTCAGAATGCATTAACTCCTAAAGATCCTTGAGCAGGTTCAATCAAAAGCACCATTATGGTACAATCCAGATATTTCAATGGGGGGAGAAATGAACTGATGACTATGTAAGGCCCATAAGATACAACGTACAAATGATGTTTCTCTCAAGGTTCTCTGAAATCCACTACTGACTTACAATGTGCATTCTGTCTTCTATTCACACGGAGATGGAGACACTTCCAGTTGTCAAAATCACTCTTGAGAAAGCTAGAGAAACCACTGACAGATCTGAAACAGTCTCCCATTACACACATGAAATGATTATAAAGCAACCATTTCAGAATTACCTGACATAATGATAGACCATTGCCTTTCCCTTGACTCATCCGCCTCTTTATGCACTGGATGGATCTTAATACTGACTTCTAAAAACGAGAGAGAACACAGTATTAGCAGATTATAGTAAAGGACTTAGGGAATCCTACCTAAATTAGAACATTTAGAAATTCACCATTACTGGCAGTGAAGCCAAGCTCAGTACTGACTAACAGTGCTGAAGATGTGGGGAACTCCATTGTGACATAGTGCATGTCATATAGAAATGTCATCTGGTAGCTGGATACTGGTGTCAGATATGGAATTATTTGAAAACTGAACCTCATACATCTATTCAGCTCATTTCATAAATGATTTTGCTACACAATGTTTCAGATCTACCTACCCTCACAACTGTTACTACCAGGTGGTTGGCAACAGAATCAGGAACACTAACGTGTGCACCCTGCAGTGTAAAGTATCGATCATATACAGTGAATACAGAATGCATTAAATTGTTAATGAGTTTTAGAACAGTCACTGAAGAGAGTTTTGTATGAGTTAGAGTTAGATTTTTCATTTTGCTAAGTTTTAATCATTTTTATTCAATAAAAATTAGTCTTTTGAGCATACAGCATTAGAAATTAAGGTGATTCAATAACTGATATTTCAATATAGCATAAAACAGAATATTAGTCAAGATAACAGTAAATATTGTAATAATGCAGCAAGAGTGTTCCATAAAGAAAGTTCCGTAATATAACTATATTTGGAATAAGGTAAAAATAGGGTGTCAGTTCAGATGCTCAAGAAAGAGTACTGATGAGAGAATCAGTGCATCAGCATAAAGCCTGTGCATAATACGCTAAAAAATATTCTCAGCTGTAAATCAGCAGACATCAAAGAAATGTGCTAAGCAAAAATCATGTGAAGAAGGATATGAGGAAAACTCAAAAATGAGCCTACAGCCAGGGCAAGTGGGGGAAGTTCAAAGGAAATGAGTCTCAAGGAAAGTCCAACCTTACTCTAGGAACACGCACCAATATTAGCAAACAAATTCCATATGACAACATGTGTCTTTTCACCTCTTGTATTATTCAGTAGGATGTAGTAAACTAGGAATAGGTGAGCTCCCCATCTTCCCACAGCCATACAATAGTCTTTTGACGTTAGTCCTTGAAAAGTTAAATCGTTCACTATCTGCGGTCCATACTGTTCTTCTCATGAATCACCCTTCCTTTGCCTCCTCTCATCCTGATGAGACCAGCTCTGTCATTTCTCAAATAAAAAACAAATGCCTATTCATTGGCTAACAGAAGGCTTCTGGAAAGTTAGAACATCTGCAGCAAAAGTAAAAGTAATAAAGTGGAAAATAATGATTCAACAAGAAACACATGCCTTTGGGGGTCATTACAACATTGGCAGTAAAAGGTGCTTACCGCCGTGCAGAAAACCGCCAATACACCGCCGCAGCGGCGGTATTCCGCCACAGCTATTATGACACACATCTTGGAATCCGCCGAAATTCAGACACCTACTCAACACCGCCACACCAAAGGTCAGTGATAAACTGGCGGAAACAAATCCTCCACCTCCACGCCAACAGAAACACGCCCATGCTATTATGACCCACAAATCCACACAGCGGTCTTTCAACCGCGGTATTCCATTGGCGGTACACACTGCTGCGCTCAAAATACACACACAGCTCCAAAACACTGCCACATTGGACAATTCCAAATACACACACCTGATACACATACACACACCACTCCCACACACCCAATACAATATAAAAAACACACCCACATCACCCACAAACCCCTACGACCACAATTCACGGACAAAGGCCAGAGAGAGAGCACAGAATAGACAACCCCATCACACAGAGGCACACAACACCATCACCCACACAACATCCACGTACAAAACACCACACACCACTACACTCACCACACTCATCACCACATACACCACCCCACAAATCACCCACACCACCCCATGTCACGCCAAAGACACCCCCGCTTCTCCGAGGAGGAGCTCAGGGTCATGGTGGAGGAAATCGTACGGGTAGAGCCACAGCTATTTTGCTTACAGGTACAAAACACATCAATAGCCAGGAAGATGGAGTTATGACGCAGAATAGTGGACAGGGTGAACGCAGTGGGACAGCACCCAAGAAATAGGGAGGACATCAGGAAGAGGTGGAACGACCTACGGGGGAAGGTGCGTTCAACGGTCTCCAGGCACAACATCGCGGTACAGCGGACTGGCGGCGGACCCCCACCTCCTCCCCCACAACTAACAACATGGGAGGAGCAAGTCTTGACCATCTTGCATCCTGAGGGCCTCGGAGGAGTCGGTGGAGGATGGGACGCTGGTAAGTCAATTCTTATCTATCATATCCCCCACCCTACCTGCATGCTATCACAAACCCCCACCCTCACCCCCTCCCCTATCACTCCAACTCCTCACTAATCTACCCATAACACAAACCACCCATCCCAACACCAAGCCCTGCATGACACAACTAAGCATGGACACCCATCACTAAAGAATGCCCACTGCACATACCCAGAACACCCCCCAACCATCATCACACAAACCCACACACAGGAATGCTTGCACTGGGGTACACAAACACCCACCCATTGCACACCATTACACACACACATCCAATAATCATGCTCTTATGCCCCTGCAGGAACCCGAAGGACCCTCACCACACCAGAGGGTCCAGACAACACCACTCCACCCCCAGAAGAGGCCCACAGTGACGACAGCAGCTCTGCCCTACTGGATCCTGATGACCAGCCCGGACCATCGTGGGCCTTGGGACAGTCGGTTCCCCTTGCACAGGCACAGCCCAACACCGACCTTCCACCCTCTGGTAACACCAGCACAGCACCCACCCAGCGGGCCCAAACCTCCCTACCCAGGACAGGTCAATCAGCGGTGTGTCCACCACTACAGGGAACCCAGGCTAACCCGCCACCCCAACAACAACAGGGACCTGGGGGCAGTGGTAGTGGGCACACAGTCCAGGGGACGGAGGCACAGGAACACAGGGGAACTGGGAGGGCTGCTGTGCGACAGGGGGCGGACAGGCCAAGGGAACCCACTCTCCACGAGGCCCTATCCTCCATCATGGGAGCATACCACCACTCCCAGGAGACAATGGCGACGGTCCTGGACAAGTTGCAGGAGACCCTGCACCTGCAGGACGAACTGTATTTGGGGTTCAGGGAGGAGCTCAGGACCATCAGCTCCGCCCTGGGCACCATCGTTGGGGTGCTGAAGGACATACAGCAGACCTAGAGGGACACCGTGGCACTCCAAGGGGCCCCTGACACTAGCCAGGATGATGAACTGCCCACCACCTCCGCCAGCGCTAGTGGACAGGACGCCCCATCACAGGACCACCACACCAGCACCCCACCCCCTGCAGACGGACAACCACCACGCAAGCGGTCCCTGAGATCCAGGAACAGGACAGAGCAAGATGGCAAGACCCCCACCAGGAAATGAGACCAACCTGATTGTCCTCCCACTGTCCCACTTTGTTACCCTGTCCATACTTAAACTGCAGCAGCTCCACTTCCTATGCCCAGATGGGCAGTGCACCTGTGAGAATAATAGACTGGTCTCTGCCATGGACATTCCTCCACCATCACCCATCACCAATTTACAAACCCCTCAAATTTCAGAACACTTCAATAAACACCCTTGAAACACAAAACAATCTGGAGTCAGTCTGTGATTTAGTAAATATGTATTATCAATGACAGTTGCATAATGGGTTTACCATTGTAAGTCTAACATACCTATGTCACACATCACAAGCCCTTGAAGGATGCAAGCAGTTGACACGTAGGTAACCACACCTGTGAAACTGTAATGGAAGGGTACAACTCAGTTACCAAATAATGATTTAAATCGAGAAACAGGATAGAGGAAGACGTGTGAAAGTTAATGTAATGGTAAAAATGAAAATGTTCTCACCTGTGTCTCACTGGAAATATTGCTGTATGACTGACTCCCTGTTGTTGTCTTCTTCCTCAGCTTTATCCTCATCACTGTCCACAGGCTCCACAGACTCCACAGCTGCTACAACACCGTCATCTGGATCATCCTCCTGCAGAAAAGGTACCTGGCGTCGCAAAGCCAAATTATGGAGCATGGAGCAGGCGATGATGATGTTGCACACCTTCTTCGGTGAGTAGAATAGGGATCCACCTGTCATATGGAGGCACCTGAACCTGGCCTTCAGGAGGCCGAAGGTCCTCTCTATAACCCTCCTAGTCCGCCCATGGGCCTCATTGTACCGTTCCTCTGCCCTGGTCCTGGGATTCCTCACTGGGGTCAATAGCCAGGAAAGGTTGGGGTAACCAGAGTCCCCCAATAGCCATACACTGTGCCTCTGGAGTTGACCCATCATATCAGGGATGCTGCTATTCCGCAGGATGTAGGCGTCATGCACTGAGCCAGGGAACATAGCATTTACCTGGGAGATGTACTGGTCTGCCAAACAGACCATCTGGACATTCATTGAATGATAACTCTTCCTGTTCCTGTACACCTGTTCAATCCTGTGGGGGGGGACCGGAGCTACATGGGTCCCATCAATGGCACCTATGACGTTGATATGTCCAAGGGCATAGAAGTCACCTTTCACTGTAGGCAAATCCTCCACCTGAGGGAAAATGATGTATCTCCTTACGTGTTTCAGCAGGGCAGACAACACTCTGGACAACACGTTGGAAAACATAGGCTGGGACATCCCTGATGCCATGGCCACAGTTGTCTGAAAAGACCCACTTGCAAGGAAATGGAGCACTGACAGCACCTTCACGTCAGGGGGGATTCCAGTCGGATAGCGGATTGGTGACATCAAGTCTGGCTCCAACTGGGTACAGAGTTCCTGGATTGTGGCACGGTCAAACCGGTAGGTGACGATGACATGTCTCTCTTCCATTGTCAACAGGTCCACCAGCGGTCGGTACACCAGAGGATTCCGCCATCTTCTCATATGTCCTAGCTGACGGTGCCTATGAAGGACAACAGCGAAGAACCAGTCATTATTCCTCAAGGTATGTACCCACAGTTACACACAAGACTACACCACTCATAAAACCCTTCCTGTATGTGTGTTGAGTGTAGGCCTAGCTATGTGTGACGCAGTAGTAAATGAAGCCATGTGGGCCCCTGAAATAGCGGCTGCCTGACCTCTAAACTGGGACAATGGGATTGTGGGGTAACTGCGCTGGCGTTGCACACCGTTGCAGTAGTCGGTCGTAGACCGCGGCACAATGCTGCATTGGTTAAAATTGGACCCTATGGGTCCCAGGTGCCAATGAACAGGTGCGCCGGCGGTGATGATGCGCACCGCCGCGGACGTCACCGCCGCCGACGTCACCGGCATTTTCTATCTGTTCAATCACTAGATACCTGACCTTCGACAGGAGAGGACCTACACTGCAAGTGCTGCTGTGACCTCGGTCTGAAAGCGACGATGGCTGCTGCGTCTGGGGAAAGGGCCCCTGCCTTCACTGCACAGGAGTTGGAGAAAATGGTAGACCGGGTACTCCCCCAGTACACGGTACTCTACGGTCCTCCAGACCAACAGGTTAGTACACAGGGAGCACGTAGTATGGGCTAGGCCTGGGTGGAGAGGGCTGGTTGGAAGAGGGAAGGGGGCAGAGTTCATAGAACAACAATGCATTGGAATGAATGGGCCACATGGCAGAGTAGGGAGGGGGCCACTCACAACGACGGTGCAGTTGGTAATGACTGTTCCTCTTCCCTTGTGCATGTCATGTAGGTCAGCGCCCACCAGAAGAGGGACATTTGGCGTGCCAACGCCAATGAGGTCCGGACCCTGGGGGCCCACCAGAGACGGGGCACCCATTGCCATAAGAGATGGGAGGACATTCGCCACGACAGCAAGAAGGCGGCGGAGGCTCAGCTGGGGATGGCCTCCCAACGTGGGAGGGGTGCCCGTCGCACCATGACCCCCCTGATGTTCTGAATCCTGGCGGTGGCCTACCCAGAGTTGTATGGGCGCTTGAGGGCATCACAGCAGACACAAGGGGGTGAGTACAACCTCATTCTGCTGACTTTGCGTGCAGTGGAGGTGTCTGGGTGGGGGAGGTGGGCTGTGGGTGTCCCTAGGCCAGGGCAAGTTAGGTAGGCAAGGCCCCTCCGTAATGGAGGCCA
This sequence comes from Pleurodeles waltl, assembly GCF_031143425.1. NCBI lineage: Eukaryota > Metazoa > Chordata > Amphibia > Caudata > Salamandridae > Pleurodeles > Pleurodeles waltl. Next base: position 853,677,831 of record NC_090446.1, on the reverse strand, counting down.
TGTGGCACACTACCCCACCTCAGCAGAGTGCCAAGTCGAGGTACAGTTGTCCCTGTGGCATCCATGTGCGCAGATGTCCACCATTGCCATGTAGGCCATATCCCAGAAATTACATGTGCAGAGGGCAGGAGAACGGCGTAATGCAGGGGGCTGCTGTGTCTGTCTTGTCCGCCAACGGTAGCGGTAATCCATGCACTAAAACTCTCTTTCTTCTGTCTCCCCCCCTTTTTCTACTCACCCTGTCCTTTTGTACATCAGCATCAACAGGCGGAGGTACAGTGGCACCGGAACACGAGGGAGCTGCATCCCACATGGCCATGGAGGGCCACACCACGGACTCTGAATGCCCCAGTGGGACGGAGGGCGAGGGGAGCTTCACGTCGGCCACCGGATCACCAAGCAGCGACACGGACTCGTTCACCGATGGGGGCTCCCTTGTGGTGGCGGCACCATCTGTGCCCCCCACCTCTAAAGGTACAGCCGCCACCTCCCCTACCAGCCCCGCCCTCCCAGCAGCCCCTCAGCGTTCGCCCGTGCCCGCTCACCCAGGAGGGTGGGCATCACCTTCGCCCCAGGCACCTGAGGCCCTGCCCCAGTCACCCCTGCTGCCCTCAGTGAGGAGGCCATTGACCTCCTCAGGTCACTCACTGTTGGGCAGTCTACCATTGTGAATGCCATCCAGGGTGTAGAACGAGAGTTGCAACACAGTAATGCATTCCTGGAGGGCATTCATTCTGGTCAGGCTGTCCTTCAGCGAACCCTGCAATCTCTGGCCTCAGCACTGATGGCAGCCATTGTCCCTGTGTCTAGCCTCCCCCCTCCAACTTCCTCCACCCAGACCCAATCTCCTGTACCCCAGCCCATCCCAAGCACACCTACAGACCAGCATGCACACAAGTCAACACACACAAGTAGCTCAAGCAAACATAGGCACCACACACACCACAGGCACTCACTCAAGCCTCACCCACATACAGACACAGCAACATCCACTGCCTCCACTGTGTCCCCCTCCTCCTCTTCTCCCTCCTCCCTCCGTCTCGTCTACACACACATCTACATGCACCACATCTACAGGCACCATGAATCGCACCAGGACACCCAGCACCACAAGCCGCTCACCTGCACTCACCACCTCCACTGCCATTTACACGTCCCCTGTGTCCTCTCCCAATGTGTCTGTGACACCCCCTCCCAAAGTACACAAACGCCGGCAATCACTCACCCAACATCCATCCACCTCACTACAGCCTCCAGTACCTGCACCTGCACCCAAAACACCTAAAGTTACACATCCGACAACCACCTTCTCTTCCTCCACTCCCACACCCCCTCCAGCTACCCATCCCAGTGTTGGTCAGAAACTGTCCCTGTGTAAAGTTTACCTTTTTGCCCCCACCCCCTCCAATTCATCAGTCCCGTCGTAGCGCCTCAGCCAAAAAACCTCCAATACCAGTGGTGCCTGTTCAAGGTTTGTGGAGTGCACCGGCCACCAGGGCAGGCAGTAGGACCCGGAGCCAAGGCACTGGCAGCCCACCCCCTGTAAAGGCTCTAAAATTGGAGAGTGGACGACAGGACCGTGTTAAGACTCCTGGTGAGAAAACAACTGACATGGGTTCCAAGGGGATTGGAGAGTCAGCTGTGACTCCACCAAAGGTGGGGAAGGGCCTGAGGAAGTCTGCCCAGCCTGTTGTGAGTGTCACGGCGGAGAAGTGCGCCATCATTTCTGGCGGTCGACACACAACCACCAGCACCATCGTCACTGGTCCAGAGACCACCGCCAGAGTCACAGCCCAGGAGGGCACAATTATCGTCACTGGCAAGGATACCACCGCCGGAGTCACAGCCCAGCAGGGCCCAAGTATCGTCACTGGTCCAGAGACCACCGCCGGAGTCACAGCCCAGGAGGGCCCAAGTATCGTCACTGGTCAGGAGACCACCGCCGGAGTCACAGCCCAGGAGGGCCCAAGTATCGTCACTGGTCAGGAGACCACCACCGGAGTCACAGCCCAGGAGGGCCCCGGCCGCCACAGTCCAGCTGGGCAATGATGGGACGTCATGCCACACACCAATGCCCAGTGTAGAGAACGTCATGCCACACACCAATGCCCAGTGTAGAGAACATCATGCCACACACCAATGCCCCGTGTAGGGAATGTCATGCCACACACCAATGTCAGTATCAGAACCGCCATGTCAAAGCACCGCTGAACAGTCCAGAACCGCCATGTCAAAGCACCACTGAACAGGGCAAAGACTGCCATGGCAAAGCACCACTGAACAGGGCAAAGTCCGCCATGTCAAAGCACCGCTGAACAGTGCAAGCACCGGGTAGGAATGAATGGACTGCCACATCAGGCATCCTTATGCCATGTGCAGCTGGGACAGTGACAGGACAGGAACTTTCACGGGGAGACTCATCCAGTCTGGGCACCAGTCCCCCCCAGTACCAGTAGAGACCTGCATCTACTTGAGAGACTGTGGCTTTGCACTCCCCAGGATGGTACAGTGGGCAAGCCACCCACTTGGGAGACTTGAGAGACTGTGGCTTTGCACTCCCCAGGATGGTACAGTGGGCAAGCCACCCACTGTAGAGACTTGAGAGACTGTGGCTTTGCACTCCCCAGGATGGTACAGTGGGCAACCCACCCACTGTAGAGACTTGTGAGACTGTGGCTTTGCACTCCCCAGGATACATCAATGGGCATGGAGCCCCGTCGTGGATCTGGCTTTGCAGTCATCCGGCTGAGGTCCCCCCCTTCCCTTCCCCCTGAGGTGCCTGTAGTATTTCTATCTGATGCCCCGGCAGTGTTCTCTCCGATTGTGGTCAGGTATCCTTTGTGTGCCTCGCCCATGCATTTTTGGACTGTTGTTGCACGGACATTGTTATGTACATATCTGCACTACTTCTCGTATTGTATATAATTATGACTGATTTTCAAATATATATCTGTATATTTTTGTATGACATATATATTGCCACATTACAATGTTTGACCGAATTTCGCATTGTCTTTTCATTCTTCCGGGGGGATTGTGGGTTGTTACTGTGATTTTTGTGAATGCATTGGTGTGTATGTTGTAATATGCGAGGGTGGGTTGGGGGTGTTTGGTGGGTGTCCCCCTAACTTTTGCCTCCCCCCTCCCCGTGTCGTAGGTGCAGTACTCACTGTTGTCTTCGGCGTCTACGTAGCTGTTGGTCGTAGAGGAGCAGAAACACAAGGGCAGGGAGTATTTGGAGTTCCGGCTCCATGGAGTCCTCGTTCCTCGTGGGATGTGTTCAGGTGAGCGTTTTCCCATAGCAAAAGCTGTTTCCGCCGTGTTTTTATCCGCGGTGAATCCGCCCCAGAAAAGGTGGCGGATTGGCGGGTTGTAATAGTGTGGGCGGTACATTGTCTTCCTCCTGTCTGTTGGCGGTGACCGCCGCGCTGTTTGTTTATACCGCTGTGGCGGGCGGTGTGTTAAAGTGGCTGTCTTTGTTGGCAGTTTCCGCCAGGGTCATAATTCCCTTTTTTTGTCCGCCGGCCTGTTTGCGGTATTACCGGCGCCTTAACACCGTCCGCCAGGGATGTAATGACCCCCTTTGTCTATTAATGCATTATTTTCATTTAACATGGCATCAAGTTAAGATAACTGAAATCAGCACTTGTTCTCTTTACCTTCAGGCCTACAATAATCAAGTATGATTACCTACTACAAACGTTTTTTGCTAAATATATGTGCTATTTAAATTAAATTAAATTTTACATTCCACATGAAAGTGTTTTTGTTAGCAAATAAAATTCACTTTTGGAAAAGCACAATCCCAACATGTCAGACATGCCTAGAAAATGTAAAATGGTGACCCTTAAAATACAGATTTATGAACTTAATGACTAATTGCTGCTATTTCAGGACCTGGGGAACCCTTTCTTATTAACAGACTAAGGAGCATATATATTCTTTTTGGTGCAAAACTGCACTAACTCAGTTTTGCACCAAAACGTTTAGCACCGGCTTGCACCATTCTTGTGCACCAGCCGGTCACCATATTTATGGAATGGTGCAAGCCGGTACAAAGGGTAGGCTAGCGTACAAAAAAATGACATTAGTCGGGTGGGGCTGGCGGTATGAAAGAAGAGGTTTTGCACCAAAAAATGACGTTAGGCAGGTTTGAGTAAAAGAAAATAACTCTAACCTGCTTAGAGTCATTTTCAGACACAAAACCATCCATACCACATGACTATTGTCTTAGAAAAGACAGGAGTCATGCCCACCACCCCAATGGCCAGCACAGGGGACCAGGGTCTCCTGGACATGTCCATTGCACCCTGTGCCATGTATCAGGGCTCATTTCAGGGTCCACTATGGCACTTTAAATAATGAAGTGGAATACTTACCTGTACTTACCTGGGATGGGGACCCACATCCTCTGCAGTCCCTCTGGCGGGGGGCTCTGGGGCCTGGGGAGGGCATCTGTGGGCTTATTCCATGGTGTTCCACCATGGAAATAGGCCCACAGGTCACCTAACGCCTGTCCTGACCCTGGCATTAAAAAATGGGGCAAAGCAAGCTTTGCACCATTTTTTGACCCCTCCTGTGCACCATTTTTGCATGGGAGTATAAATGTGGTGTTAAGGCCATAGAGTCATTTGTTGCACTGGAACACCTACCTTGCATCTCATTAAGGCAAGGTAGGTTTCCTCTTCCAAAAAATGACTTTAACTCCATAAATTTGAGGCTAGACGGGTCTAGCGCCAAAGTATAAATATGGAGTTAGTTTTGCACTGAATTAGATTAATAAACAATGACACTAATTTGGTGCAAACAGAGTATAAAAATGCCCCTCAATTCTCACTAAGGGGCAAAGGACTGAAACATGCAGTTGTAACAGCTATTTCGACCTGGCAAATGTATATATTTGCCAAGCCCAGAGCTTTCATTTTGCTACCTGTAAGTTACCCCTACACTATGCCCAAGGTAGCTCCATGGCCAGGATACGTGAGATTTAAACGGTAAGACATCTAATGGTGTGTTTTACATGCCATGATAGTTAAATACTGCAAATTTAGTTTTTCAGTATTACAAGGCCTATCTCTCCCACAGGGTAACATAGTGGTTGCCTTGAAATATTATTTGAAGTGTAATATCCTTTTGGGAGCCGATAGAGATATGGGGCCAGACTCACAAAGGCAAACTTAGAAGTTTGGTCTAAACGTAGACCAAGCCATCATTACAACCCTGGTGGTCGGTGATAAAGCTACGGTAATACCGCCAACAGGCCAGCGGTAACAAAAATGGAATTATGACCACAGCAGAAACCGCTCAGACAGACAGCCACTTTAACACACCGACCGCCATGGTGGTATCAACAAACACCACGGCGGTATACACCAACAGCCAGGCAGAAGACAATGGGCCGCCCACTGTATTACGACAGGCCTAACTCCCACCTTTTCCGGGGCGGTACCAACGACATCAAAAGCATGGCGGAAACAGAACACAGAAGTCAAAGGACTCACCTCTGGAGACTCCGGGAACAACCACAACACCATGGAGCCTGAGTTGCACATATTTCTGATGCTCGTCTACCTTTTCCTGCATTATGAGCAGCAACGCCGGTGAAGACAAGTACGGTGAGTACTGCCGCCTAGCACACAAGGGAGGGGGGAGGAAAAAGAGAGTGACATACACACGCAACACCCCAACCCCCAACAACATACACACAATCAGATGCACAAACATTACATATCCACCCCATACCCCTCAGGAATAATGCAAGGACAAAATGGTTGGAAGAAAGGGAGTGTAATACGATAAAATAACATGAATAAGTGCATCAAAATACAAATGTATATACATATTTACAAATGGAAGGACACTGCCCAGTCCTCAATGTCCGTGGGCCACAGGGCCACATCACATAGGCCAAGGCCCCACCTCACTCCTGCAACAACTCGGAGAGAACACTGCAGGTGCATCAGGTCAAAAATACACAGGCACCTCAGGGGGACGGGAATGGGGGGGCACCTCAGCCGGAAGATGGTACAACGCCACTGGTCCTGGATGGGGCTACATGCCCACTGCTTGGTCCTGGGAAGTGCAAGGCCACAGTCTCTCTAGTGGATGGCTTCTCCACTGCTTGCTCCTGGGGAGTGCAAGGCCACAGTCTATCTCTAGTGGATGGCTTCTCCACTGCTTAGTCCTGGGGAGTGCAAGGACAAAGTTGTTGCGTAGGCTCTCATTATCCTAATGAGACTACTGGATTTTTGGGCGGCAAGATCGTTCTCAGTGTGGGGGACTAAGTCTGACCCACGGTGAAGGACCTTGTCACCCCAAATCCGGGTTATGCTTGGGCTAACTAGAAGTGCCTTATCTCTCCCGAAGGCATCTTATTACTTCCCAGGGAAGTCGTGGTCACTCAGGTCACAACCGGTGCTCTCATACACAGTACAGTCTCATATAAAAATGACAAAGGCAGTTTAAGTTTTAAAGATTGGTTTAATAAAACAACTGCATTTTATATAGTAAGGCGTGAGCTGCAATAACCAGAACGAAACAACACAGTAGGATTAAAATAGTAACGATGAGAGTGAAGCACAAGAAAAAGGCTATCATAGTGCAACTATGTTAAGTTCTCTCTAAGTTATATTATGAGCACAGCATGGGAAGCTCTTAGCCTGCCTTTCAGGTTCCCCCGGGAGGACATCAACCCTCATACCTGAGCAAAGGCCTGTAAGCTGCATCAGCATCTGCAACGGGGCAGTCAGCATCTAGTTGTAGGTTCCTGGTCGGAATCTCCCTCTGCCCTGTACTAGGACTAGAAAGTGATTTTATAACTAACACGCAGATGTTCTTAGAAAATGTCCCTACGCAAGGATGTGTATTGTCTACGAACACCAGAGACTAAACTTCTACCACATGTACCGGCAATGTACCAGACTGAAGCCTTGACTGAAGCACAGGGTGAGAAAGAATGCAGTGTTGACTAACACAGTGCTGAACTAAGCTAAACAGTGTGATAGAAAGAATAAAACAAGACCGTAAAACTGGTTATTGTAAAATAACAGTGCGAGGTAAAATAAATGTGTCTAGGGCAAAGTGCACAAAGGCCTAATATGTTGACCTAACGTGCATAAAGCTATACTAAAAATGGCTACACTACACAGTCTCTCTAGGTGATGGTTTCTCCACTGGTTCTGGAGGGGGAATTGTGCCCAGTGTGCTTCATCCTGGTAAGGATGGGGTGGGTGATGGCTTCTCCACTGTTTCTGGAGGGGACATGGTGCGCAGTGTGCTTCATCCTGGGAAGGATGGGGTGAGTGGATGGCTTCTTTCAAAGGTTCTGGAGGGAGCATTGTGCCCAGTGTGCTATATCCTGGGAAGGATAGGGTGAGTGTGTGCCCAGTGTGCTTCATCCTGGGAAGGATGGGGTGAGTGGATGGCTTCTTCACTGGTTCTGGAGGGGGCATTGTGCCCTGTGATGCAGATCTTGGGGACTGCAAGGTCACAGTCTCTCACCTGGATGTCAGACCCACAGGATTTGCAGGAGCCAGGCCGCACAACAGCCCATGGACGCAGGACTACACACTGTCTGCCGGTGGTGATGGCTACTCAGTGGTGGCAGGGGTGGTGCTGGTGTTGGGCTGGCAGTGGTGGGGGGAGGCTCAATCCCATCCCCTGCAGCCTCAGATGGCTGCTCACTGGAGCTGCTGCTGCTGGCAGTGGTGCTGGTGGCAGTGCTGGCAGTGGTGGGGGGGAGGCTCCAGCCCTTCCCCTGAAGCCTAGGGTGGCTGCCCACTGGGGCTGCTGCTGCTGGCAGTGGTGCTGGTGGTGGTGCTGGTGGCGGTGCTGGCAGTTGTGGGGGGAGGCTCCAGCCCTTCCCCTGAAGCCTCAGATGGCTGAACCACTATGGTTGGTGGTGGGGGCTCCGAATGAGTCCAAGCACCAGGACTACTGTCCTCCCTGCCTGCTGGTGCAGGCTCCTTGCCCTTCCTGTCAGCAGTCGGGGATTGGCCCCTTGCCCTTCCCTCTTGCAGCTGGTGGTGCCTCCTTGCCCTTCCTTGATGCACCTGGTGCAGGCACCCTGTCAGTGTTGCTGCCTAGTGCCTGAGATACTCTCCCACCTGTAGCAGCTGTTGACACTACTGTGGCCGTGGACTGGGTGGCTGAAGTGCTCGTCTGGGTTCTGTCCACCCTGGCCTGACGTGAAGGATGGGGGCAGTGGTAAGGAAGAGGTCAAGGGTGGAGAGGAAAAGCTTCTTATGGATATTGGGGAGGAAAGAGGGTGAAGGTTTGGGAGGGGAGGAAGACGAAGTGGTTGTAGGGGGTGTCTGCTGTGTTTGGATGCAGGTGCATGGGCTGGATGCTGTTGTGAGGTGGATGGTTGTTGGGTGTCTGAGTGCTTGCGTTTGTGTACTTTGGGAGGAGGGAGGACAGGCACAGTGGGAAAGGACACAGGGGACGTGTGCATGGATGTGGGGTGGTGACTGCCAGTGAGGGGCGTGTAGTGATAGGCGTGATGGTGCTTGTGGATGAGGATATAGTGCATGCAGGTGTGAGTATAGACACTACTGGGAGGGAGGTGGACGCGGAGGAGCAGGGGGACACAGTGGAGGCAGTGGATGTTGGTATGTCTGCATCTGGATGGTGTTTGTGTGAGTGCCTTTGGGATGATGTGTGGTGCTTTTATTTGCCTGTGACACTTTTATGTGTTGTCCTGGGTGCATGCTGGTCTGCTTGTGTGCTTGGGATATTTTGGGGTTGAGGGGAATTGGATTTGGCAGAGGAAGTTGGTGAGAGGATAGAAACATGGGCAATGGCTGCCATCAGGGAGGAGGCCAGAGCCTGGTTTGATCTCTGTTGGGCCGCCATGCCATAGTGAATGCCCTTCAGGAATGCAATTGTGTGTTGCAAATAGGCTGCCAGCCCCTGGATGGCATTCACAGTGGTTGACTGCCCAACAGAGATGGATTGTAGGAGGTCAATAGCCTTCTCACTCAGGGCAGCAGGGCTAACTGGGACAGGGCCTGAGGTGCCTGGGGCAAAGGAGATGCCCACCCTCCTGGGTGAGCGAGCACAGGAAACATGCTGAGGGGCTGCTGGGAGGGCGGTGCTGGTACGGGGAGTGGTGGCTGCACCTGTAGTTGTGGTGGGCACAGAGGTGTCCGCCAGAACCAGGAAGCTTTCGTCGGAGGAGGTATCACTGTTTAAACTGTCCCCTCCAGTCTCCGCTGTGGTGCTCTCCTCACCCTCTGTCCCACTGATGCCCTCACCGTCGGCTCCTCCGCCAGATGATGCTAATGCACATAAGGACAGGGTGACAAAACAAAAAGGGGGGGAAGACAAAAGATACTCTTGGTCAGAGGTGGCAATGGGCCATCAGGGTGGTCAGGGTTCGACGGGCACCTCTTCCTCGTTGGGAGGCCATCCCCAGCTGGGCCTCCGCCGTCTTCCATGCCCAGCGTCTCAGGTCCTCCCACCGCTTGGGACAGTGCGTGCTCTGCCTGCCGTAGACCCCCAGGGTCCACACGTCCTTTGAGATGGCACGCCATATACCCTTTTTTGATGGGCGCTGACATGCAGAGAAATACACATAGGAAAAGGAATCAGTAGACCGTCCTGCCTGTTACACTCATGGCCCACCATATCCCTCACATCCTCTTATGCACAGACATTGCCCACCATACATGCAGCACGCAGCCCAGGGCCCTACCACCAACCCCCCCTCACATGAGGCTCTCACACACAGTCTCTCCAACTCTGCAGTGGTGAAGTCAGGGGTCCTTATCCTCACCTATAGACTAGACAGGGCCACAATCACAGAGCAGTGTGCCCAATTGGAGCCTGGCCTGATATCTGCTATCCGTCACCCCACCGGGATCCCCCCTCTTGTGCAAGTGCTATTAGTGCTCCATTTCCTGGTGACTGGCTCCTTCCAAGTGACAGTGGGCTTGGCAGCAGGAATGTCTCAGTCAATGTTCTCAATAGTGCTGACCAGAGTGTTGTCTGCCCTGATTAAACACATGCGCAGCTACATAGTTTTCCCCCAGGTGGAGGATTGGCCACAGTGAAAGCTGCAATAGGATATATCCCCACAATAATTGGGGCAATAGATTGTACAAATATTGCATTTGTCATCCCCCAGAGAAATGAACAAGTGTTCAGAAATCGAAAGAGCTTTCATTCTATGAATGTGCAGATAGTGTGCCTGGCGGACAAGTACATCTCCCATGTCAATGCAAAGTATCCTGGGTCTGTGCATGATGCCTTTATCTTGAGGAATAGCAGCATACCATATGTGATGGCTCAACTCCAGGCACCGGGAGTGCCTAATAGGTGAGCCCTGGTTCCCACCCAGTAGATGTTGGTGTATGGGCATGATGTGGGTCCTAAGGGTTAGCGCGTGTCTAACAATTGTACCTCGATATTTACAGGTGACTCTGGTTACCCCAACCTCTCATGGCTACTGACCCCTGTGAGAAATCCCAGGACAAGGGCAGAGGAACATTTCAATGAGGCACATAGGCGAACAAGAAGAATAATTGAAAGGACATTTGTCCTCCTGAAGGCTAGGTTTCGTTGCCTCCATCAAACAGGTGGATCCCTGTACTACTCACCCAAAAAGGTGTGCCAGATCATCGCGGCATGTTGTATGTTTCACAACCTTGACTTACGTTGTCACTTTACATTGACAGTTTTGTGTTTGACATTGTCACTGGCAGGCTGATTTTTCCACTTCTATGGCCATTTAATGTACCCTTTGGCATCTCTATTTGCATATTTTTTTGCCCCACTATCGCTCCTGGTGTGTTGACTGCAGCCAACTACAGGTAATTCCTATGTATACATTACTGTACTGTTGTATTGCAGTATTTAAAGCTTTTTAAACAAATACATATTTCAATCATTTGACAGACTCCATACTTGTATTTATACAAATGGTGTTTATTTAAATGGTAATAAGTAGAGGGGGAAGTGCAATGGGCTGGGCTGAGGGTGGAGGAATGTTCAGGATAGAGTCCAGTCTATTTGTATCACAGGTGCATTGCCCAAGGGGGCATAGGAAGTAGAACAATGGTAGTTCAAGTTGGATAGGGTGACAGAGTGGGACACAAGGGTGACAATCAGGAGAGTCTTATTTCCTGGCAGGGATCTTGGCAATAGTCTCTGGCTTCTGCTTGGGTCACAGGGACCATTTGTGGGGTGGTTCTCCTTCTGCAGGGGGTGGGGTGCTGGTGGCCTGTTGTTTCTGTGGCGGGGTCTCCTGTCCACTAGCGGCAGCGGAGGTGGAAGGCTGTTCATCGGTTTGGCTAGTGTCAGGGGCCCGGTGGTGTGCTACTGCCTCCCTCATGGTGTTGGCCATATCTGCCAGCACCCCTGCAATGGTGACCAGGGTGGTGTTGATGTCTTTCAAGTCCTCGATGATCCCCAGGTACTGTCCCTCCTGCAGCTGCTGGGTCTCCCGCAACTTGTCCAGTATCTGGCCCATCATCTCCTGGGAATAGTGGTATGCTCCCAGGATGGTGGTGAGTGCCTCCTGGAGAGTTGGTTCCCTGGGCCTGTCCTCCTCCTGTCGCACAGCAGTCCTCCCAGCTTCCCTGTTGTCCTGTGCTTCTGTCCCCTGAACCGGGTGCCCACTGCCACTGATCCCAGTTCCCTGATCATCCTGTGTTTGTGGGGTGGCCTGGGGTCCCTGTAGTGGTGGACAGACTGCTGATTGATGTGTCCTGGTGACAGAGGTATGGTCCCGCTGGGTGGATACTATGCTGGTGTTTCCTGAGGGCGGAGTCTCTGTGGTGGTATGGGACTGTGCCTTGGTTACCGACTGTCCGGTGATCCCTGATGGGCCAGGTTGTTCATCCAGATCCAGGCTTCCAGAGCTGCTGTCATCACTGTGGGCCTCTTCTGGGGGTAGGGGCTGGATGTTGCTGGCACCTTCTCTCAGGTGACGTTGGGTGAGAGACCTATGGAGATGTAAATGCAGTGTTATTGCTTCAGTGTGTGTCATCTTGTGCATGGGTGTGTTGCCCTCTATGGTTGTTATTGCCCTGTTAGCTTTGCCTTGTGTGAGTACTTATTTTGTGTGCTAGGTGATTCTCTCTAGTGTGCAAGCTTTAGTGATGGCTGTCCATGCAGCTCTGTGATGGGGGTCCGTGTATTAGTGTTACATGCAGGGCTTGGTATTGGGAGGGGTGGTTTGTGATGGTGGGGTGTGTGTGAGGTGGTGGAGTGATGGGAGTGAGGGTAAGGGTAGGGGTTTGTGATGGCATGCAGGTAGGGGGGGTGATAGCAATAGAGAGTTGACTTACTAGAGTCCAGTCCTCCTCCTACTCCTGCTAGGCCTTCAGGATGCATGACTGCCAAGACTTGCTCCACCCACATTGTTAGTTGTGGGGGAGGAGGTGGGTGTCTACCGCCAGTCCTCTGTACAGCTATTTGGTGTCTTGCTGCTGTGGAACACACCTTCCCCCATAGGTCATTCCACCTCTTCCTGATGTCATCCCTTGTTCTGGGGTGCTGTCCTACGGTGTTGACCCTGTCCACGATTCTCTGGCATAGCTCCATCTTCCTTGCAATGGATATCTGCTTCACCTGTGATCCGAATAGCTGTGGCTCTACCCAGATGATTTCCTCCACCATGACCCTTAGCTTCTCCTCTGAGAACCTGGGGTGTTGTTGTGGTGCCATGGGTGTGGTGTGAGTGGTGTGGGAGAGGGTGTGTGGGGTGATGTGTTGTGGTGTGTGATGTAAGGTGCGTGGATGGTGTATAGGTGATGGTGGTGCATGGCTGTGGTCTTGTCTGTGGTTTGCTATCTCTCTTGTGGCAATTGGTTTTAGTCACAAAGGGTTGTGGGTAATGTGGGTGGGTGTTTTATAGTGGTGTGGGTGTGGTGTGTGTATGTATGTCAGGTGTGTGTTATTCAAACTGTCCAATGTGGTGTTGTTCTGTATGTGTGTGTGTATTTTAAATGTGGTGGTATGTAGTGCCAATGGTTTACTGCCATTGAATGTCCGCCGCAGTGGTTCATAGGTTCATGGGGTATAGTGCTGTAAGCATAGTTCTGTTGGCGTAATGGTGTGGGTTTTGCTACAGCCAGTTTATAACTGACCTTTGGGCTGGTGGACTTATGTGTGTGGCTGTATAGTGACGGATTGCTATGTGTGGGTCATAATATGGGTGGCGGTAATCCTCTGCAGCAGCGGTATGTTGGCAGCAGTCAGCATGGCGATAAGAGGTACTTACTTCCAATGTCATAATGAGGGTCCAAATGTCTAAGTTTCTGACTTTGGGAATTCACAAAGGGCTGTTACGAGTAGTATCTTTACATCCACACTTGGGGTGTCAGTAGAACCACTGCTGCATGAGTTTCGAGCACAGGTTCACCAAAGTTCATGGCGTCCCACCCTAACTCGAATGCGAGACATGCTTCATCGCTGCGAGATCAACACAACATGGCTTGACTTTCAATGCATCATCGACGCATCGTCCCTGGGTGCCATTTTCTTCATCTACACCACACCACAGTAAGGAAATGATGCTTCATGCCACAAACGTCGCATTACCTCTCTATGGCAGTAAGGAACTGATGCATCATCTCCCCCGCCTTGCAGTAAAGAACCGACACATCATCTCCCCTGCAACAGTAAGAAATAAATGTATATCTAGCTCTTTCGATGCATCACCTCCCCTGTGGCCCGCATCGTCTTTATTTGTGACACATCTCAGGTACTTTGCCTCAGTCAAGTGCTTAATTGATTTCAAGGAACTACAACTACATTTAGGGCCAGAAGTATCATTCTTTCCAATAGTGATTACCAAATTGCAAGTTTTGCGAATCGCATTTAAGTAATCGCTATTGGAATGTATGAAACGCCAGGAGTTTCATATAGCGATTCGCAAGGGATCGCAAATAGACCTAAGTCATTAATATTCATGAGATAGGTAACAATTTGCAACCCATTGTGAATGGCTACAATCACAGGGATCGTGGCCTGCTGGGCTCAGCAGACCACCATGTCTGTGATTGCTTTTCAATAGAGCAATCTTTTTTTCTTTTATTGCAGCCCATTTTCCTTAACCCCTTGGGTGCAGGGAACGAGCTTGTTACCTCCTTGGCCACATCGCTTGTGTGTCGAGGACGCAACCAGCTCATCCTGCACCCGTTCCATGGGCCTCCCACTCACCCCCCAGGACAGGGATGAAAGGGGAATCACTTCCCCTTCCACCCCTGTGACATCTGATTATATCAGCGCGCGAACGAGCACTGACCTCATCAGAGGCCCTCCCATCATGCTGGAAACTGAGAGAAATGAAAGCATTTCTCTTCTGATCGGGGGGCAGGCAGAGAGGCATCAAAGGAAAGGAAAGGTTTTTCCTTTCCTTTGATCTCTTTCTGACCATTTCTGCAGCCCAATCGTAAAGCGATAGGCCTGCAGAAATGCCCACTAGATTTGTTTTGGTAATGTAAACAATAAAGGGGAGTGACCCCTTAGGCTAGGGTCACTCCCCTGGGGAGCAAACAGTTTTTAGGCCAGTATGCCCCAAAGGGGGACAGAAACCACTAAAAACCAGGGATTTTTTTTTTCATGACAATTTCACGCAATGGGAGAGACGAGACCCCTTAGGCAAGAGTCGCTGCCCAGCGGGCAAATTTATTTTAGGACATTTCTGCCCCCCTTGGAGTAGATCGGCCTATTTTAATTAGGCCAATCTGCCCCCAAGGGGGGCAGAAACCAATAGGCACCAGGGATTTTTTTTTTTCACAGATGGGGAGTGACCCCTTAGGCAAGGGTAGATCCCCTAGGGGGCACATCTATTTTATGCCATTTCTGCCCCCTTTGGGGGCATGTAGGCCTAATTCTATTAGGCTGATAAACCACTTAGCCACCAGGGATTGGTGTGTGTGTGTGTGTGTGTGCGTGTGTTTTGTTTGGGGAACAGACCTGTGGGAAAGGCTCGCTCCCCATTGGGGCACATTACTGTTGGTCATTTCTGCCCCCCTTGGGGGCTGATTGGACTATTTTTGTAAGGCACATCTGTCCCCAACGTGGGCAGAAAGCCCAGCAGACACCAGGGATTTTTTATTCAAAAAAAGAGGGTGGGGGTATGGCCATTCCCCCACCCCAAATAAATGGGGAAAAAGTTGTTCTGCCCACCGGTGGGCAGATGGGGCAATTACCCCCGATCCACTCCTTGGGGGGGCAGAAAGCCTATTAGATGCCAGGGTATTAAAAAAAATATGTATAGTGGGTGGTGGCTACCAACCAGTTTGGGCATGGTTTTGCCCCGACCCCAACTGAAGGGGGTAACAGTCTTTCAGCTCTCCCCCGCACACTAAAACATCTTATCCCATGGCAAGCAAGAGGACATTTGATTAATTTGGGTTTTGAGTTTACATTTGGGCCATGAGAGCTTGGCTAACTCTCAAAATCGTCCCACTTGGAATGGTGAGGGCTGCACTTTTTGGACTTTGAGACGCTGCCATGTAGAAAAATCTATAAGACCTAGGCACATCTGAAAACTAAACATCTGGGTGAGTCCTGGGTGGTATGCTTCACATGCACCCAGTACCATTTTCTTACCCACAATGGCCTTCAAACCTCCATCTTTGCTTGAAATCACACATTTTCACCATATTTTTGTAATGGAACCTTCCAGAAACTGCAGAATCCACAAAATTTCTACCAGCCAGCATTGTTGCATCTATACCGGTAAAAAGTCTTCCCCATTTGTAAGATTAAAAACATTTTTTTAACTGCCCTTTTAGACCCGCTTTGGTTCTCCCTCAATTTCAACGTGTTTTTGGCTCTTCCCTGTCACTGGTAGTTGGCCCACCTACACAAGTGAGGTATCATTTTTATCGGGAAACTGAGGGGAATGATGGGTGGTAGGTGTGGTGATCCCACATAGAAATGTGGGGAAAATGTGATTTTTTAGCTAAATCTGAGGTTTGCTGGAAATTCTGGGTAAGAAAACACGAGGGGATTCATTCAAGACACACCTTCCTGGACTCCCTCTGGATTCTAGTTTTCAGAAATGTCTGGGTTGGTAGGTTTCCCTAGATTGCTGCTGAGCACAGGGCCAAAAACGCAGGTGCCCCTTCCCTGCACTAACAGGTAGTTTTGTATTTGATCATTTTGATGTGTCCACATTTTAGGGCATTTCCTGTCCCGGACAATAGGCCTACCCACACCGGTGTATCGGGAGACAGGAGGCGATTGCTGGGTGGAAGGAAGTTTGTGGCTCACCTCAGATTCCAGAAGTTTGCAGCACTGAAATGTGAGGATTTTTTTTTTTTGCCAAAGTTTGAGGTTTGCTAAGGATTCTGGGTAACAGAACCTGGTGTGAGCCCCCAAGTCACTCCATTCTGAATTTCACTAGTTGTGTAGTTTTTAAAAATGTATAGGTATAGGTTTGCTAGGTTTCCCTAGGTGCCGGCTGAGCTAGAGGCCAAAACCACAGTTAGGTACTTTGCAAAAAACAGGTCCGTTTTCTTTTGGAAAATGTGATGTTTCCATGTTGTGTTTTGGGGCAGTCCCTGTTGCAGGCACAGAAGTGAAGTACCATTTTTATCAGGATACTTGGGGAAATGCTTTGTGGAAGGAAACTTGTGGCTCCTCTCAGATTCCAGAACTTTCTCTCACCAAAATGTGAAGAAAAAGTGTTTTTTTTTGCCACATTTTGTGGTTTGCAAAGGATTCTGGGTAACAGAACCTGGAGAGAGCCCCACAAGTCACCCCATCCTGGATTCCCATACATGTCTAGTTTAAAAAAATGCACAGGTTTGATATGTTTTCCTAGGTGCCGGCTGAGCTAGTGACCAAAATCCACAGCTAGGCACTTTCCAAAAAACACTTCTGTTGTCAATGTAAAAATTTGATGTGTTCATGTTGCGTTTTAGGGCATTTCCTGTTGCGGGCATTAGACCTACCAACAAAAGTGAGGTACCATTTTTATTGGTAGACTTTGGGGAATGCTGGGTGGAAGGAAATTTGTGGCTCCTCTCAGATTCCAGAACTTTCTATCACCAAAATGTGAAGAAAAAGTGTTTGATTTTGCCACATTTTGAGGTTTGCAAAGGATTCTGGGTAACAGACCCCAGAGATAACCCCACAAGTCACTCTATTCTGAATTTTCCTAGGTGTCTAGTTTTTAAAAATGTATAGGTTTGCTAGATTTCCCTAGGTGCTGGCTGAGCTAGAGGCCAACATCCATAGTTGAGCACTTTGCAAAAAACAGGTCAGTTTTCTTTTGGAAAATGTGATGTGTCCATGTTGTGTTTTGGGGCATTTTCTGTTGCGGGCAGTAGGCCTACCCACAGAAGTGAGGTACCATTTTTATCGAGAGACTTGGGGGAATGCTGGGTGGAAGGAAATTTGTGGCTCCTCTCAGATTCCAGAACTTTCTCTCACCAAAATTTTAGGAAAATGTTTTTTGGGGCCAAATTTTGAGATTTGCAAAGGATTCTGGGTAACATAACCTGGTTCGAGGCCCACAACTCACCTCATCCTGGAATCCTCTAGGTGTCTAGTTTTCAAAAATGTATAGGTTTGCTAGGTTTCCCTAGGTGCCTGCTGAGCTAGAGGCCAAAGTCCACAGCTCTGTAATTTCCTAAAAAAACGTCACGTTTCAATTTCAAAATGTGATGTGTCCATGTTGCATTTTCTGTCGCAGGCATTAGGCCTACCCACAAAAGTGATGTGCCATTGTAATCGGGAGACTTGGGGAAACACAGAATAGATATGAGATAATAGAGGTGTTATTGCCCCTTGTTATACTCTACATTTTTTCCCTACAAATGTAAGACAGTGGGTACAAAAATACATCCATTTAAGAAATGCCCTGTAATTCACATGCTAGTATGGGGACTTGGAATTCAGAGATGTGCAAACAAGCACTGCTTCTCCACACCTCATCCTGTGCTCATTTTGGAAATACAAAGGTTTCTTTGATACCTATTTTTCACTCTTTATATTTCACCAAATTAATTGCTGTATACCCGGTATACAATGAAAGCAATTGCAAGGTGCAGCTCTTTTATTGGCTCTGGGTACTTAGGGTCTTGATGAACCTACAAGCCCTATGTATCCCAGCAACCAAAAGAGTTCAGCAGACATAACGGTATATTGCTTTCATAAATCTGCCATAGCTGGAAAAAGTTATAGAAGAAAATGTGGACAGAAATGACTCTTTTTCTCCTCAATTTCAATATTTTTTTATTTCAGCTGTTATTTTCTGTAGGGAAACCTTGAAGGATCTATACAAATGACCCCTTCTCTACTTTTCGGAAATGTTTAGCTGTCCAGGATCCAGCATTGGTTTCACACCCATTTCTGTCACTAACTGGAAGGATGCTGAAATAGTAAAAAAAAGGGGTATGTCACAGTAAAATGCCTACATTTTGTTGAAAGATTTGGTTTTCTGATTTAAGGTCTGCCTGTTCCTGAAAGCTGGGAAGATGGTTATTTTAGCACTACAAGCCCTTTGTTGATGCCATTTTAAGGGGAAAAAACACAAACTTTCTTCTGGTGCCCTTTTTTCCCATTGAAAAAACTATTGAAAGTTTAGCTGTATTTTGGCTAATTTCTTGGTCTCCTCCAGGGGAACCCACACACACTGGGTACTTCTATAATCCCCAGGATGTTGGAAAAATAGGATGCAAATTTGTCATGGGTAGCTTATGTGGACATAAAATGTTATGAGGGCCTAAGCGTGAACTACCCCAAATAGCCAAAAAAAGGCAAGGTACCTGAGCGGGAAAAGTCCTGGCAGCGAAGGGGTTAAAGGAAAATGGGATGCATTTAAAAAGGAAAAATGAAAAGCTTTCTTTTCATTTTTAAAAGTAGGCAGTGGTCCGTGATTTTGCATGTATTCACAAAGGGGAAGGGGTCCCCTGGGGACCCCTTCCCCTTTGCAAATGGGTTACCACCTACTTTTAATAGATGGTAAAATGCTAATGTTTTGTGACCACATCTGGGTCACAAAACATTCATACTTACCTCTGTGATTCTGTATTAGGAAGGCCCTTCCTAATACCGAATCAGTATGTAGTCGCAATTCCAGTTTGCAATTCGGTAACAAGTTACCGAATTGCAAATTGGACTTGATGCATACCAAAATGTTTGATACATCTGGCCCTTAATCTTTTAAAAGTGATATCTTTCTTGTATATGTTGGATGTTTGCCATTTTGGTGTTGATTTATTCAGACAAATATTGGCTATTTGTCTAAACTAGTGTGCTAGTGTTGAGTACCGTTGTGATGTTTTGTCTGTGTTACTGTGTGTGTGTGTGTGTGTGTGTGTGTGTACAAATACTTTGCACATTGCCTCTGAGATAAGCCACACTGTTTGTGCCAAGCTACCAAGGGGGTGAACAGAGGTCATCTTAGCTGTGTGACTCCATTACAATGACTAGAGTGAGGATCTCTACTTGGACAGGTTGCAAACTACTGCCAACTAGAGACCCCTTTTCTACAGGCTTGTAGTAGGGCAGAAAGGAACCACTGCAAAAGAAGGTGGGTAAGGGCCTGGGAAATGTTATCTCCTTGGATAGGGAGGGGGCAGGAGCTCTCCAAACCAACTAGCTAGTTCCAGGCATAAATGTGGCACTCCTAGGCTTCCTCTTCAGAACCCTTTCTGGACCTCAGGAAGATCAGAAGAAGACCTGACTGCAAGGGTCTGTTGGCTGACCTCTTGTGTGGCTACAGCAAGACAACAAGCTGCAAGAGAACTTTTTCTGGATGTACCAGGAACATCTGTGGCAACTAGACCTGGAATGGACCCTGATGTTGATATCTATCTGACACTTCGAGTATCTAGGTCTGCCCCTGTGATCCTGGAGGCTTGAGAAGTGTGCTTGTTTGACTGAATGTGACTTGAAAGCCAAAGAGCCTGTTTTATAACCTACCAAGGTGACAGAATAAATTACTCCATCGCCCTAGTGAAGGTACTGCCTGACAGATTTATAAATGGCTGATGAGCTGGAGATAATTTATAAAGTATTGACAGAAACTGCTGTCACAGCGGTTCCTGTCAATGCATTTTGCTGTTTGGTGCAAGGCTCTGAACACAAGACAAATTCCTGCACCACAGTTCTTTTTCCATTTTCAAAACCAAAATCCCAAAGTGGGATTTCCTTTTTGGAAATAAGAAAGAAAATGCTCACCCTCACCATGGGAGGCCTCTCACATGGTGAGCAGAGTATTTAGAAGTTTTCACTGCCCATTACATTACCACCAAGGATTTTCTGGCTGTAACGGGCAGAGAAAGCTGAGCTCCAATACCATCCACCTAAATTAGGTGGGAGGAATTATAGATCTGCCTCTTATGGATCTTTCTCCACAGGGCTGTTGGAGGAGTTTAATCACGAAAGAGATGAATTGGTCTCACTGTGATTAAACCAAGGTCCATCTGCATCTAAATTCAGATAGAGGACCTCATTCTTGGCAGTAAGGATATTCCTTTGCCATTGCAATGGAGTATCCTTACCAAATCAGGCCCTTAGTCACATAATAAAATCTTTGACTGTAACAAACCTTGTTGGCCTCATGTTGCCAAAGGCTTAACAGATACTTCAGTGGCTCGTGCTCAACAACTTCAATACAGATCATAAATACTGACAACGACTTTATGGAAGTACTTTTATTAGACATACTGAAGATGAAGTAAATACTAACAAGATTAAAATTTCAGATACTGAATTAGAGAAGCTTAAAGGCATGGCCAAAGTGGTCAGTTGCCCAGGCCCCATGCCCAGGCCTCATCCCTTCCAAGGGTGCCCCTGGGAAAGTGATCTTCCTGTATCCCTTATTTCTTTACATATCCACTCTCAATCTAAGTGCTTATCTCTGCCTCTCAACTCTTTCTTTCCCTACCCTGTGTCATTCTAAGGAATTGTGGAACACCAGGCAATACATATTTCAGCTGTTTTTGTGTTCCCATGTAAAAATAATTATTTTCAGGCCTCATATGAGCTTTAATTAGCAGAACATGTGTAATAAATTCAATGTTGTCTGAACAAAGGGCCCCAAAATATGTCTAGCCCAGGACCTCAAAAATCCTTAAAACAACACTGGACTACATTTTTCAATGAGAGGAGAATTCAGGACTAAATAATCTGAATGGGCATGTCATTGACAATTTGTGAATTGAAAGAAATTGCACTATTATTTAGAATAGTTTAACAAAGTGTCATCATAAACTGTATTCAATTAATATACGTTTGATGGGATGAGCGCACACAGCTCTCAAATACAGACCTGTCTTTTATTGACAGTGTGAAATTCTTTTCACATAAGTCAATCATCAATTCATACAAAACCAGTGATCCCAAGTGGCTCCCATAAATCAAATTAAGTAATTCCTGCTGCAGTTGTTGTGCCTTTCTGCGTGATTAAACATTCATGAAGCTGCGAATATGAAAAACTACAGGTCGTTATTAGAGATCACGGAAGCTCTGTCAGTGGAGAAGCATTTGCGAGAGAAACAAATTATTTAAACAGCAAGGGGCTTTCAGGTGCTGCAATGGAGAGGAGCCAGCCAAGACATTTCCTCAACAGACAAGGTCTGAAAACTGGATTCTGCACTTGGGAGACTGAGAACACTTCATTTTGCTATTGAAGTGGTATCTGTCCTACAGTTACCATTGGGTTGTGGAGTCGCTTAAATGATTACTTTACCCTTGAATGTTTGCAGCAATAACTACTTAGAGCATTGATGGTGTTCCAGCTCATTCCATAAGATTTTTGCATTTCATTTGATCATGAGTCCAAATGCTTTTCTCCTCTATTGTTCCTTGTTGCTGATTACTCATACTCAGTCCTCTTGTTCAATGCTTAATTTGAGTCTTCTTTGACACATCTTTATCCTTCTCTTATCACCACTGTTTTCGCATTTTCCATTGTACTATTCAGCTGTATTATACAAAGGATGCACTCAATTCTTAATATACTTCCTTTAATTCAAAGGCTCCTCTTTTCTCACTCCGACTGTTACTCATATGCCTGCCTTTACTCCCAGCATACACAGCGTTTAGCAATAAAGATTTCAGACATTAGTCTCCTCTTTTAGCCTAACCACATCTTTGCTAACTCTTATGCAGTGGCTCCATTATACCTTTCAACTTAAAAACATTTTTGTTCTTTATATATCCATTTCCAGTGGTCGCAAACATAGATTCGGCCTGTTTGGAACTGCTAAAACTGCCTCTGGCCTGTACAAATCCTATCTTGTGAGTTGATAACCTATGCCCATCTCGCAAAGTAGAGTTTGTGAGTTGCAATTAGGAAAGGGCGTGCCAAGGGCATCCCTTCCTAGTAGCGAGTCACGGGATGTACGATTGTTTTGCACCAGGAATGCAGTTGCAAAACAGTCGCAGTTCACTGCCTACTTCAAGTAGGTGGTAAGCCAATCACAAACAGGAAGGGGCCCCCATGGTAGCTTAGAGTAAAAAAAAAAACAGAATCATGCAAAATGTGATATTAATATGGCATTTGGCACAGTGTTAGTAGTCATATGAACATTGATTTTTGATATAAAGCCCAAAAACCTGCCCCCCCCCCCCCCCATTTTAGGCGTTTTATGCCACAATACAAAATGGCCACAGCAAGGGTCAGTAAATTATCATAAATGTAATATTAGTCTTTCAGCACCTAATTGTAATGGTTTTGTAACCAAGGATTTAAAAAATGTTGCAATTTAATTGACTCATTGTACTCTATGATATGTATGTAGATATATGTAGATATACAGGGTGTTCCACAGAACTTGCTCACTCCCTTAACCTTTGAACACCTAAGATAGAAATTTCAAAGAAAAATCATGGTTTCTTCGAAAAACTTCTAGTTTATGTTGTTACTATTTTAGGGGCACTTGGGCCCCAGATGCAGGGTGTACCAAAAGTCTATTACTAAATGTTAAATGACACCCTGCATATATTTACTATATTTTTTGTTATACTTTAAAAAACGGATTTTGTGACATTAAAATGGGTTTTATTGAAAAAGAATGAAGATACAAATGATATTGTTATTTAATGTTTATTGTTATTTTAGTCACAGTTTTTTTAAAGGTTACAATCTGGTCAGTCATCTAAAACATGTCCTCCTGATTGCATTGTTTATCACAAACACAAAGACTAGTACATGGAAGAGACAATTGTTTACATTTACAAGCAAGGGTACATAATGTTTTACAAACACACTTAACAAGTTCCTTGCAATGTTTTGAAACATCAGGCAAAAGTGACCACAGAGTTTCATATCCAGAATCTTCCCTCTACCATTCCCAATGAGCTGGATCAGGCATATCTGGATATACATTCCACCACTGAGACCACACATAACCCACTTGGAAAATAGCTCTCTTGCTGTGCTGTAAAAGAGTAGTCTTACTTGGTGGAGAGAGGTTAAGTTTGGTCACCATCATTCTTCGAAACTTGTTAAAAGAATCTGTTTTAATGTTCTTACTGTATAATCTAATTACAAATTGCTGAAGTTGACTAAAAACTGTTATTTGGAATATCTGATGGGCAATGAGAGAGCTCAATACATGTTTCTGTCAAAACCTGATAACTTTGCCACATTTCCCAACCTGTTTTCTTGCCACAACCTGCAAATGCAGATAGTGTTTCAACCTGTAAATGCATGGAAAATTAAAATACCATCACAAACACTTTTGCCAAGTTTATTAGCATACTCATGAACAGGCAGTAGCCTTTGATGTTTCCTAATACCAAAATCAATCAACAAATTTGAAAGATTTCAGTTGCTAAATGCATAAACAACAATAACTGCTGCATTGGAATCAACAGTACATATGGTTATAGACTTCTGGCCACTTTTTTGCATCTAATAGTATTCTGGTATCAGGTTCTTAATAACCTGGTCTGAGTTCAGATACATTCAGATTTTTGAGAATATTCACCAAGTTATCATCCCTTGTCAGTACTATTGTTTTACCCTCTGGTGTCTAAAGACTCAAAAAGTTAGAAGTCAAGAATTGGAACAAATCATTTTTCTTATCTTCATTTAGTAGAAAAGTCGGTGAGTTTTTGGTATCTTTCTTGAACCTGTTACACAATAGTGTGGACCAAAACCTCTCCTATTTCTGCCTTCCTTTTTCAGAGACCCCTATATGTAACAATCAAATACTGTGCCTACTTGTTTCAATTTGTTAAGTATGTTCATTACATAAGGCTGGAATATATAGGTGCTGTAGTCTTTTTAAAATTGCATACATTGTTGAGTTTCGAGAAATGGATTATTGCCGATCCATCCATAATAACACAACTGCCAGTGCCTGGAATGTTATTCATGTTATCTACAGCACCATTAAGCTTTTCCAAACAAGAGATTATGTCAGACTTTTTCCCTTTTCTTAGCAATCCTCCCTCAGAAAGTGATGGGGGATAATCATGATTCTCATGGGCAAAAAAAAATACTTTACATTTTTTTCTCTATCTTGGCAAGCAATATACAGTCTAATGAAAAGTGAGCAGTCACTTTCCAAAAAGGATACTTTGTGGTTCACTGATTTTAGGAGTATCTTATGAAATACACACAGTTTGTTTCTAGGAAGAGGTTCAAAAATAGATTTTTTGCAGTGTACCAGGTGTTCTTGAACAAACGTTCCATATTGAGTTCTCCCCACATCGTCAGCAATGCACACAGATGTATTTCCATTATCACTCATGATTTAGTTGGATGCAATATTCATAAGATTTTCACCAATACCACAGGCATAAGGATTTCTGCGATATTGTGAAAACAGTTGTGTAAGTTCCTTAACATCATTTACAAATAGAGTGTTGAAAGAGATGTTGTCTTCATGGTGAACAGTTATTTTCATTTTCACTTAATTGATTGTCCTAGTAAGTTGGCAGTTACAGGCTCAGACACCATCCATTTCATCAATGGACCAGGATTATCAAGAATACCAATTGTCCCGCCGTCTGTTTTTATGTCCTGGTTACACTGCTTATGCATCTGATCATCAGATATGCAGGAATAAGGTCTACCACTTTTACAAGCAACAAAATATCCCTTTGAAAATTCTTCGTAAACATCTGGAATTCTTATTTTCAGCTCGACAAGCGTTTTAATGAACACTGGCATCCGCCGGACATAATAGCATACATCCAAGGACAGATCATTTGCATGATTACAATAAACTTCTCAAAATTTGCTTATCGAATGGTATCAAGAAATTTGAATAGCAGTAATTCAAGTTGGAGTGTAATACATCAATATTTAAAATGAACAGACTCTGCAACTCTTTGTGTAATCCATTCTTTCATGAATATTGGCTCATATGTAGATACATCATAAGCCTTCTTCAAAAGTAAATACAGTGATGTAACACTAACTTCGTATATGTAGCAGAATCATTTTACAAGAGACCCCTTTTAGACATTGTCAGCTTTATCCTCACTGGTAACATTGGCTTCAACTAAAATATCAGCCCAGCCACTACCATCAAGCCAATCTCCTAAAACTGCAAGGAATTACTTTTCATTGTGTAATGCTCCCTTCCTGACTACTATTTTGTCTTCCAAATAAAATTCTGGAAGCAACCACTGTAATTGTTTAGATGTTGCATAGACTGGTTGATCACTCACAGTCTGATTAGGATTAATTGTGTCTAGTGTACGCTTTAGCATATCAAAGCAGTGGTGTCCCATAGAAGGAGAATGTATTCACTCATATAATAAAGGCAGCAATACACTGGATGTTTGTGACAGAACCACTTTTGTTGAAATGGAAAGGAGCACAACTGGTGTGGCTTATATTGGTTACATTATGGAGACAAAGGGTTTGAATCAGCTGTAGTCATTCGTCTGACAGAGGTTCAATATGAATAGCAGGGGGATGGAATGTATTGATATGACTTACAGGTACATTTGTCTGTTTTTTTGTCATTGTGAATGGTAACTGCAAATACCACTCTAGAAGGGATGAAGTACGTTTCATGGTCCACTAATTTTCTTCAATTTTTAAGATGGATTATATACCCTGTGCTTCTGATTTTCCCTGTATCAGAGATATGTCTTTTCCATGGAATGACTGAGTGAATGAAGATGATAAGGGACTATGATCAATATTGTGTATTGCAGCACAAGTGAAAGTGAAGAGTTGAAGGCCTGTTGGACACACAACCTTGTCATTGCAGAATTGCTTACATTGTTTCTTAGTTATTGTTGCTGACACTTCTCGAACATGCTCCTAAGACACACATACACCCAATTTGTGCAGTTTGTCAACTAATTTCCGTTTTCGAGTTTCAGCATGCACCATTAATCCAAAATATATAGAAGCAGTGGAGTTTCATTTTCTTCTTTTGTAGCTGATGTTTCCGTTAGGATTTGTCCTCTTACTCTTACTGGTATGATACTGAACTAGCTGTGAGACTGACAAAGCTGCACTCCTCTTATTTACTGTGCTGTCATTTGAAATGTTACATTCTTCAATAATCATTCGTATTAGATTTAGCATAGCAGTCCCTACTGACCTTTCTTGACAATATGATCAAATTGTCTGCTAAATCCATCTACTTCAAGTTGAAACATTTCTTTTTGAATAATAGCTGCTGCATTGGCCAGCAAGAGACCATCCTGAAGAGCATTTACTTTACAGATACTGAATATATTATCTCTTATATTGTTTTTGCGTATTAGAAGAAAATCTCACCCTTTTGTTTCAGCTGTAAGTTCTGGTATGAATACAATAATCTTTTCTTCTAACTATGTGCTGTGTACATATTTGGCTGCATTTTCTACACCTAATTATGTTATATGACAAACTACTAGTGATTTGATGTTAGATAAAGTAAATACTGGTGATACTTTAGAATTTTGAAGTGTATCTTCAATATAGTTTACAATTTCACTTAATACCATGCCACTTTTGTTGTCTTCACCTTGGGCCATATGTTTGAACACATGTTCCCATAAACACAAAATGGGTAAAACCGTTTGTTACATCTGGCCCCTTTTTCTTTGTTCTGTATTTGCCAAAGCTGGTTATAAAACCTAACAAGACACTTTTTGTGGTACTTCGCTTTGTTCGCAACCATATTACCACCACTTAACCTGGTGTTTACTTTTGAGTCACTTAATGCAACTTCAGCATCTGAAACTCGATTACCCATTTCAAGTGTTCGCAGATTTATAAGCTCTGTCCATGGCTCTGTCACAGAAGAAACACATATATTTCGATTCACCAACTATAAATGAAGCACAAGTACACCTTGAAGGACTCTCTTGAAAACTGTCTTGAAACTGTTTAGGTTTTTTTTAAAACCTTGCAAGTTTGTATCAGTCAAATTAGAGTCTACGCGTTTTATGAAATTTTCCATAGTTCTCATGTAACAGTTGTTCAACTACATCATGATTTTTTAACAATTTTGTCTTGATTACTAATGGGAGTCCTTATATTACATCAAAAGCCTGCAGATCATCAAGCAAACGTTTGAACCCAATTCCCTTATCCAAAGGTTTTACAATTAGCTGGACACACTAAAACATTGGGTAAATCTTGTTGACACAACAATTTTAGAAACTTGCAACTAACAAAACAATTTGTTGGTTTACAAGGGCAGTACAACATACTTTTTTATTTGCATCATAAGGTATTTACTTACTGGATCCATTAAAACTTTCTTATAGTTCGTCAGGGGTCAAATGAAATGCAGAATTGCGCCACTTCTGGCATTCCCAACAAGGAAAACAAGTGAAATGATGTGACGAATGCCTAACATTAGATTTGTATTCACTATACTAATAATAGCAGCAGTAATTTACTTTTATGGTGTTATATGGGTAAAGTAGCCATATGATTTTTGGAGGCTATACAATAACTATTTTCTACCGTATAGCCCTGTACAAGGTTTCATGTTGTCCTACCCGTAGCATTTCCTCCACCATGACCCGGAGCTCCTCCTCGGAAAACCGGGGGTGTCTTTGGCGTGACATGGGGTGGTGTGGGTGATGTGTGGGGTGGTGTCAGTGTTGATGTGTGTGGTGATGTGTAGTGGTGTGTGCTGTTTTGTGCGTGGTAGTTGTGTGGGTGATGGTGTTGTGTGCCTCTGTGTGGTGGGATTGTCTATTCTGTGCATTCTCTCTGGCCTTTGTCAATCAGTTTTGGTCATAGGGGTTTGTGGGTGATGTGGGTGTGTGTTTTATATTGTGTTGGGTGTGTGGGAGTGGTGTGTGTATGTGTATCAGGTGTGTGTATTTCGATTTTTCCAATGTGGCGGTATTTTGGAGATGTGTGTGTATTTTGAGCGCAGCGGTGTGTGCCGCCAATGGAATACCGCGGTTGAAAGACCGCCGCGTGGATTCGTGGGTCGTAATAGCATGGGCGTGTTTCTGTTGGCGTGAAAGTGGAGGTTTTGTTTTCGCTAGTTTAACACTGACCTTTGGTGTGGCGGACTTGTGTGGGTGTCTGAATTTCGGCGGATTCCAAGATGTGGGTCATAATAGCTGTGGCGGAGTTCCGCGGCAGCGGCGGTGGATTGGCGGTCTTCTGCACGGCGGTAAGTGGCTTTTACCGCCAATGTTGTAATGACCCCCTTAGTTTGAAGCTCTGTGACAATGAATTCCAATTGTTTAAGGTGGTGCTAGCAAATGCTCTCCCACCACAGAGGACTCTGAAAATTGTAGGAAGTATGAGAAGGGAGATAGAAGACGTGACACGACTGCAAGAGTGCAGAACATGATGCCAATTGAAGACATGGTAATGGCTATGAATCTTTTGATGACATCTTGGCACATATTTAAAATAATCTGCTTATAGACTGGAACCAGTGCATGTATTGGGAAGTTCCAGATACTGGACCTGCTGTATTCCGGATACAGCAACTGAATAGTCTGGATGAAAGATTGTTGACAGTCAGGTTGCAGTAAGGGAATACTCTTTCTAACCTCTATAAGCTAAGCACAGCAAGTCGATGTATTGTGGAGATTTGAGGCATAAAGAATAGCTCAGCGAAAAAAATGATGTCCACATTTTTCACTTTTATACCAGTGGATATATAGCACCAATGGAACATGGCCTGTGGGAATCGGAGCACAGCAATATACAATCACCAACTTCAAGGACCTCAGTTTATTTTCTGTTAAGCTCAGGAGATTTTGTAGCTGTTTATTTAGCTATACCGATAAGGAACTTGTATATATGTGATTTTGTGGTGGAGTCACCCTAGTACAGCAGACCACCAGAAGTTAGTCATTGGCAAAGCAGCAAAACATCGCACCATAAAAGCAAATTAGGACTGTGAAGTATAATTTTTCATCCTGTCCAGGAATCAAATGCTCACCAAGAACAACAGACCTTTTGACCCAGTAAGTAGTGTGGTAGAACAATCAACAAAATTTCAACATCGCCCAAACAATTTAAATACCATTACCAATGTGGCCACAGAAAGAAAACTTCAATCAGGAATAAAGTTCAAAAATGTATTACAAACACAAGCTCTAAGTCATAGAGACAATGTGCAAAACGAACTTATCACTGGGTCTTGCCCAAGGCGTTGAAATCAGACGAACTAACATTAACAAAACTAAGTAATCAAGAAGTATAGGGCATAACATCAATGAAAATATCTGAGACAATGAGCTTGTATGTTGCTCACAGTTAACAATCATTGGTCAATTCAAATTCAGCAGAGTCAATAATTTTGGCTGCGCACAGGTCAACCCTACAGCAAGCTAAGTCGGAGAAATACATGGGTGGGGAGAAACACATGCAGGCAAAGTACAAAAAGCATAAAAAGGACAAAAATAATTTGGAAAAAGATAATTTTGGGCTGCAGGTCACTAACTAAGTTAGGCAAAAGATAAGCACAAAGAGAAAGCGTCAGCATCTCAGAAGCTTAGTTACAAGTCTTCTGAATGGGGAAAATAAAAGGATTTATAAATCTAAAAAGTACATTTCAAAGGTAAGGGGAAATAGCAGAGAAGAAGATACCTCTCCAAAGGGTCAGCATTCAGGAAATCGTCAGCAGTAAAGCATCAGGATCAACAAACATCAGGACAGCCTCTGCAAGCTGCAAGGCTCTGCTTGGGACTGCTCAAAAATGCCCTTACCAGCTCAAAGTTCAAATGTCCATCAGTATTTTAGAATTCATAAACCATTCTAATTCGTCAAAGGCACCAGTTCATGTCATGTTGCATAGGCGTCATCCAATGGGAAATGATTGTATAACTCCAAACTGTCCAAACTGCTACAGTCCAATTCTTTCCCAAGTCTGTCAAGGGAACATCTCTCTTCCGTGTGACTCTAAACAGGAAGAAAACAAATTTATGTTAACTCATTCCATATTCCATCAATGTACTGTTTACAAGGACAAATGAATACATCTTTCTACATTTGAACAATGGGGTCTATTACAAGAGAACTTTTCTTCTCAAGGGAACGAAATCTGAAAGAAGACCTCACATTATGAAAAATAATTAAAGCAGGCCGGAGCGTAGCTTCAGGGCAGTGTATGGGGCGTAACACCCCCCAATAAATGTATTTTTTGACAAATATGTGGGTACAAGTGCTTTCAGCGGGTATTGTGAGATGTCAGTCGGGATTCAGCAGTAAATTTTACATTCACACGAGCAAAAGCACAAACACACTCTCTCACTCTCTGCTTTGAAAGTCCTACCAAATAATGGCTATTTTACAAAATGTTGTGTTCTCTTTCTTTGCGCTCCTACCAATCTGCATCCCTCTCCCTTTCCACTGCCTCTTAGGCCTCTCTCCCTCTCATGCACCCTGCCTGCTGTTTAATGTATTTAAATATTATATGCCAGTCTGATTGTCAGAAAACCCGAAGCTCACCCCTCCCCAATCTTACTGACCAAGATACACCCCTGTCTGCAGGCCATTGCTAACACAAAATCACCAACATCACAATAGAACATTTAATTAATAAGTTTTAGTAAAATGCATTTTATGCAAAATTATAAATTCACTATTAATAATATTTCATCAATATTAGAAATATATTTCATATTCGTGGAAAAGCTTTGTTACTGCATTTCATTAAGTACAACAGAGAGTGCATTTCTCTCAATTCTCTTAATTACATTTTACCATCAGGTTTTATCCTTCTAATGTGTGATTTAGTTCAAAAGTCACCTAAGTCGGACTCTGAAATACAAGCAATTACACATTTAAATTGCGTGCAACTTTCTATGTTAGCTGTTCACTCTTTTAGTTTCCTAAATGTAAACTGTCACATCCTTATGCCTTTTGTGACACAAGGGACATCACTAAATTTTAAGCTTCATCAACTGTAAAAGGAGGAAAGTAAACATTAAACATAGTGACAATCAGGGAAGATCCATGTGGGTCCTAACTTGAGCCATCCGGTGTTTTCAAACAACAACAGCTTAACAACACTTATTGACATTAAAATGTCAGTTTCAGAGGAAAACCGATTCAGAGTGAAAGTTACCTCTTGGGTTCCTGTCATGTGTTTGATCCATCTGTATGTGTGCCATGCCCTCTGCCACTCCTACATTATAGTTACCAGGGTGCAAAATTTAGGAGCAGAATTTTCAGATGTTTTTCCATCTCTTTTTTGAACATTTAGGTCCATATTTATACTTTTTGATGCAAAACTGCACCAACGCAGTTTTGCGTCAAAGATTTTACTGCCGGCTAACGCCATTTCTTTGCGCCGTACGGGCGTCAAATTTATACTTCGACGCACTGTGGCGCAAACCACAGGTGTGAGTCTTTTTTTTTTACTCAAACCAATCCGTCATGTCGTAAAGAAGAATGACATTAACGCAGCGAAAATGACTGTTAGCCGGTTTATGATGTCGCAAATTGGAAACGCAACATTTTTGGACGCAATTGCGTCAAAAAGCAGCACAAACACTGCAAAATGTGCTAAGGAGAGCCAAAATGGATCCCAGATGCTTGCACAGACCCCAGGAAGATGACAACAGACCAGGAACCATCCAGGAGGACCCACACAAGACCCAGGACAGGGAGAAGAAGAAAAGAAAGTGTCGCTTCAGTGCAGAGGAGCAGGAAATGCTGGCGAAAGAGGTGACAGAACACCAGCACCAAATATTTGTCACCTCAAAGTTGCCAATTAGTAGGAGAGAGGCAATATGGCAACAAATTGTTGACAAGATCAACAGTGTGGCTAAAGTATGGAGAACAGTCATCGAGTGCAAGAAACGCTGGCATGACTGAAAGCGCAGGACCAAGGAAAAGATGGCCAGGAACAGGAAGGCAGCACTGCAGACTGGAGGTGGGAGTCTAGCACCGCAGGAGGCCCTGGACCCCATGGAGGGGATGGTGGCAGCGGTCATCCCTGAGGAGATTGTCACAGGGATTCAAGGACAGGACAGCGCAGACTACCAGGAGACAACACAGATGCAGGGTAAGTTGCATGGGAACTAAAATGCCTAGTTGTTAACTGCAACCAGGGGGGGACATACCTACTACACAATGCATGGAAGTCATGATATTCAGTGAATGGAATGGTTAAAGAGGCACTGTACAGGGGCATGGCCCGTTCAAAGGCAACCTGGGGCACAGTACTACCCTACACCAACAAACTTTGCATGGGGTTATGCTGCCATGAAAAGGATGTTGGAAAGGTAAAGCCAGGCCAGGAGGGTAGGGTACAACGTAAAACTGGCCTGCTGTCACATGCCAGCTGGTATTCTCCCTACATGAACTAGAGCTCAATTAACATTCTCAGGCCATATCTGCAAGTGGAATTTAACATTGACAACAGTTGTCACTACCACCTCTGCTGTGTGTGCATGTCAAGTAGCTAATGCCAGTAACGTCCCCATGGATCAAACACACCCAAATTAGAGGGTTCAGGATGACAACGTTATCAATCCCCTGTAATCAATAAAAATGTTCCCATCCTGTCAAATGTGATTGTCCATAATTGCTACAAACATGTGCCGTTGTCATAAGGATTATGAGGTACACTGCACTAATGTCATACCCATGTTGCATATGTCAGGGTCCACCCTATGCCTGGGTCACAATAGCTCCAAAGACACCATGCAACATCCCAAATGTCATACTGCTCAGACAACAGCATTAAGGGGGAGGACATATGTAACTGACTACAGAAATACACCTGCACAGTCAGAGGAGAAAATGGAGCACTGCTAAGACCATCAGTGCAATCCAATGTAGCACACATTTCCCAACATCAGCAGGACACACTGCCAATGCTGACATCCGTATCGTGCCATGCCAATGCAATACATAGTATATGCTAGGTCTCAGCAACATATAGGTGGATGTGAAATATCAGAGACTGGGGCAGCTCCAGAATGTTAACTGTGGTTCAAGTACCATCAGAACACCCACAGCCAGTGAAAGGCCTCACCATGAGAATGGAAGTAGGCGGAGGGTTGAGTAGGACAAGAAGGTGGGAATTCACAATTTGGCCAGAACCAACACCTAGAGTATGTGATGCTGACAAGTCCACAAACTGCCCACAATACATGTGACATGCAGGTGGGGCATAGGCCTGGGAGAATGCTAATACAAAAGACAGGAACAATGAACAGGAACCAAGATCAAAATGTGAGACTAATTGGAAGGCAGGCACATTACATTACAAATCCCACAACACAGACACACTAATTGGACTATATCTCATTGCAGAGGATGATGGCTCTCCTGTGGATATGCCTGCCCAGGACTACCCTGATGACATGGATGACGAGCTGACAAACATCAGCCAGCAGACCCGCCAAGATGTCCTTGGAACCCTCCAGACCCCACCTTCAGTCACAAGAAGGAGCACAGAACTATCAGCCATCACAGAGGACCCACCCACTGTCACGTAGGCTCTCATTATCCTAATCAGACTACTGGATTTTGAGCAACAAGATCGTCCATGATGTGGGGGACTGAGTCTAACCGACGGTGAATGACACTTGTCACTCCAAATCCAGGTTTTGCTCCGGCTAACTAGCAGTGCCTCATCTCTCCCAAATGGAAGAGACAATTGGGCAGCCGAGCGCATTACATCTTAGTACTTCTCAGGGAAGTCGTGGTCACTCAGGTCACAACCGGTTCTCTCATACACAGTACGGTCTCATATATAAATGACAAAGGCAGTTTAAGTTTTAAAGATTGGTTTAATAAAATGACTGCATTTTAGTTAGCAAAGTGTGAGCTGCAATAACCAGAACTATACAACACAGCAAGATTAAAATTGTAACGATGAGAGTGAAGTACAAGAATAAAGCTATCATAGTGCCGCTAGATTATTTTCTCTCTATAAGTTATATTTCGAGCACAGCATGTGAAGCTCTAAGCCTGCCTTTCAGGTTTCCCCGGGAGGACATCAATCCTCATACCTGAGCAAAGGCCTGTAATCTGCATCAGCATCTGCAACGGGGCATTCAGCATCTAGTTGTAGGTTCCTGGCTGGAATCTCACTCTGACATGTACTAGGACTAGGAAGTGTTTTTATAACTAACACGCAGATGTTCTAAGAAAATGTCCCTACGTAAGGATGTGTATTTTCTACAAATACTGGAGACTAAACTTCTACCATGTTTACCTGCAATGTACCAGACTGTAGCCTTGACTGAAGCACATGGCGATCAAGAATGCATTATTTGAGAACACAGTGCTGAACTAAGCTAAACAGTGTGTTAGAAGAAAACACGACTGTAAAAACTGGTTATTGTAAAATAACAGTGTGAAGTTGAATAAAATATATCTAGGGCAAAGTTCACAGTGGCCTAGTATGTTAAACTAATGTGCATCAAGCTATATTAAAAATGGCTACACTACACCACCACCCCAATTGTACGACCTGCCAGCTCCAACACTGCTGAGGACTCTGACGACACTGGCACCAGCTTTGAGAGAACTGTAGTTGGAGTCCAGCAGGAGCTGGCCAAGTAGGTGGGGTGGGGATGGAAAATATGGCAGCCAGTTGAGAGGGGGTGCGTTTGTGCACGATGTCAACTTCAGAACAGACAGCAGCCATGCAAGGGCGAACATCAATCTTGCAGGAACTTGAAAAAAGGTTGAAGGAATGCAATATTGAACCCCTCAGGGCCGACCTGGCTGCCTACCACAGTGATGTGGCTGCTATTCTTAAGAACCATCAGCTCCTTCTTGCTACAGTACTGCCCTTAATCGCCCCACAGTTGGCAGCTACAGGGATGTCTGACTCTACGTCTTCAAACACTGAGGTGTGTGTTGCCCCTTCACAACCACCACCACCAAGGGCAGAGGACACAACACACACATTAGAAGATGAAGACGTGGAACAGATCACCTTCACCCGTAAGAGTACCAGTAGCACCAGTCCCTGCCACATGGCCACCTATTGCCAAGGTCTTGTGCTTTGTAACATGCCATTCTTGCAACAACTGTACTCAAGCACTGTTCTCCAGCCCACTGTTTATCTAGTCACCCTGCCCTGTGATTGTCTCTCACTAACTCATTGGCAAATCATGTCCTTCTGCACTGCCTGACACTTCACCCCAGCATGTCCAATGACATGTCCTTTGGCACTTGTGTAGGATCACAATGGAAGGTGTCACACTAATAGACTTACAATCATGGACAATGTACATACAGCACTACAGCACTTTCTAATAAATAGGCCTTACACAACAACTTTGTCTCTGTGTGATATGACACATCAACCATGAGGGAGATTAGTGATGTTTACCTCAAGTCAATGATTATAGATTGTCAATACACCTGACCTGAAAGAATGTTGGCTGATAACTATGCACAGTGGTCTGGATTGTCCCATCATCTGCCCTTCCTGAGGGTTATTTCTGAGGAAAATAGAAACTATACACCATAATGCTGTGTTGAACAGAATAATGCTTCCTCAAGGGATATCTAAGTCAAAAATAATTGCCTTCAAATTTTTCTACAAGCCAAAACTTACGTATGTGACGATTGACCCAATTTTTACCTAACACACACCATACTGCATGAATGGATGTGCATGAGTTTACATACAAATATGTAACCGGGCTGAACATTGCAACAAATGATAGGTGTGAGTTATGTATACCATACTACATGAGAGCATACTACCACTCACCTTATAAGGATTCGCTTGGACATCAGACGGCAGGCAGACTTAACACAGTGTCCTCAATACCAATTCTGGTAGCAAAGTATGTGACATTGAAAACATATATCAAAAATTAACAACACTTTGGGATCCATAGTAACCATGAGTAGTGGGTGCAATGGATGGCAGAATCTTAGCAAAGTAGCTTTGGTGTAGCTGCCAACGTAACAGCTCAGTTGGGATTTGGTTGCAGCATGGGAAACAAAAGCTAATACTAAGGGGACACTGTTCACTCATGCCAAGGCCCTGATCCCCAAGCATGTGACACATACTGTAAAGGGTTACCTAAATATTTATTAAACAGTAAAAACAGATGCTAAAAGCAAGGGAAACATCTTACCTAACCTGACCTATCCTAACTATACATTACCCACAACTGGCCCTAACTAACCTAAGCTAAACTTACTTATCACATTTAATGAAATGATCTAAACATCATCTCCCCCCACCCCCCTTATACGACGGGACACATGGAGGACAACATATGCTAACCTAAACACATACTATCTTATACTAAACAAATATATATCTTTTTGTATTTTTATATTTTATAAATATATATATATATGTTTTTAAAAAAATTTAAAACACCAAAACCCCAACATCATCCGCACACATAATAAAAAACAGATATTAAAAGTATCATACCCCCACCCACTACTGCTAACTAAACTAACAGCCTATACTAACCTAATACGAAGCCCCCTAAACCCACTAATTAAAAGAACCAGGAAAGAGGAGGGAGGGGAGGGAATCATGGCTGAGGGTATATTGTCTACAAGTTCGCCATCCACAGGGTCTTTTTGATGGCACGCACCCTCCTATTTACTTGTGCCACCTCCTGCTACAGCCTGGTCATTTTCCTCTACATACGGTCCAAGTTCGGTTGCATCTGCTGAAAATCTGCTGGGTCAATGACTGCACCAGGGGTGGTCTGGGTGCCAGTTGAAGAAGTATGTCCCCTTGTCGATGCCATGCCTGTAGGAGAAGGTGCAGGTGGTGCTGTGACAGGTCCTGCAGCAGTGGAGGTTGACGGTCCTGCAAAGGTGCCTGCTAAGGTTGGTGCCACCTGGGTGGTAGAGGTGGTGCTGGTGGCGGTGGCTGTGGTGGAAACGGAAGGGCCCCCTTGGGCAAATGCCCTCCAAACTCTGGAGGCTCTTTCATGGCGACAAGGCCTTGCCATGTTGCGGAACTCCAACTTCACGTCCAGAATGTGACGGTAACACATTGCCCTGCGCTGAAACGCCCGAATCTGGATGGGATTCATATTGGCAGCTGTTTAAACAAATAGAAAACCAAACATTAGGTACTTCATTGTGTGATATGGCTTCAGAAGTTAATCAGACAATACATCTAATGTACCAGAAACAGACCATATCATCATACAGATTACTGATTATCCCTGAGGAAGTAAATGCCAGTGCAGCCTACACATGTCCTATCAAACAGCACAGCAATACTTTAAAAGATGGGTAACAACTTGAATGACCTATGCATCATTGTTCAGACATTTGTCACATAAAATAAATGCTGCATGTCCTCCACCCGTGACAGGCCAACTAATGACTATCTTCTTGATGACAATCAAGGGCCACAAGATCTGCGAGTTGTAAATGGAATTGCCAGGATAGTATGCAGTTGCTAATCATGAGTGGGTATCCTAGGTTTTGACAACTGACTTACAGATTTACATGTCGGTGTACTAAATTTGGATCATCAGTCCTAGGTACACTTTATCAGTCCTAGGTACACTTTTCACAACCCTACGCCTGTGCCGGGGAGGGGGGTGTTGGACAAGCAACAAATACTTTCAAACATCAAGGACACTCAGGAAGTTTTGGACAGCTGTATATAGGTTTGGGCAGCCCACCACAGGTAAGGAGGATGTCCAACTAGGATACACCCAAACCTTGGACAATCCCATCCACACTTATGTTTGGAAATGCAGATAATTGTCAACCTCATTTCTTACCAGTAACACATGACTTACAACAAGCAGATAGATGCAAGCACACATCTGGCCATGAGCTGCATGCACACCTAAGCCATTGTACTCAAGTGCCTCATACTCGTAGCACAACATGTGGCGCTACATGCTACTAGGAAGTCAAACATACAGTCAAACATGTTCATTAGTGAATATGGAAGCTGAAGTCTGTGGGTAAGACTTTGGCATCCCTATTCTGTGAGAATCAGGGTCTGACTTGCTGACTACATCACAAATATGGTCCTCTGCTACATTTTCTGAATTTAAGTTTTATCCTCAAAAGTCATCCCTATTCACATGGCCGTGCCTACAGGACTGCCCTGCAATCCCAAATTATGACTTTACGCTAATGATTGCCGAACTCAAAGATGGGGAAAAAATGATACTCCACTCAAGGAACATATCTGATCATTGACCAGCACATCACACCTTGCTATGTGTCCAACACACAGGAGTAAATCACACAACAGCAGCAAACACAACACAGAACAGAAATATCAACACTTTCTGGAGATGTCTGGGTCCGCAAATCGAGCCACCTCTCTGATAGTGTAGGGTGCAGATCCACCTGTAAAACATGGAAGCGAGAAATGTGCTCGATGTCTGTGCACTGTACAACACTTCCAAATACAAATACTATGTGCAATATTAAATAAGGAAGTCAAGCCTCTCAGACATGATAATACTGCATCCGACATACCACTGCAAACATGTACAGACCTGGGCACTCCAGTGAATGATACACACATAACTGCACACATGCATTGGCCCTAACTTTCATGTGGTGGCAAACATGCTCCATCATTTGTTTGCAGACTCATTCATGGAGTGCATTCCTCTTATCATGTGTATCCATGAGAGACATGCAAAGCCACATTCCTGGAGGACTGCAATGCCAGTCACCCAGCTATTTTGACTAAGACCAATGTAAAACACACAGGTACAATGTAGAGGGCCAGAAACAGTTGTCACCCCTCAATTTGTATCATTTGCTTCATTTTATATGCCACAGCTATGGTAAGTTGCACCAAACATTGAGATATGAATCTGTGTGCATTACTTTTGGCATCCATCCCTAATTTAATTGTGGCACAACAAAGTCCAAATATTAGTCTAAGATGTTACCTGAGGTCAGCTATAACTTGTTACGTATGTGCTAGAATCCAGTTCAGACATGTATCCGAAAAATTTGAGAGACACATTGGCCCTCATTCCAACATTGACGGGCGGCGGAGGCCGCCTGTCAATGTTGCGCGTCAGGAATACCGCTCCGCGGTCCAGAGACCGCGGAGGGTATTCCAAGTTTTCCCCTGGGCTGGCGGGCGGCCGCCGAAAGGCCGCCCGCCAGCCCAGGGGAAAACGACCTTCCCACCATGAAGCCGGCTCGTAATCGAGCCGGCGGAGTGGGAAGGTGCGACGGGTGCTACTGCACCCGTCGCGTATTTCACTGTCTGCTATGCAGACAGTGAAATACAAGCGGGGCCCTCTTACGGGGGCCCCTGCAGTGCCCATGCCATTGGCATGGGCACTGCAGGGGCCCCCAGGGGCCCCGCGACACCCCCTACCGCCATCCTGTTCCTGGCGGGCGAACCGCCAGGAACAGGATGGCGGTAGGGGGTGTCAGAATCCCCTCGGCGGCGCAGCAAGCTGCGCCGCCTTGGAGGATTCTATGGGGCAGCGGGAAACTGGCGGGAGACCGCCAGTTTCCCTCTTCTGACCGCGGCCAAAGCGCTGCGGTCAGAATGCCCTGCGGGGCACCGCCGGGCTGTCGGCGGTGCTCCCGCCAACCGCGAGCCTGGCGGTCTATGACCGCCAGGCTCGTAATGAGGGCCATTATTTCTTGAAAATATCTGGATTTAAAACATGTCTTTCCTGGTACACTCACAGACCATGCATTAAACATATGTTTGAGCCACATGTGCATCATCTATTGACGTGAAGGCAGCACTAATTTACAGGCTCAAGTTGGGTTTTGTAAGATAGTGCAGCTGTTGTGTCAACAAATGATGGTAATGTGTAGGAATTATTGTATAACTCACAGGCAACTGTATGTTTAACTTGCATTCCACACGTCCGAAAACATTGCCTGCAGCATATGAACAAATATGCTACTGTCACTACAGAGCATTTAAATGTGCACATTACTCTGATTTGTACTCACCAACAGGGCCACCAATCACAATCCCCAGGTGGTCCAGCAGGACTTGCTCCCGGGCAACCAGGTCAGCCCAACGGTGTTTCAGCTGGTAGTCGCTGCGCGGTGTGTTGTAGATTTGCTTGAGATGGTACAGGACCTTTGCCCACCGGAGCCTCTGTGCCTCTGTGTGATACCCCTGTATCACACGCCCACCTGCTTTGATCCTTAAGGGTAGGAAGTGGAACACCAGCCAAATAAATCCCCCTAGCTCCTCCTCTCCCATCCTGCCAAGACTAGGCCTACCCAACATGCTTGCACAAAAAAAGGGAAAAAAGGGGTACAGAGGAGAATGAAGGGAAAGTAGGAGAGGGAAAAGAAAACAGCCTGACTATCCCCAAACTAACACTACCCACAACAGACTCCAAACAGTACAAAGACAAATTTATACACCAGAAATGACAAAAAATACACTTACATAGGATATCACAGACACTTAGGAAACACAAAAAGACAATTTAAAGACCACACAGGAGACAAAATCACAAAATGCACTGATCGGCAAGTCACAACACAGCCACACAGTCAGAAAATATCACAGACTGCAAGGTGAAAGTGAAAGTACACTCACTGTACCAATTCTGTAAACAGGATATCCTGTTACATCACTTCCTGCCTCAAATGCGGGGCTTTTTTATTCTTATGCATCAAAATATTATAACGCTTACAGTCTATGTGTCATTTCTTTTTACACACATGCTTAGAAATAACCCTGCATCCATATTTTCAAATATGTTTCATACCTAACCAATTTCATGGGGTACAGTGTGGGAATTACCGCTCAGGGCCAATGGATGTAGCATGGCAATGGGCGTCATTTTTCAACGCATAGGAGTCATTTTTCGATGCATGTGCGTCTTTTTTGGTGCATATGCATCAACATTTCTGTATTTCACTGGATTTGGGTCATTTCTCAGTTGTAATAGTACATGACAGGTGTGACAATACAGAGATAGGCTGATTGCACCAACATTGTGCTTTCCGGTGTATGGGCACATGTGACAGATCATACTGCTACAGACCATGATCTTCTAGTTGTTGTACCGGATTTGCACTCTTCACTGATGCAATAGATGGCCAAACATGTGGAATACATTTAGGTATTACCCAGTTTGGGCATGTTTTGCGTCAAGAGAGGATAGCAAGGTACACAAATCAATAAAGTAACTCGATTTCTATGTGTCAATGTATGTGAATTGGCTCTTACTATTGTTGTTGTCCCACTGTGTGAACATCACAAGACACATTTTCTCAAATCTGCTTGTATGCATGTGAAGTCAATGTGTCCAACCATCAGATGCTATTCAGTGTGGAAATGACAAAGGAAATGTGTTGGTCATACACATAGCAACAAATGCTGTGTGAACTTCCTAGGTTTTTTGGGACATAAGCACCACCAATGACAAACCATGCACAGGATAGATAGAAAATGGTTGATCATGGCAATGTTCCAAGACTAAGCCATCACATATCCTGGAATGTTGGATACTACTTCCTAGGCACTTGTTTGTATACTACCCATGAGCCAGGCATTGGATAATGCTATGTGGGTACGGTGTTTGTGACACCGAGTCCCAAATACAATCCACAAATGTCATGTCACGCCACAGTTGGAGTCATATAAATGAGCCATGTTTCTCCTGTGGCAGTGGAGGATCAGCAGACCAAGCAGCACGTGTGCATATATTTCCAGCAGTAAATTGCACAAAGGTGTCTGGTTCAAGTGTGTGGGGCCATGTGTAGCCTGAGTCATTATTGGGGTACATGTTGTCACAGTTACCTGCAGGTCTAGTCATGAGTCTGTGGAGCCATTTCCTGCATTTACAAAGTATCCTTCACAGCTGAATTGAAGGAAAGCCGAAGAGGAATTGAGAACAAACATGGGGATAGTCCAGCTATAGCACTGCAGACATGTTATAAGACTGACAACAGGGCAACCTTGGTGTGCTGACAAAGTTAATGGATCAGAAATTTTATACTGGCAGGTTTACTCACAACATTTGTACACAGGTTGGCCTCTAATATTTCCACTGCATTCTGGAACATCAGTGCCTCTGTGCTGATTAATCTCACTGCTATTCACCACGCAAGCCCCATCAACATGTTGGGGGCAATGTGAATCAGCGTGTGGACTGTCAGGGTCCTAACATGTGTTGACATTTCATGCACATTATCTAGTTTCAGCTTTATTTCGGTAAAACAATACCATAAAAGCATACTGACAAAATTCTTACATTTCTAAAAGGAACAAAGACACTTTTTAAGAGAAAAAAAGACAAAAAAAGACAAAAAAAACACTAAAAACAGATCGAGACCAGAGCTCCCTCAGGGCCATACAATACAAATAGGCAAGTTATGGGTATAAATGTTATTAAAAATCAACAATTAATCAATAAAACACTATAAAATATACAGTACACATCATCATGCAACTCACCATATAAATATTATAAAATTTTATAAAATACCCCTAAAATATAAACCTTTATACAAAAAACAGTTAAAATTGCTATTTCACTAGTAGTAGCATTAACTATGGACTAGCTCAAAAAGTGACCATTATGAAAATAGGATATATGCTTTTGAATGATTATTTGCCTCCAGTAGGCTCAAGTTGCCTCTACAATCTTAGCAATATAGATACCATCATCACGTGAGGGGTTATTTGACTAATTTTTAAGAGATGATTAACAGTCCCTAGGGCCCAACGATTCCTTTCTTTCTTGCGTGCCTATATTACTTAGAGGTCATATACGATCAAGTAATGCAAAAAGGCACATTGTTCTAGCAGCAGCTAATATTCACTTAACTACTATAAACAAGTTATCTGATGTTGGTCTTAAAAACAGTTAAAAAAAAAGTCGATTACAGTATTTCATTAGTAAGACCCATAAAATTTACCTCCCGTGCCATCAGGCACTTGTTTGCCTAACTAAGAGGAGATTTTTTGGGATAAAAGTAGATAAATATCAGAATCCAGGAACAAGTTTCATAAGTGACAATGATCATTCTAGGTAACTTAATCAACCTCCCAGTAACTACGGTCCTCCCGGGCATAGACAATGTCCCCTGGGCTAGATATATCCTTAGCTGATTGTAGGACCCAAGGCCATTGAATTGCAGAGGGTGACTCCCAATTATCGATTTCAGGACCATAGGTTGACTTTGGGAGTTTTGCCTGAATTAAAGCGCCTACAACCT
This sequence comes from Pleurodeles waltl, assembly GCF_031143425.1. Lineage (NCBI taxonomy): Eukaryota > Metazoa > Chordata > Amphibia > Caudata > Salamandridae > Pleurodeles > Pleurodeles waltl. The sequence goes on along the minus strand of NC_090446.1, from coordinate 853,634,369 downwards.
CAGGCCCGCCTTGTCTCTGATGAATGAAATTGCTATTAAGAACCGGCTTAGACCAAAAACAACATATGGTATCGAGCTGGATCTCAAGAATCTGGCAGCTTCATTGTAGTTCCTGATTCCAACGTTCCTGCAGATGGGTCGGATCCATTTCTTCCTTAGTTTATCGTAGGCAATGCAATTTAGAAGGACATGATCTGTCGTTTCTGGTGTCTCCATATTACATAGCTCGCAGGTCGCCTCATGATTACTCCCATTCAGGAGGCCCCATTTAAAGGTAAAAGCCTTGACCTGGAGAATCCCATATCGATACTTCATAAATAAAACTTTTGCTCGTCTAGGTTGAATAGTATCGATCCATTCCTCAGCGCTCGGTAGTGGTTTAAAATCCAGAAAACTTAAGGTTAGTCTACCTGAATCCTTGCTATGAAAAGGGCTATTAAAGATGAAGTCCCAAAATACTTGCTTTAGTCAGATCTTTGATTGGGTTGTGAGAATATGTGGTTCATCCCAATAGAATTTCAGCCCTAAATTGTAAAAGCTTTGCCTGATATAATGAAGCCACAGGAGGGAAATAGTCTTGTCCAAGCCCATGATCTCAATTAATGCTTGCCTGTATTGGATCAATTCAGGGATTGACCAAAGTCTACACCAGTAGAGCAGGGGCCTCAGGGCTGCTAATTTGCCTATTTGTTTCGTATTAGTGTCATAGGCTAAGGGAATCAACGGAGTGGATGGAGGGAGGCCCAATACCCCCCTCATGAAATTATTTTCCTGAGTGGCCAATGGAGTTAGTTTTGTGAATCCCCAGAGTTCTGCGCCATACAGAGCAGCGGCCTGTGCTTTGCACCTATAGATCTCGAATACTGGTGACACAGTGCTCGACCTTGAACATTTGTAATTTTTACTAATTGCCATGGAGCTATGAGTTAAGGAAATAGCAGCTTTGTTGATGTGCGGCGCCCATGACAATTTGGCATCAAGCAGTATCCCTAGGTAGTTGAAATTTTTAACTCGTTCCAGTGCCTGCCCTCTAATCCAAATGTTTCTCTTGAGTGCTTTGTGAGGGTTAACAGTTAAGTATTTAGTCTTGTTTGCATTTATTTCTAACCCCTTCAAGCTGCAATACTCACTGAATTTATCTAGTAGAGTTTGCAGGCCCATTGGAGTTTGAGACAATAGGATGGTGTCATCTGCAAAAAGGAGGGCGGGACTGGATCATCATTCAATCTTGGTGAGTCGTGGTTACTTTGTTTCAGATGATGAACCAGATCATTGATGTATAATGAGAAAAGTGTTGGGGCGAGCACACAGCCCTGTCTCACCCCCCTCTTGATAGGTATTGGGTCTGTCAACTCTCCTTTTGGCCCCCACCGGACCTTTGCGAATGTATTTTCATGTAGCCTCTCCAGCTGGCCCAGGAGGTTCCCTGGCATGCCCTGTTTTCCTAATGCTGCCCACAAGGAGTCTCTCGGCACCAGATCAAAGGCTGCGCGCAGGTCCACAAACGCGATATACAGGTGGCCTTTCTTTAGTCTAGTGTATTTCCATATTATTGTCAATAGCCTAAAGGCCTGGTCAACTGTACTGGTCTGTTGTCTAAAGCCTGCTTGGTATATAGACATTATGCTGTTCTCTTCTATCCAGGTATTGATTCTATTCAGGATCTGTCTAGCATACATTTTTTGTGTGACGTCTATGAGGCTAATTGGTCTATAGTTCCCTGGGTCTTCCCTGGATCCTTTTTTGTGGATTGGGATTATTTCTGCCCCTGTCCATGTCTCGGGCATTAGGCCTCCCCTTGCTATAGCGTTACTTAGAAGGTTTAGATAAGGTGCCCAGATTTCTATGCTATGTTTGAACAAATCCCCCGGGATCTTATCCAAACCGGGGGCTTTTCCTGGCTTGATTGCTTCAATGGCAATCACCGTCTCCTCCAGACTAAACTGTAACTCGGGTAAAATACCCCAAGTAACTGGGGTTTTATGTCTTGAGGGATAAAAATCGAAGGTGGGGGGGTCAGAGTAAAGATATGTAAAGTAGTTAACCCATGTTTTGGGGTCTATGTGATGGTCTGTAGTAAATATCCCCTCTTTGCTACCATGGGTAACTATTTTCCAGAAGGTCCTTGCATCATTGCTTTTTGCTGCTACCAGCAGGTCTTGCCATTTTTGGTCCTCCCAGTTGCGTTGGGCAGTAGCCAGCGTTTTCTTATAACTGGCCCTTGCCTGCTGTACGGCTAATTGATTTTTTTGCTTTAGTGCCTCTAACAGTACTCTTTTCCTCTCTCTACATTTGATAGTATACCATGGACTGTTAGGGGGGGTTTGGGCCTTCTCCTTTTTGTGCTTATTCTGTAGCTGTTTGGTCAGGACACGTCTTAACATAGTGCTCAATGAATGGTGGATAGCCGTAATAGGAATGTCACTAGGTTTATTCTCTGCATAAGGCTCCAAGAGATCAGAAAATATGTTGTAAATATTTATCATAGTGACCTGATTGCCTAGTATTACTGGCCATTTTACAACCCTTCTGTTGTTACTGAGGGTGGGTTGTAACTCCACCTTATCATGTTCTATATATTTCGAGTCCAAATCTAAGAAGTGTGCCTTGAATTCAATTATTAGCGGGAAGTGATCGATATCCCTTCTTTTATCAATTTTAAAGGTCGCTAGTCTTTCCCATGTGTTTATACTACGCAGAATGTAATCTATTTTTGAAGTTGAGTTGCCTCTCTGGAAAGTAACCAGATTAAGGCCGACTTCACCCACTCTGCCATTGCATGCCCTCAGTCCATGGTTTAATGTAAGGCTCATGATTTGCAATGCGGCCACTGTGCCTGGGACAGTTTTTTCTATTGTTAGGTAAGGAATTGTTCTCATTCGGTCTTCCTCTTTTGCTAAATGTTCGAATCCAGTTATAGGTTCATAATTACAATTAAGGTCACCCCCTATCATAATTGTCTCACCTACTGGAATTTTTTTGAGCAGGTCGTCTAGTAGAGTTATTTCAGGAGATTAGGGAGATAAGTTTGACTTTCTAGGTCTTATATATACATTAAACAAGTGGGTTATTATCTTATTTTTTTTTCCCATTATCAACCATAAAATGTCCTCCGACTCAGTGGCTTGCATGTGTATCTCAACATTTAATGAGATCTTCGCCCATACAACCAATCCCCCAGACGGTCTCCCTCTGGCAGCTGAAGTTGCACTGATAAAGTAGGTTTTATATCCTACTTTATACGGTGGTTCTTTAAACCACGTCTCCTGGAAGAGACAGACATGGTGTCGATCAATATAGTCCTGCCATTCGGGGTCTATAAGCTTATTTTTTAAGCCAGCTACATTCCATGAAATCATGGTGATAGGACCCCTTCCGTTTAGGCTTGTGGCATTGAAAGTATGGCTCGGATAAGTTGTTAAATTTTTCCTACCATACAAAAGCTCCACTGCGCTCCCTGCCCCTATAGCATGAAGATCATTCCCTTCATGGGGCTCCCCTACTATTGGGTCCCCATTGGGTTCCACTTGTGCCTGATCTATCTGGATTAGTCAATCTACTCTCTCAAGGTTTGAATCATAATTTCTCTTTTGCAGTCCCTCATTGTGATTGAGTTTATGCCTTTGTACTCGAAGTTTGGTAATTAATGGATCCAAGCTAAACCTCATGGCATTGGAATTAGGGGCGGGGGTTCTCTGTTCCATGTCAATCAAACCTCTGATTAATCTTCCATCCTTGAGTGTTAATGCAATAACGTCAAGTTGCCCCCTCTCTCCAGGGATTCTTTCTGCCCCCCTAATATCTGATCGAATTATGGATAAACAGTGTCTTTTGGCCCTAATCCAATGTATAAGCTTGTTTTTTAAGGAGTCCTCATCTTCTCTGCTATTTAAGGGCAATTTTGGAACATTTAACAGATGAACAACATTGGTCCTAGTAGGAAACCTATCCTCCTCAGAGTATGGATTCCATATAGTGTTTTTGTTATAATCATTAGATACTTGGGGATAGGAGTTCAGAGTAAGTTCCAAATTTCCTTTTTGGGGACCTTTTACCAAACGGAGATCTCTTTGTGGTTTCCCTGTTCCTTGGCATAAGTTACTATCATTTCTTCTCTGGGAATTGCGTGAACCAATATGTTCCACATTGACCCCTATCGTGCATCCCTGTGGTTGTTGTACAATCTTAGCTGTAACTGGGGTAAGGTTAGGGTTAGTAATCAAATTTTGAGGATATGTGGGTCTACCTTGTAGATGGAGTGATATGGGGGGGGACTCCCTTTCGCATTGGCCTCTATAGGTACCCCTACCCCCCTCCTTTTCCACAATATCTGTTAAGGTTCTTACTTCAAGTTTCAAATCCCTAACTTCCTGGATTAATCCATTGATTAGATCATAAAGGTCTACTATAGATCTTGTTTTATTTTTTAGAGGGTTCCCTGATTCTGAGTTGAGAGGAGTGATCCTTTCACTATCTAGCTGTACAGTTGGGATAAATGGGTGTAATTCATCCACGGGTTCCCCCTCTTGTGCATTCTGTATGTTACTACTATCGAGTTCTGCCAGGACTGCATATTTATTGGAGCACCTAACTTCGCACTCCTGGATATGGCCCTTCTTCCTACCATTATCAATGGTGCATAGGTGTATGGGTCTAGTTGCAGCAACCCTAGGGCTATCAGTCCTGACATCAGATGGTGCCTCCCCTTCTTGCTGGGAAACAATCTCTATCGCTTTATCTTCCACTGGTTTGATTTTCTTCGCGTAATAGGAGGTAATCTTTTTGTCGGGACCCTCCCGAATAGTGGTCCTACTGCATAGTAGTGATTCTACCTCCTCGATAAGATCGTCTATTTCAGCTATTGTGCAGTTCTCACCCGCATTCCTAAGTTTTTTTACAGAATTCATCTTCCCCCTTGGGGGTTCTGATGCCTTGCGTTTTCCCATGGATTAAGCTGCCTAAATAGTGCTGTGGCTCTGTGAACCAGTCTCCAATATGTAATTATAAAGGAGAGTAGGAGAAGGGCTGGTAGGGATAGACCTATTTAGTACAATTATCTTCACATATAAGAACGATAGCTATATGTTTTCCACTATAAATATAAGCAGACCTCTTGCCAGTATAAAAAGGCAGAGGCCCAGCCTGGCCCCACTCCAATATTTATCGGGTAATGGAAAGAGCGTCGCAACAATAGGTGGAGAATACGGTCCAAAGGCCCTCTATAAAAGGACCTATTTAGGAGTAAGTATCAACACAGTACCTTCAGGCAGCCATACGTGTAGATTGGCATGTTCATGCAACTTTGGATAAATGTCAGGGGGGTGGCCCTGCCCTGCCTCTTCCTGGCAATGACGGGCAAGGACAGGCCCGCCCTTGGCCCGGGCTTTGCCCGGGCGTGCCCCGCGCGGCGGGAGCTCGATAAGAAATTTAAAGGGCTCCTGCCCTCGACACGCCTCCCGGGACCTCCTTGCGCTTCCCGCGACGGCGGGAGCGCGATAAGAAATTTAAAGGGCTCCTGCCCTCGACACGCCTCCTGGGACCTCCTTGCGCTTCCCGCGACGGCGGGAGCGCGATAAGAAATTTAAAGGGCTCCCGCCCTCGACACGCCTCCCGGGACCTCCTTGCACATTATCTGACATTGTTTGTTGTGCTGGAGGCACCATACCAAATCCATGCATACAGCCATGGTACACTGTCACTATTTGTCACTCATGCATACATGAAACCCAGACAAGGGATGGGCCATGATTAGGCTATTTGGAGACAAGTTCCACCCCATGGTACGATAAGTAAACTGATTATGCTATACAATGTATTTGAGTTTTCATTGTAGACCCACCTGACACAATACCCCAGGAGGAAAGTGAGGGCTTGGAAATCAACTATGAGACAAATGTAGCCACAGGGAACCTTTATGGTAACGCTAAGACAGGAACCAGTCAGGATAACAGGATGCAGGGTGAATAAGGATCAAAAATTTAAGAAGGCAAATACACAGTGAGCAGACTGAGGCCCTCATTCCAACATTGACGGGCGGCGGAGGCCGCCCGTCAATGTTGCGTGTCAGGAATACCGCTCCGCGGTCCAGAGACCGCGGAGGGTATTCCAAGTTTTCCCCTGGGCTGGCGGGCGGCCGCCGAAAGGCCGCCCGCCAGCCCAGGGGAAAACGACCTTCCCACCATGAAGCCGGCTCGTAATCGAGCCGGCGGAGTGGGAAGGTGCGACGGGTGCTACTGCACCCGTCGCGTATTTCACTGTCTGCTATGCAGACAGTGAAATACAAGCGGGGCCCTCTTACGGGGGCCCCTGCAGTGCCCATGCCATTGGCATGGGCACTGCAGGGGCCCCCAGGGGCCCCGCGACTCCCCCTCCCGCCATCCGGTTCCCGGCGGGAGAACCGCCAGGAACTGGATGGCGGGAGGGGGAGTCGGAATCCCCAAGCCGGCGCAGCAAGCTGCGCCGGCTTGGAGGATTCCTTGGGGGCAGCGGGAAACCGGCGGGAGACCGCCGGTTTCCCTTCTCTGACCGCGGCTAAGCCGCCGCGGTCAGAATGCCCCGTGGGGCACCGCCGGCCTGTCGGCGGTGCCACCGCGTCCCGCGGCCCTGGCGGAAGTAATCCACCAGGGTCGTAATGACCACCTGAGACTGGTCAAAGCTGGAACAACACTGTGGAAATTGAAAACTGTGTTTGTCCTGTGTGTTGGAACGTAATACAATAACCCAAAGTGATTTATACGGCAATGCATAACAGTGTAATACATAAAATGGCAGCTTCTATGCTGTTCCAGGCAGCTGCAAGGGCAGTGCATGTTCAAATGGCTGGTCTGCATGGAGGTGCTCACAGGTGTGTGCAGCTTCAGTCTCTCACAAGTCCTGTAGGTGAGAATCAAGTTCAAAGGGCTAACAGTACCTCTCACATTGGAAACAATGTACAGGTGATTACAGGTCCTACACACTACAAGGCAGTGCATTATTCAATCAGACGTCCATGCAGACAGATTAATACTGACTATGGCATACCTTACTAAAGAGGGAAGCACACTGGATTCAGAATGTGAGTCTGGGTGTGTGTAGATGAGGGATTATCTGGGTACACATATTCCCTGTCCAGGGCCCTATGAAGAAGGGTGGGGTGAGACAGGGAACATGGCAGTGGCAGGAATTAAGACCTGTCCTGGCATGTGCACAGGATGTCTTGTGAGCAATGCTAGTCATACCTGGGGCACTTGTGCTATTCATTTGCTGCTTATATGGAATTCTTGTCACACATACTCCTTGCAAAGATATCTGATGTAACACTTACTGATGTCAAGGGTCTGGTCATACCTTCTTGTCACCAATGCAATAGCACATCCACTGCCTCATGTATGAGGCATTTTGTTACCTTATTGACTGATGGTGTCTTAGTTGTGTGCCATGTGCTGAAATGAACCATGTTGCCAACATGTATGTGTGAAATAGCCGTGGTCCTCTGATATTGCCCTTCAAATGTGAAATGGACAGGATATATGTCATTTACAGTGTGAATGAAGTTGGTTGTGCAATCATACCCATCAAATATGATGTAGATTTTTCTGTATCCTAATGTGTATTTCTGCAATGCTCCATGAGGCTACACTCTGATTCTGATTGTTAGGGATAATGTTATGCAAAAATGATTACCCAGACCATGATATAGTGAATAGTATAGGTGTTTATTGACATATGGTAAGACAGTGGTGATAGATGAGTAGAGTTAAAAGAAGTTTTGGACCAGATGTTGTCTCCGACGCAATCCTGCAGCTGTGTTTGGATTGTCCCCCTCATGTTGATGGACAGCATCCTCCTCTTCCTCCTCTTCAGGCATTTGTGGGTCGGTGTTCATATAAGGGAATGTTCCTCCTTACACATATATTGTGCAGGATGGCACAGGTCAAAATGATTTTGCACACCATTTCAGGGAGTATGGGAGGCTGCCTCCGGTGATGTCGAGGCACCTGAATCTTGACTTCAGGATGCCAAAGGTCCTCTTGACTATGGTGCATGTCCTCCGATGTGCCTCATTATAGGCACGCTCTGCTGCAGTGCTTGGGTTTGCAAATGGAGTCATGATCCATGGCTGGATCCCATAGCCCTGATCAGCTGGAAAAAAAATTGGGTGAGACCATGTTGATGTAGCTTTCACCATGATTATCACTTTGCATGGCAGTTGTTCTCTTGTGTTGTCTGTGACTCATCTGTGTTTGTGTTATTGCGTGGAATCCTAGGCTTCTAGGATGCACCATCAGCATTGGGTTGTTTCCTTATCTGAACCGGCATTTGGCTGATTGACCAGATGTAAGCAGTATTTTTGTAGACTTGCAGTACATTGTGTACTCCCTTGCATTATGTCATGTGAAAGAGGTGTCCATGTGTCTTAACATGGGGTGACATGATACTTCCATACACAGAATCAATTCCACAGTGGTGGCAACACGTTGCATCTTTAACCTGGACATCCCATCCAATTTCACATATGCAATAGAATTAGTTAAACATCAGTGAGACCCTTAGATTTGGCTAGGCGACAATGTACAACACATCTCCGTACATTGTCAGCACTGATGTGTTGACAATTGACTATGCACAAATTTCACATGTGTGACAAAATCTCTGCAGACCTTTTTCTCTGCCCTTGTCAAGTTGACTCCTGTTCTTATGTGTACCTATACTACTGAACATGTTCTAGTTCAGCTGGCTAACTTGGTTGTGATGTTGTCATTTGGAGTGTCAGAAGGTCCTTATGCCTGTACATCTGTTGTGTGTGTGTGAAATTGTCTCAATCCGTATGTGTAGGAATGTGCACTTTCAATATTGTCCCATCAATATGTGTTCTTCGCACAGTCCACTTGCTAATTGGTAGTGGGCAATGTCACCCCAGGAGTGATGTGAGATATTGGTACAGCCTCAATGATTCCATGTCTCCTTCATTGTAGTCATCATCATGCTATGTGTGTAATGGTGTTTGACCTGCAGCAAAACACATTACACACCCCTTACACAGTATGTATTGCTTGGAAGGGTGTTTGATTGAGTGTTATTGATGTGATATTGAAAGATTAATCTTCCAAGTTGTACTGCCAGTTGAGGCCATGTCATTGTCATTGTGTTGTTTTAAATTGTTCCTTTGTGTCTGTGGAGTGGCATTTGTTGTGATTTGGTTCTGTCATTTGTCCATAGGTGTATATTCAAATGGGTCAGGATATCACACATGCCTAGCAGTGTCACACCCTCATTGTCTTCCTGACCACGTGTCAATGTAGTGGTGTATGTGTTGTGTGTCCTACAGGGTTGCTGTGCTGTGTTGTACATAAGTAGGTTTCTGGACTTACCAACAAGTAGGCCATTTCCATATCGTCCATCCTGGAAGTGTTAATTGATGGTTCAGTGGCGGAAGATGAATGAATCATGTACACTCCCAGGATACTTTACCATGATGTTGGTGATCAATCCCCGGTCATCGACAATGGCCTGCACATTGATGGAGTGTGTGTGCTTCCTGTTGCGTTATAGATGTTTGGTTGCAGCAGGTGGCACAAGGCGTACATGTGTGCAGTCAATGGCACCAAGCACGTATGGGAAGCAGTTGATTTGGTAGAAGCCCTGTTTGGTCTCCTGCTGCTTCTGCTATGTGTTGGAGAGGCTGATGTGGTGGGTTGTGAGGGAGATGATGGCATCCAGTACCTTAGGTAGAAAGGCAGAGAATGAGGGCTGTGAGATCCCGGCAACCAGGGCACCAGTGGTTTGAAAGGAGCCACTTGTCAACATGTGGAGTAAAGTTAGCAGCTTGGATTCTGGTGGAATGGTGTGTGGTGTCTGCAAGCTGGGTGCCAACTGCGGCTCAATGTTGCACAGCAGCTGCTGAATGGCTTGCCAGTTGAGCCTGTACCTCTGGATGATGTCTTGTTGGGGGAGTCCCAGAAGGGTTGTCCTGGTGCGGAATATCCTCTCCTGCCTTCTGCGTTGCCTTTGGGGTCCCTGCTGGTGTTGTAGAGGCTGCTATTGTTGGTCCTGTGCTCTCCTCATCTGTGTGCATGCTGGATGAAAAGCACCTCCATGTCTTCCTTTTGGAGCTCTGCTGTTGCTTCTGTGTGTTTTCATTAAGTACTTGTGTGTTTGCCCCATTTTAATGCTTACCCTGACCCAGGTGCTATTTTTTTACGCAAATCGGGCTGTGCGTCATTTTCCCACTCCGCCTCCCGGATGTGAAGGATTTTTGCGCGATTGGATAAATAAGGTGCACGGGTGTTTAAGTAATTTTTTGGACGGAAACGCCTATCTTGCATGTTATTAACACAAGGCGGTTTCCCGCATCCAGAAAATGATGCACACAGCAGAATTTTGGCGTTCACAGGCTTGGGAGTCAAAGTTTAAATATGGTGCACGGTTTGCACCAAATGTACGTCAAAATTCTTGGCGCACATTCGGCACAGAGTATAAATATGCCCCTTAGTGTACTGCCTATTTTAGAGTACTGCCAGCTTCACTGACTTGGCATGTGTTACATGTGCATTCTCATATACATTGTGAAACAATGTTTTATGTGTTTATGTGTGCTTGTTAAGGTAATGTGCATTATTAGTTGTCATTACAACAAACGTTCCAGGAACGCAGCTGTAAGAACTCAACTCTGCTACCAAAAAAAGCAAGTGATGTGTAGGTAATCTTGGAGGATCTCCATTTTGCCACCATGGTGAAGTCATATCCTTGTGGACATTGACAAGAGGCCCCTTCATCTCCTGGGGTCCCGGATCCTTACATTGATATTTGACTCTGTAGTAGAATTGAAATAGAATTGAAACTTATTGTTCACGCATGCTATAAAAGTTTTAATTTTATGTCAGGACCAGATGCTTTAGATTATGCATGTTTAATGCTTAACAACCACCATAGAAAAAGGGTTACTTAGTGGCTCATGGTAGAGCTCTTTAAAACATGGAATCCAACAAGCAGTTGGTCATGTGGATAATTTCTTCCAAGCGTTCTCCTAGACTTTGAAGCCTTGTTTCCTTGGTCCAAAAATTGAGCTGTCTATCCCTTCTTCTGAAAGAAGCCATTTTACCCAACTCCCTAATATATGACAAGATAACAGGGCATGGGATTGTAACAAAGAGATGGATAGTGGGCCAGAAGGGGATCTTCAGATTTCTCATACTCTTGTAAACATTAAATCACACAAGTTTCGAGAGTTTCCTAACTCCTGAAAGTCCTGGAAAGACCACATGGCTTTTTGCTGATTTTATCTGCTTGGAATTCAGGAACATAATGCCATCTGTCATAAAAGATCTCTTTGCTAGGTCAAAGCCCGAACTTCGGCGGCTCTTTTTCAAGAGACTTTTTTGGGGATAAAAGGGAACTGTCAAGCCAGAACTAAAAGAGTCTAAGGACTAAGGAAAAATCCCAAGAAGAAGAATGCTGTGGTTGAGATGGAATGGGAAATGTACACCTCTGAAGTACTTAGAAACCAGGGGATGTTCTCCCACTGATTTGTTGGCAATGGGAAGGTGTCCAACAATAATAGCCAATTTGTAAGCATTGATGGTTCTATAAGAAAGGCTATTTGAGACCTGGGAGGCTGCCATAGGACCCAAACTCTGTTCCTAGAACCTGCCAGACCATTGCTTCAATGCAGCTTGGTAACGCTTATGTGTGAAATGTGCCCAGGGTTTACCAATGAGGTCAAGAGCCTGTTTCAAATTTCTTGGCACTTGCCACTATCTGTTGAAAATCTCCACGCCATCAGCTTCCACTGCTGAGACTTGACCAAGGGATGTTGACACCCAAGAGGGTCCAGGAGGAGAGTTCTGAAATAAGAAAGTAGGAGACAGCAGTTGCAAGGCATTTCCAGAAAAGTTAGAAAACAAGGGCTATATTTACAAGGCCCATGGTGCATGGCAGCGAGGTGAATGCCCAACTGCAATGCCTTCTCCACCGGGAAGGGGCAGAAGTTTACCGTATCCACAAGATATGGTATATTTCTGTCCTCCACCTGCGTTGGTGCTCAGATTGCTGCCTGCATTGTGGGAATGATTGTTTTTGTGCAGAAAGGGACATTTTCTCCTTCTATGTGTGCTGCAGAATGCAGCACACTTTAAAAGAGAAAAGAGCAGGGAGAAAAATTATAATTTCTCCCCATTGCACCACTCTTACAGCACCCCTGGAAAGGAGTAGGCTATTGACACAGTCTCAGGTTTATGAAACCTTGTAATCTAGGAATGCATCAAAATCCATGGGTGTTTTGTGGGAAAACCCACACAACACCCATGGAAATGCCTCCTTAGAACAAAGCAAAGCAACACAGCCACTTCCACTGCATTGCCTTACTCCATATCTACAAGGCCACACAAATGCCACACCCTCAAATGGACTCACCTTCCTCACAGGATGCACCCCAAAAAAAAACTGCCTCCCTATACCTCGGAACCCAAGAACACCATGTACGGCATCCCCCAGGAATCATCTCTCACCCCCACCCATTTCAACACCTGTACCATTGGAAAACATCCTACACTGCCGCGGACTCAACATCATCTCATTCACCAATGAGACGCTACTCATTCTCTCATTTTCTAAAGACCATGCCACCCCAAGAGCCAATTTCAGCAACGCCATGACCAATATTGCAGGGTGGATGAGATCCAACTGCCTTAATCTGAACACAGACAAGACATAAATGATAATTTTTGGAAACAACACACTCCCTTGGGATGACACTTTGTGGCCTGTTGCCCTTGGGCAAGACCCAACCCTGTTGGACCATACCCGCAACCTTGGCATCATCATCAACTGACTCACCTCCAAGTGTCAGATACACACAGATGCCACCCCCTGCTTCCTCATCCTTTGCATACTGTGAAATATTTTCAGATGGATCCTATAGACGCCAGAAGAACAGTGACCCAGGCCCTCATTACCAACAGACTTGACTATGAAAACACAATCTACAACTGAGTCACCACCCTACTCAGCAACCACCTCCAAACTATATAGAACTCCACAGTGAATGAATTTATTGAGGCACTTCCCAGTTCTCAAACGAGGGCATAGAAAAATATTAACTTGAGCATTTAACTTGAATACAGCAAAACACGTGCAGATACTAAAATAAAACGCTGCAGTTGAATAATAATAATCAGAAAAAGTGGAATATATCAACAATGAATAAGTATGTAATGAATATATAGCTTATCCTCATAATTCTCCTCTGGAAAGGATGATATTGACAGAAGGTAGGCATTCTTTAACAGTTCAAGGGCATCCATTTTGGGTGTGGCTTTATTATGAGATGTTTCTGCTACAGTAGAACAGGGGCAACTTGAGATGTGAAACGAGGCATCCCAAAAAAGGCATGAAGATTTTCAGCCAGCAAGCCTAAAGAATTGGTTTTTGTTCCCTGAACATAATTCTGCAGTTTTTACGATGCAGTCTCTATACTTGGGCCCAAAACTGAATCCGCTACTATTTCTTGCGTGAAGTCTAAGTAACCTTAGAAGGATTGGCCTGCAACATTATGTCAGTTCAAAATGAGCAGAATCAAGTTAAGTCCCGCCCAATAATCACCCCATATTTTTACAGGGTAGCTCTCGCTTCTGCTACAGCAAACCTGGTGATTACAGGTGTGTAAACCCTGGAGAGGCAACTGGTAACCTTTGATCCATATGTAATCTATATAGATAGATAGATATGCAGAAGCAGTAATTATCTTCACCTCCAGCAAGTACATCTCCTTCAGCCACTCCACCGGACTCCACTGGACAGACCACAGCTGTGTCCACTTCAGCTTCAGAAGAACCACGACTCAACACCACCCACAACAGGCCCCCCGCAGGAACTGGAACAAGATCACCACCAACCAGCTCTCCACATCACTGAGCCTGAACCCCCCCGGCAGCTCAACGGACCCCAACCAAGCAGCCAACAACCTCACACCGTGGATCACCAACTGCGCCGACCACCTCGCACCGCTGAAAAGCCATCCCACCAGACCGAACAACAAGAAAGCCCCCTGGTTCAACAGCGACCTCAAGAACTCCAAGAAGAACTGCCGCACCCTCGAGAAAACCTGGCGAAAAAAGCCAACTACAGACAACATGACCGCCCTCAAGCACGCCTCCCGCAAACACCACCAGCTGATCCGCACCACCAAGAAGACAGCATTCAAAGAACGACTAGACAACAACGCACACAACAGCAAGGAACTCTTCAACATCGTCAAAGAGCTCTCCAACCCCAGCGCGGGAAACAACAACATCACGCCCTCACAAGACCTCTGCGATTCACTCGCCTCGTTCTTTCACCGCAAGATAGCCAACATACACAACAGCTTCGGCGCACAGACCACGCACCCAACCACCAAACCAACGCCCCCCAACACCACCCTCCGCGCCTGGACCCCGGTCAGCACCGAAGACACTATCCACACGATGAACACCATCCATTCCGGATCTCCGACCGACCCATGCCCCCACCACGTCTTCAACAAGGCCGACTGCATCATCGCACCCCATCTCCGGGACATCATTAACTGCTCCTTCAACACCGCCACCTTCCCGGAGAGCTGGAAGCATGCCGAACTCAGCGCCCTCCTGAAGAAACCCGCAGCCGACCTCACCGACCTCAAGAACTACCGCCCCATCTCGCTCCTCCCGTTCCCTGCCAAAGTCATCGAGAAGACCGTCAACAGACAGCTAGCCGCCTTCCTCGAGACTAACGGATCCCTCGACCACTCGCAGTCCGGCTTCCTTGCCAACCACAGCACCGATACCGCCCTCATCGCAGCCACTGACGACATCCGAGCCCTGCTCGACAACGGGGAAACAGCGGCACTCATCCTCCTGGACCTCTCCGCAGCGTTCGACACTGTCTGCCACCACACCCTAGTGCAACGCCTCAGCAACATCGGAATCCAAGAGAAGGCACTAGAGTGGATCATCTCGTTACTCACCGGAAGAACCCAGAGAGTCCGCCTCCCCCCGTTCAGTTCCGAGGCCACCAAAGTCATCTGCGGCGTACCGCAAGGATCGTCACTCAGCCCCACCCTATTCAACGTCTACATGAGCCCCCTCGCAGCCATCACACGCCAACACAACCTCAACATCATCTCCTACGCCGACGACACCCAGCTGATCCTCTCCCTCACCAACGACCCAGCCACCGCCAGAACCAATCTGCACGAAGGGATGAAAGACATAGCTGAGTGGATGATGAATAGCCACCTGAAGCTGAACGCAGACAAGACGGAAGTCCTCATCCTGGGATCATCACCCTCTGCCTGGGACGACTCCTGGTGGCCCCCTGCACTGTGCAGCGCACCCAAACCAACGGACCACGCACGCAACCTGGGCTTCATCCTGGACTCCTCCCTCTCGATGACCAGACAAGTCAACGCTGTTTCATCATCATGCTTCAACATCCTACGCATGCTCCGAAAGATCTTCCGATGGATCCCCACCGAAACCAGGAAGACGGTCACCCAGGCACTCGTCACCAGTCGACTGGACTACGGAAACACCCTTTACACCGGAACCACGGCCAAACTACAGAAAAGACTCCAACGCATCCAGAACGCCTCCGCACGCCTCATCCTCAACATCCCTCGACACAGCCACATCTCCGGACACCTGAGAGACCTGCACTGGCTCCCCGTCAGCAAGAGAATCACGTTCCGTCTCCTCACCCACGCACACATGGCCCTCCCCATCCACCTCCGTCTGACCCAAGACCACCTCTCCTTCAGGAATCAACTCAAGACCTGGCTGTTTGAGCAGTAGCGGTTCCCCCTTCCCCCAGCGCCTTGAGACCCTCCGGGTGAGTAGCGCGCTTTACAAATGACTGATTGATTGATTGATTGATCTTTTTTTTTTTTTATATATATGTATATTAATGAACATACAGAGCAAAACGGCTGGAAGAGGCAGAAAAGGAGGAAGGACCAGGAGCAAATGTAATACTAACAGGCTATAGCCTGACTTCAATAACTATTGTAGCCCTCAATGGGTGTCTTAAGAGCTAAATTATTTTAGCCCTTTATAGAAAGCATGTCACCATACATTTGAGAGGCTGTCTCCACAAAAGGGTTGGCCTAAGAGGGGGGTGTGTAGGCGGGTCTGAAGGCAATGGCAGACGTGCTATAGGTGCACACAAGCTAAACGCATGAAGGCAATGAGGTGTCTGACTCAGGACAAGGAGCAGAGAGTTGAAAATCCTGTTCGGCCACCTCCTTTAATCTGATTGCTAGGCCAGAGAAGTAATGCTGGCAGAAGAACTGGGGGCAAAGTCACACCGCACTGCCCCCACACACCTGCATCTACCACCACCAGAAGAAGCACTAAAATAGCAGCAGTGCAGGCAGGAAAATGGAACTCACCAGCAGGGGACAAGCTGAAGGAGAAGTGATATCACCAACAACAATCCGCACAGTAAGGAAGGGGTGAACTAAGCAGCCAATAAAGGATACAATGTTTTTTTTTTTAAACAATACAATAAAGTCATAAAAAAAATAAACATACAATATACAATCAAACATTACATAAGAAGAGAGAAGGTTAATACTGTTCACCCCGTTACTAGGTCCACATGAGTGCTGATTGGATATTGGGCATTCTACTGTGAGACATTTAATTCTTGTGGAACCATGGGAGTTGTAGTTTTTCTTCCACAACTCTGTGGTTACTGTGTCTAATTACATGCCTGTTGTTAGAATATAGGAAAGAAGAGAGTACATAATCTGAAGCCTACAGTCTTACATAAAATTTGCTGCAGGTTTTTTTTCTATTTTTAGAACATATTTCAACAATAAGTACTATTTTATACATTTAAACTGTGGAATCCATCTGAGTAAGGTAACCTAAATAAAACATAATTGACAATGTACCTAAATTCAAGATGTAGACTACCAGGCGTTGTTCCTGGCACAAGACTGTTTTTATTGCTCTGCTTTTTTAGACAATGACAGTCATATTTCTCACAGCGGCTCCCACCCTATAAACGTGACTTGCGCTGCAAGATTATATTTTTAGACCATTATTCACAAGGCTACATTCACTGGTCTAAGACCAACCCCCTGAATACTAATTTTCTTTATATGTATCCCATGAGCTGACTGCTCACTTGTAGGCCTTCCTCACATGTAGCAATTGCAAGAGTCCTTTCAGGTGACCATTGATCCGCAGGTGCAGTGGTGACAGTAGCATGTTTGAGTAGGATCACCCCCATGGTGGTAAGCAGCTACTACAACTCATGAAAAGAAGGTTTGCTGTAGCAGAAGCAAGAGCTACCCTGTAAAAAGAATTACTCATAGAAAATTAGCAGCAACCACAGTACAGTGGATATGGCACATAAACAAGAGAAGGGAAGATTTTCACTGGGCAAGTGGCACTGCTCCATTCTAGAAATAAGAGAAGACTAAAAGTGCTTTAGCAACAAAGAAGCAGACATTTAACATGGAAAAGAGTGCATACAGAAGAGCAAATGTCCTACCTGTTGATAATAATGTAGATGGTGGGAGATTTTAGGTCTGATGGAGCAAAGCAGGTTATATTGGTGTATCCAACTTAACAATTAGAAAATGTAATAAGCTCCCAAATTGCAGAAGATGGATCATGTAATTGCCGCATCTATGGAACGCGATGATCAGCACATCGAGTTCAGGCAAGTATACAACCTGAACATCAATCATCACAAGAAAAAGTCAAACCCAGAAGCACTCTTCCATTAAAATTTCAAATTCAAATGTCCACCCTCTAAATAGAACCATTTATGACTTTTGGCACACTATGATGAAATCCTCACTCTGTACATGACTACTAAAAAGCAAGAGTACCAATGTTAAGAAATAGGGTTACTATTTGAGAGGGGTGAAGCCTGCTGAAATAATAAACATGGGGGCAGATCTAAGAGCCCCTAGCACCTCCTTGTGCCACATAAGTGTCATTTTGTTCACGGTAATGTGGTCCAACGAGGCCAAAATCGCTACCCCAAATTTACAAATTGGCACAATGCATGCATTGCACCACTTTGTAACCCTTTGATTTAAATTATGCCTTTTCCAGGTATCATGTATGCAAAGGGGGTGTCCCCCTATTGGGCGGGGGGAAATGGTGCAAAGAAATCTGAAAGATTTCTTCGCATCTTTTTGTGGCGCTTTTAATGCCTACTCAAAGCTCAATGCAGGCGTTAAAAGGAGGCACACAATTGTTTTCAATGGGCCTCAATGGGCTTTGCAGGATTGGCGTCAAAATGTTTGATGCTAATCCTGCAATCCTCTGAACTAGTGGCAAAAGTTTTGACGTTAGTTCCCCTAATTACCGCCATGGTGTGCCCTATCTTAGATGTGGCCCCACATGGTGGCATTCGTTGGGCGCTAGGGTTCGCAAGAAAAGTGGCCCTGCCCTGGATGCAGTGTCACTTTTCTTAAATCAGCCCCATAGTCCTTGTTAGAGTGAACGACATAAGTCACTCAATGAACTTCTGCTTAACCCTTTGATAACTTGGCAGAAAAGCGGGCAAGCTGAACTTCGAGACAATGGCCCTCATTCTGACCCTGGCGGTGTCTCACCGCCAGGGCAGAGGGCAGAGGAAGCACCGCCAACAGGCTGGCGGTGCTTCTGTGGCATTCTGACCGCGGCGGTACAGCCGCGGTCAGAAACGGGAAACCGGCGGTGTCCCGCCGGTTTCCCGCTGGTTTCCCGCTGCCCTGGGGAATCCTCCATGGCGTCGCTGCTAGCAGCGCCGCCATGGGGATTCCGACCCCCTTACCGCCATCCTGTTCCTGGCGGTGTTCGCCGCCAGGAACCGGATGGCGGTAACGGGTGTTGTGGGGCCCCTGGGGGCCCCTGGGGGCCCCTGCAGTGCCCATGCCAATGGCATGGGCACTGCAGGGGCCCCCTAACAGGGCCCCACTATGATTTTCAGTGTCTGCCAAGCAGACACTGAAAATCGCGACGGGTGCAACTGCACCCGTCGCACCCCTTCCACTCCGCCGGCTCCATTCGGAGCCGGCATCCTCATGGAAGGGGGTCTCCCGCTGGGCTGGCGGGCGGCCTTCTGGCGGTCGCCCGCCAGCCCAGCAGGAAACTCAGAATAACCGCGGCGGTCTTTTGACCGTGCAGCGGTATTCTGACGGCGGTAGGCCGCCCGCCAAAGTCAGAATGAGGGCCAATGGGTGAAGTGGTTATGCAGCACTCAAACAGTGTTAAAGTGAAAACAAAACACATGGAAAATCCCAAACCAATTTACAAAAATAGAGTAAATTTTAATAAATGAAATGAATCAGAAATGAAAAAAGCACAACCAGCGTTATAAATTTAAAGTTCTCGGTGATAACAGTGCCAAAAAGCAGAAAGCACCACTCAAGGTTATCTGGTTGCACTGGACAGGCCTAAATTCAAAAGTTCAGGCTGACCATGTTGGAGCATGGGTCAGATACAGGGATTGGGTTAAACCTAGTGAAAAGTTTATTTCATCCACTCAAAGTCCACATGAGGAGCTGCAGGTGGATTTTTACATTGGCTAGGGGATGCAAGGTTTTTGTTGATGCAAAGAGCAAGACGGGTGTCGCCGACATTTGCTGTTGTGGCGCGAGGACCAATCATCGCTGGAGATTCACACTGGTGGGAGTCACAGATTGTCATTGTTTGGCAAGCAGAGTCCTGTTGTCACGAGGAGCAATTTGTAATTTCTTCACTGTCGCAGGGTGACTAAAACATATATTTTCAAGTGAAGTTCAGGAGGAAATATACTGTGGTACCCGCCAAGGGTTCTGGACCTCCTCAAGCAGAGGCCAGAAGCAGAACTGAAGCATGTGCAGGCAGATCCACGTGGGGCTGGTCAGCTGGGAAGTTGCAGGGGGGCCTCTGAAAGGCCTCTGGAATCCTGTGGCCGTCTTGCAATTCAAACAGGAGGTCAGCCAACTATCCTATGGAATCACTTCTGTGGAACTTAGGTTTACGGCAAGCAGGTCCAGTCTTCCTTCTTGCAGCAATAGGGCAATCCTTCTTCTGAATATTCCAAAGGTCCAGGAGTGTTCTGATGAGAGGTTCTGAAGCTTCTATTCCTATAACCAATGCCAGTCTGTCGAGAGGAATACACTGTCCAACACCCAAGGTCCATTTGTCCCTGTATCTGAAAGGAATATACCACACACCATAGTAGAACCATTCACAGTGATGTGACCCTGAACACTGGCAGATGGCACATTTGGGATAGGCAGAAAAAAATTAACTTTCTAAAACTTCCCTTTCAAGAATAGTAACTTAAAATCCGACTTTACATTAAAGAGGGCTTTAAATTACAATTCAAAGCAGTGGAATAAACACTCCTTTATCTGTTCCCAAACTGAAGTTATCACTTATTAAGTACAATAAGGTAAGTCAATGTTAGTCTATTGGAGAGACAGCCTTGCAACACTGAAAAATTAATTCAGGAGTTTTTCACTGACAGAACATGCAAACCTAAATACACGTGTCCCACTTTTTAAATACCATGCACTCTGCCCTAGGAGTTGTTAGGGCTTACCTTAAGGGTGACTTATAGGTATTAAAAAGGAAATGTCATGCCTAGCTTTTAGAAATTGGGTTACTGGTTGAGAGGGGTGAAACACTACTCAACCAGCAACCACAATCCTTGTCAGGGTGAAGTCTCAAGCAAATCCCTAACAAACCTGTACTCGACCCTCTGGTAGCCTGGCAAAGAGCAGTCATGCTAAACTTAAAGGCATTGTGTAAATTATTTAAACAGCATTTCAAACAGTAATAATGCGGAAATAAGAATAGTAACAATAATAACATGAAAACACAACACAAAAGAATTCCCACACCAATTTAGAAAACATAAAGTAAATTCCAATAAGTAAATCAAAATGAAAACAACAAAAATCCAATTAGTAGAACCCGAGATGTGCAAGTTTAAAGATTACAGTAAGAATAGGTCCAAAAAGCGCAAAGCACCAACTGTTGTTGTCTGGTCATGTGTTTGCAAAGTCATAAGGCCAGACTGACCATGTTGAAGCACAAGCCAGCTACAAGGACCTACATAGGTCTAATAAACAAAGTACCTGAATCCTGGTTGTGAACAGATGTGGAGTCCTGCATCAGGGATGCATCCCACAGCAGAGATGATGCAAGTAACGCATCACACAGTGGCAGTATCAGGGAGCTGTGAAATGCGGTGTAGTGTCCTTGTGTGGAGATATTCATGTTGAAGCAGTTTCATTGGGCTGCATGTAGCGAGGTGATTTCCTTGCGGGGAAATGCATCACACAGCAGCAGGTCCCATGGGCTGCAATTAGTAATGTGAAGTGCTTATGTTGGGGAAATCCATGTAGCAGAAATTATGCGTCTGTTCTGAGGGCGATGTATCGAGCAGAAGCGGTGATGCACCCGGTCTGCAGCAGATGTGCTGAACCATGGAGAAGATGCATCGGTTCTGCCAAATCCAGAGATGGGCTGGCAGAGCACCTTCAGGCCCACTTCTAAGGGTCTGGGACTGGGGTGGCACCACTTGGGAGGGTTGGACTTCCATGTGTCAGAGTTGAGATGCTGGGTTCAAGGTTGTTGGAAGCCTGCTCTGCCTACTGAAGCTTCTGATCTGGAGACCATCCAACTAGTCATTGGTGTCATTCTGGGGTCCTGGGTTTAGAGATGTAGGTCCAGTCCTTCAGCAGAAAAGCAATTCTTCATCCTTGTGGATCCACAGGTGCAGAAGTGTACTGAAGAGTTAGATCTAAGGGTCTAATATTTGTTCATGGTGCCCAATTTGAAGAAGAACCTTCTAGAGGTTTCCAGCCCCCGAGGTGTAAGGCATATCCTTCCACCCTGTCCTGGCCCCAGCTTGTCTGGGGCCACAAAAGAACAGTGTCAAACTCTGTGTGAGAGTACTCTGGCAAAGCACTTGTGATACGCCGGTGTTGTAAGTGACACCTCCTCCTCCTCTTTAACTCAGAGTGGGCCATCTTTCCTTTGTTTCACTGTCTGGGAGCAACACACAAAGACCAACTGCCAGAAACACCTGTTTATATAACCAAAGAACAGGCCGCAGTCTCAAACGGTTGGGACAACAAATGCCAACTTTCTAAAAGTGGCATTTTCAGATTTGTGAATAAAAATCTGACTTTACCACTAAAGAGGCCTTTTAATCCCAATGTTATAGACACCAACCCTGAACTTTCTACCTACCCCAAATTGAAAGTTATCACTTATTAGAAGTAACAAGGTAACTTTAATGTCATCCTATGGGAGAGGTAGGCCGTGCATTGGTCAAAAACTAATTTGAGAGTTTTCCACTAACAGGACAGGTTAAAGATGAAAATGCATGCCCTCTGGGCTGTTCAGGGCCTTTCTTAGGGGTGACTTATATGTATTAAAAAAAGAGAAAAGGAAGGTTTGGCCCTGGCAAAAGGCTTTTTCAGCCAGGTCGAAATGATGGTTTAAAAACAGGCATGTTTGGGCCTCGCAAAAGGTTTATTTAGCCAGGTTGAAATGATGGTTTAAAAACAGGCACACACAAGCTGCAATGGCAGGCCTGAGACATGGTTAAAAGGCTACGGAAGTGGATGGCAAAAGTAGCACTGCTGGTCCACTGGTAGCATTTCAGGCCGTATTTATACTTTTTTTAGCGCCGCATTTGCGCCGCTTTTTGACGCAAAACGGCGCAAACCTACAAAATACAATGGTATTTTGCAAGTTTGCGCCGTTTTTGCGTCAAAAAACGACGCAAATGCGGCGCAAAAAAAGTATAAATACGGGCCTTAATTTATAGGCCATGGTACATGTAATACCACTTAACTATGGACTTACAAGTAAGTTAAATGTGTAAATTGGGTATAGGCAAATTCTACCATAGTTAAGGGAGAAAGCACATGTACTTTAGCATTGGTTAGCAGTGGTAAAATGTGTAGAGTCCTAAAGTCAGCAAAAAGTCACAAAACAAGAGGGTTAAAGGCAAAAAGTTAGAGGAGAAACAGACTAAAGATGACAGATCTAACACTGGCAGAAACTTTATTTTGCCAGGTCAAAATGATAGTTCAAGGGCCTGAGACATGTTTTACTGGGCTTGGCATAATGTGCAGGCCCTGGGTACATGGAGTACATTTAATTAAATGTACCATTAGTTGTAGGTTAATAATACCATATTTAGGGAAGAGAACAGTAGCGCCTTACCCCTGGTTAGCAGGGGTTAAGTGCACAGAGTACTAAACAAAACCAATTTCAGCAAAAACAGGCGGAGTGAAGATATGATGTTTCAGAGAATACTACATGTTGGGTTCTAACATGTGCCTCCCCAAGAAAAAGCAGGGAGAATATCCTACACTTATGGGTGATCTCGTTGCTAAGGTGGAAAAAACTGGAAACACCATCACCACTAGTGTTGTCAGTCCCATGGTGATGTTCCAATACAAGACCATTCACTGTAAGGAGATGGACCACAACATCAGTTTGGGATTCTCATCTCTCATCTCTCAACTGCACCAGCCTTCCGAGGGGCCTGTTATCTGTAAGAACCCACAAGTGTGTACTAAGCAAGTATGGTCTCAACGTCTTCAGTGCCCAGGCCAGCTTCTTTCAAGATGTTGAATGCTTTCTGCCACATCTCTGTCCAGATCACCTTTGGGCTTCTTTCTAGAAGTCAGCTCTGTTAAGGGGGACAACAATGGTTCCACATTCATTAACATGTCTTTTGTAGTAACCGATGAGACCCAAGAAGGCTCCCACATCAGTCTGAGACTTGGGGGTTTATATCATGCCCTTCAGGGGCTGCGCTTTGCCCCACCAAATTGGTGGCCCAAGTACACAATGGATCCCTGCCAATCTGGAACTTACTGACCATTATGGTAAGGCCTGCTCTTTGCACAACCTGCAGCTCTGTCCAGTGGTGGTAGAGGTAGTCATCCAAGTTAGAACTGAAGACAGCAATGTTGTCCCAGTATATTTTTTAAACATACTTTATTGAATGTTCACATTACAGATACATCCAAAATCAATGCATATGTTGCACTGTCCTCGACATCAGCTGGAGACTAACTTGTAACATCAAGCAGGTACTGTAGGTAAGCAGACCATTAGTAATTCTGATCTTGCATAGCCCATGCCATGAACTAGAGTTGGCTGATACAACAAGGTAGAAGCAAGTGGTCATACAATGTATTTATTTCCAACAAAGCTACAACATTCTGAACTATTAACCAGCCCTGTGAGAGTGTAGGTAATGCTAGGTACAGACACATAGGCCCTCATTAAGACCCTGGTGGTGAGTGATAAAGTGGTGGTAATGCCACCAACAGACTGGCGGTAAGTACCGCCAAATTATGACCATGGCAGTGATAACTCCCATAGACAGCCAATGTACCACATCAACCGCCAGGGTGGAAACAATACTCACCACGGTGGTAGCTATCAACAGCCAGGCGGAAGACAAAGTACCGCCCACCATATTAAGACACACGAATCTGCCACCTTTTCCGAGACAGTACCAATGCCATCAAAAGCCTGGCAAAAACAGAGCTCAGAAGAGAAAGGACTCATCATCAGAGACACAAGGAAGAACAATGCTGCCATGGAACCCGAACTGCAAGTCTTCCAGATGATCTTCTACATTATGCTCCACCTGGGACACCAATGCCGACGACGACGGTGAGTACAGCCGCCTAGCACACACAAACCAAATTTATACAAATGTTCACAAAGGACCAATGCCCTGTCCAAAGTCATAAGGGCACACATGGCCAGAGGGCGCAGTCCAAGGCCCATCTTGTATCCTGACACTGCAGGGGCATCATTTTGCAAGTGGTCAGGCACCTCAGGGGCATGGTGGGGCACCTCAGCTGAATACAGGAACTTCCCCACTGGTTCTGGAGGGGCTCCATGCCCATGTCCCATTGCTGGTGAGTGCAAGGCCACAGTCTCTGAGCTGGGGAACTTCTTCCTGGTTCTGGAGGGGGCTCCATGCTCATGTCCCATTGCTGGGGACTGCAAGGTCACAGTCTCTGAGCTGGGGAACATGCCCACTGGTTCTAGAGGGGGCTCCATGCCCATGTCCCATTGCTGGGGAGTGCAGGGTCACAGTCTCTGAGCTGGGGAACATGCTCACTGGTTCTGGAGGGGGCTCCATGCCTGTGTCCCATTGCTGGGGAGTGCAAGGTCACAGTCTCTGAATTGGGGAACATGCACACTGGTTCTGGAGGGGGCTCCATGCCCATGCCCCGTTTCTGGGGACTGCAAGGTCACAGTCTCTGAGCTGGGGAACATGCACACTGGTTCTGGAGGGGGCTCCATGCCCATGTCCCATTGCTGGGGACTGAAGGTCACAGTCTCTGAGCTGGGGAACATGCTCACTGGTTCTGGAGGGGGCTCCATGCCCGTGTCCCATTGCTGGGGAGTGCAAGGTCACAGTCTCTGAATTGGGGAACATGCACACTGGTTCTGGAGGGGGCTCCATGCTGATGTTTCATTGCTGGGGAGTGCAACATCACAGTCTCTGAGCTGGGGAACATGCCCACTGGTTCTGGAGAGGGCCCCCTTGTGCCTGGAGGCTGGCCTAAGTGTTCTCCGCTGGTAGTGACGGCTGCACTGCCTCTGCTGGCGGTGATAGCTGCACTTCCTCAGCTGGTGGGGAGGGCTGCTCTGGGGCAACAGATGGTAGTACCTCCTGGCCTGCCTTTGCTGGTGGTGATAACCACACTGCTGCAGTTGGTGGGGAGGGCTGCTCTGGGGCAACAGGTAATGGTGTCTCCTAGCTTGCCTCTGCTGGTGGTGAGGACTCCATGACCACAGGTGGTGGTGGTGGTGGTTTCACCCTCCCAGACTCTGATGGAGTTGAGGGCTTCATTCCCTCCATAGCAGGAAGTGAGGGCACCTTTCACTTCCTGGCTGTTTGTGTTGTGGGCTCCTTCCCCTTCCTGGCTGTTTGTGTTGTGGGCTCCTTCCCCTTCCTGGATGTAGGTGTTGTGGGCTGCTTCCCCTTCCTGGCTGTAGGTGCTGTGGGCTCCTTCCCATTTCTGGCCGTTGAAGTGGAATCCCTCACAGTCCTGCCTCCACGACTAGGAGTTGCCTCCATCATCCCCGGGGACTGCTTGGCACCCTGGTTTTATGGGCAGCACAGGGGGAAGGGGAGGGAAGAGGTCAAGCTGTGGAAGGAAAAGCTTCTAAGTGACGATGCGGTGGGAAGAGGGAGGAGATATGGGAGTGGAAGTTGAGGGAGAGGTTGTTGGAGATATACGTCTGCTGGACCTGGTTGCATGTGCATGGGCAGTGTGCGTGTGTGAGGTGGATGGCTCTTGTATATCTGAGTGCTTGCGTTTGTGCCCTTTAAGAGGGGGGGACAGACATGGTGGGAGACAACACAGGGGACAAGTGGAGGTGTCTGCTAGTGAGGTGTGTCTGCTGCTTGGTGTAGTGATGCTGGTGGTGGATGTTGAGACAGTGCATGCATTAGTGAGTGTGGACATGACTGGGAGGGAGGTGGTGGATACGGAGGGGGGGAGACAGTGGAGGTAGTGGACGTGGTTATGTCTGCAACTGTCTGGTGATTGTGTGAGTGCTTGTGGGATGAAGTGTAATGCTTGTGTCTGCTTGTGCCACTCTCGGGTATTGCTTTATGTGCATAATTGTCTGCATGTGTGCCTGGGATGGGTTGGGGTTGAGGAGAATGGGACTGGGAAATGATAGTTGGAGGGGGGACAGTAGAAACAGGGACAATGGCTGCCATCGGAGAAGAGGCCAGAACCTGAATCGATCTCTGTTGGGCTGCCAATGCACTGTGAATGCCCTCCAGGAATGCATTGCATTGCTCCATCTGAAATGCCAGCCCCTAGATGGCATTCACAATTGTTGATTGCCTTCCAGAGATGGATTTCAAGAGGTCAATAGCCTCCTCACTCAAGGCAGCAGGGCTCACTGCGGCAGGGCCTGAGGTGCCTGGGGCGAAGGAGAGGCCTACTCTACTGGGTGAGTGGGCATGGGCAACTCGCTGAGGGATGGTAATGGTACGGGGTGGAGGCTGTACCTGCAGCTGGGATGGTCACAGAGATGTCAGCCACCACCAGGGAGCTACCATCGTAGGAGGTATCTGAGTCTGTGTTGTCTACTCCAGTCTCTACCGTGGTGCTCCCCTCGCCCTCCTTCCCACTGGTTCCCTCGGCGTAGGTGGACTCTGCCTCCTGGGTCAAGTGGGATCCAGCTCCCTCTGTCGCCGGTGCCCCTGCTGCCTTGCCAGATGGTGCTAATGCACAGAAGGAAAGGATGACAAAACAAGAAAGGGGGGGAGACAAAGGATACACTGGGTCAATGACTGCACCAACACAACTATTGGCATGCTCATCAACGTCACACACAGGGAACAGGCTTAAGTACTATGCATTGCACAACCAGTGATATGGCTAGTCTCTAGCCTCTGAAAGGCCTCTGGAATCCTGTGGCCGTCTTGCAATTCAAACAGGAGGTCAGCCAACTATCCTATGGAATCACTTCTGTGGAACTTAGGTTTACGGCAAGCAGGTGCAGTCTTCCTTCTTGCAGCAATAGGGCAATCCTTCTTCTGAATATTCCAAAGGTCCAGGAGTGTTCTGAATAGAGGTTCTGAAGCTTCTATTCCTATAACCAATGCCAGTCTGTCGAGAGGAATACACTGTCCAACACCCAAGGTCCATTTGTCCCTGTATCTGAAAGGAATATACCACACACCATAGTAGAACCATTCACAGTGATGTGACCCTGAACACTGGCAGATGGCACATTTGGGATAGGCAGAAAAAAAATAACTTTCTAAAACTTCCCTTTCAAGAATAGTAACTTAAAATCCGACTTTACATTAAAGAGGGCTTTAAATTACAATTCAAAGCAGTGGAATAAACACTCCTTTATCCGTTCCCAAACTGAAGTTATCACTTATTAAGTACAATAAGGTAAGTCAATGTTAGTCTATTGGAGAGACAGCCTTGCAACACTGAAAAATTAATTCAGGAGTTTTTCACTGACAGAACATGCAAACCTAAATACACGTGTCCCACTTTTTAAATACCATGCACTCTGCCCTAGGAGTTGTTAGGGCTTACCTTAAGGGTGACTTATAGGTATTAAAAAGGAAATGTCATGCCTAGCTTTTAGAAATTGGGTTACTGGTTGAGAGGGGTGAAACACTACTCAACCAGCAACCACAATCCTTGTCAGGGTGAAGTCTCAAGCAAATCCCTAACAAACCTGTACTCGACCCTCTGGTAGCCTGGCAAAGAGCAGTCATGCTAAACTTAAAGGCATTGTGTAAATTATTTAAACAGCATTTCAAACAGTAATAATGCGGAAATAAGAATAGTAACAATAATAACATGAAAACACAACACAAAAGAATTCCCACACCAATTTAGAAAACATAAAGTAAATTCCAATAAGTAAATCAAAATGAAAACAACAAAAATCCAATTAGTAGAACCCGAGATGTGCAAGTTTAAAGATTACAGTAAGAATAGGTCCAAAAAGCGCAAAGCACCAACTGTTGTTGTCTGGTCATGTGTTTGCAAAGTCATAAGGCCAGACTGACCATGTTGAAGCACAAGCCAGCTACAAGGACCTACATAGGTCTAATAAACAAAGTACCTGAATCCTGGTTGTGAACAGATGTGGAGTCCTGCATCAGGGATGCATCCCACAGCAGAGATGATGCAAGTAACGCATCACACAGTGGCAGTATCAGGGAGCTGTGAAATGCGGTGTAGTGTCCTTGTGTGGAGATATTCATGTTGAAGCAGTTTCATTGGGCTGCATGTAGCGAGGTGATTTCCTTGCGGGGAAATGCATCACACAGCAGCAGGTCCCATGGGCTGCAATTAGTAATGTGAAGTGCTTATGTTGGGGAAATCCATGTAGCAGAAATTATGCGTCTGTTCTGAGGGCGATGTATCGAGCAGAAGCGGTGATGCACCCGGTCTGCAGCAGATGTGCTGAACCATGGAGAAGATGCATCGGTTCTGCCAAATCCAGAGATGGGCTGGCAGAGCACCTTCAGGCCCACTTCTAAGGGTCTGGGACTGGGGTGGCACCACTTGGGAGGGTTGGACTTCCATGTGTCAGAGTTGAGATGCTGGGTTCAAGGTTGTTGGAAGCCTGCTCTGCCTACTGAAGCTTCTGATCTGGAGACCATCCAACTAGTCATTGGTGTCATTCTGGGGTCCTGGGTTTAGAGATGTAGGTCCAGTCCTTCAGCAGAAAAGCAATTCTTCATCCTTGTGGATCCACAGGTGCAGAAGTGTACTGAAGAGTTAGATCTAAGGGTCTAATATTTGTTCATGGTGCCCAATTTGAAGAAGAACCATCTAGAGGTTTCCAGCCCCCGAGGTGTAAGGCATATCCTTCCACCCTGTCCTGGCCCCAGCTTGTCTGGGGCCACAAAAGAACAGTGTCAAACTCTGTGTGAGAGTACTCTGGCAAAGCACTTGTGATACGCCGGTGTTGTAAGTGACACCTCCTCCTCCTCTTTAACTCAGAGTGGGCCATCTTTCCTTTGTTTCACTGTCTGGGAGCAACACACAAAGACCAACTGCCAGAAACACCTGTTTATATAACCAAAGAACAGGCCGCAGTCTCAAACGGTTGGGACAACAAATGCCAACTTTCTAAAAGTGGCATTTTCAGATTTGTGAATAAAAATCTGACTTTACCACTAAAGAGGCCTTTTAATCCCAATGTTATAGACACCAACCCTGAACTTTCTACCTACCCCAAATTGAAAGTTATCACTTATTAGAAGTAACAAGGTAACTTTAATGTCATCCTATGGGAGAGGTAGGCCGTGCATTGGTCAAAAACTAATTTGAGAGTTTTCCACTAACAGGACAGGTTAAAGATGAAAATGCATGCCCTCTGGGCTGTTCAGGGCCTTTCTTAGGGGTGACTTATATGTATTAAAAAAAGAGAAAAGGAAGGTTTGGCCCTGGCAAAAGGCTTTTTCAGCCAGGTCGAAATGATGGTTTAAAAACAGGCATGTTTGGGCCTGGCAAAAGGTTTATTTAGCCAGGTTGAAATGATGGTTTAAAAACAGGCACACACAAGCTGCAATGGCAGGCCTGAGACATGGTTAAAAGGCTACGGAAGTGGATGGCAAAAGTAGCACTGCTGGTCCACTGGTAGCATTTAATTTATAGGCCATGGTACATGTAATACCACTTAACTATGGACTTACAAGTAAGTTAAATGTGTAAATTGGGTATAGGCAAATTCTACCATAGTTAAGGGAGAAAGCACATGTACTTTAGCATTGGTTAGCAGTGGTAAAATGTGTAGAGTCCTAAAGTCAGCAAAAAGTCATAAAACAAGAGGGTTAAAGGCAAAAAGTTAGAGGAGAAACAGACTAAAGATGACAGATCTAACACTGGCAGAAGCTTTATTTTGCCAGGTCAAAATGATAGTTTAAGGGCCTGAGACATGTTTTACTGGGCTTGGCATAATGTGCAGGCCCTGGGTACATGGAGTACATTTAATTAAATGTACCATTAGTTGTAGGTTAATAATACCATATTTAGGGAAGAGAACAGAAGCGCGTTACCCCTGGTTAGCAGGGGTTAAGTGCACAGAGTACTAAACAAAACCAATTTCAGCAAAAACAGGCGGAGTGAAGATAAGATGTTTCAGAGAATACTACATATTGGGTTCTAACATGTGCCTCCCCAAGAAAAAGCAGGGAGAATATCCTACACTTATGGGTGATCTCGTTGCTAAGGTGGAAAAAACTGGAAACACCATCACCACTAGTGTTGTCAGTCCCATGGTGATGTTCCAATACAAGACCATTCACTGTAAGGAGATGGACCACAACATCAGTTTGGGATTCTCATCTCTCATCTCTCAACTGCACCAGCCTTCCGAGGGGCCTGTTATCTGTAAGAACCCACAAGTGTGTACTAAGCAAGTATGGTCTCAACGTCTTCAGTGCCCAGGCCAGCTTCTTTCAAGATGTTGAATGCTTTCTGCCACATCTCTGTCCAGATCACCTTTGGGCTTCTTTCTAGAAGTCAGCTCTGTTAAGGGGGACAACAATGGTTCCACATTCATTAACATGTCTTTTGTAGTAACTGATGAGACCCAAGAAGGCTCCCACATCAGTCTGAGACTTGGGGGTTTATATCATGCCCTTCAGGGGCTGCGCTTTGCCCCACCAAATTGGTGGCCCAAGTACACAATGGATCCCTGCCAATCTGGAACTTACTGACCATTATGGTAAGGCCTGCTCTTTGCACAACCTGCAGCTCTGTCCAGTGGTGGTAGAGGTAGTCATCCAAGTTAGAACTGAAGACAGCAATGTTGTCCCAGTATATTTTTTAAACATACTTTATTGAATGTTCACATTACAGATACATCCAAAATCAATGCATATGTTGCACTGTCCTCGACATCAGCTGGAGACTAACTTGTAACATCAAGCAGGTACTGTAGGTAAGCAGACCATTAGTAATTCTGATCTTGCATAGCCCATGCCATGAACTAGAGTTGGCTGATACAACAAGGTAGAAGCAAGTGGTCATACAATGTATTTATTTCCAACAAAGCTACAACATTCTGAACTATTAACCAGCCCTGTGAGAGTGTAGGTAATGCTAGGTACAGACACATAGGCCCTCATTAAGACCCTGGTGGTGAGTGATAAAGTGGTGGTAATGCCACCAACAGACTGGCGGTAAGTACCGCCAAATTATGACCATGGCAGTGATAACTCCCATAGACAGCCAATGTACCACATCAACCGCCAGGGTGGAAACAATACTCACCACGGTGGTAGCTATCAACAGCCAGGCGGAAGACAAAGTACCGCCCACCATATTAAGACACACGAATCTGCCACCTTTTCCGAGACAGTACCAATGCCATCAAAAGCCTGGCAAAAACAGAGCTCAGAAGAGAAAGGACTCATCATCAGAGACACAAGGAAGAACAATGCTGCCATGGAACCCGAACTGCAAGTCTTCCAGATGATCTTCTACGTTATGCTCCACCTGGGACACCAATGCCGACGACGACGGTGAGTACAGCCGCCTAGCACACACAAACCAAATTTATACAAACGTTCACAAAGGACCAATGCCCAGTCCAAAGTCATAAGGGCACACATGGCCAGAGGGCGCAGTCCAAGGCCCATCTTGTATCCTGACACTGCAGGGGCATCATTTTACAAGTGGTCAGGCACCTCAGGGGCATGGTGGGGCACCTCAGCTGAATACAGGAACTTCCCCACTGGTTCTGGAGGGGCTCCATGCCCATGTCCCATTGCTGGTGAGTGCAAGGCCACAGTCTCTGAGCTGGGGAACTTCTTCCTGGTTCTGGAGGGGGCTCCATGCTCATGTCCCATTGCTGGGGACTGCAAGGTCACAGTCTCTGAGCTGGGGAACATGCCCACTGGTTCTAGAGGGGGCTCCATGCCCATGTCCCATTGCTGGGGAGTGCAAGGTCACAGTCTCTGAGCTGGGGAACATGCTCACTGGTTCTGGAGGGGGCTCCATGCCTGTGTCCCATTGCTGGGGAGTGCAAGGTCACAGTCTCTGAATTGGGGAACATGCACACTGGTTCTGGAGGGGGCTCCATGCCCATGCCCCGTTTCTGGGGACTGCAAGGTCACAGTCTCTGAGCTGGGGAACATGCACACTGGTTCTGGAGGGGGCTCCATGCCCATGTCCCATTGCTGGGGACTGAAGGTCACAGTCTCTGAGCTGGGGAACATGCTCACTGGTTCTGGAGGGGGCTCCATGCCCGTGTCCCATTGCTGGGGAGTGCAAGGTCACAGTCTCTGAATTGGGGAACATGCACACTGGTTCTGGAGGGGGCTCCATGCCGATGTTTCATTGCTGGGGAGTGCAACATCACAGTCTCTGAGCTGGGGAACATGCCCACTGGTTCTGGAGAGGGCCCCCTTGTGCCTTGAGGCTGGCCTAAGTGTTCTCCGCTGGTAGTGACGGCTGCACTGCCTCTGCTGGCGGTGATAGCTGCACTTCCTCAGCTGGTGGGGAGGGCTGCTCTGGGGCAACAGATGGTAGTACCTCCTGGCCTGCCTTTGCTGGTGGTGATAACCACACTGCTGCAGTTGGTGGGGAGGGCTGCTCTGGGGCAACAGGTAATGGTGTCTCCTAGCTTGCCTCTGCTGGTGGTGAGGACTCCATGACCACAGGTGGTGGTGGTGGTGGTTTCACCCTCCCAGACTCTGATGGAGTTGAGGGCTTCATTCCCTCCATAGCAGGAAGAGAGGGCACCTTTCACTTCCTGGCTGTTTGTGTTGTGGGCTCCTTCCCCTTCCTGGCTGTTTGTGTTGTGGGCTCCTTCCCCTTCCTGGATGTAGGTGTTGTGGGCTGCTTCCCCTTCCTGGCTGTAGGTGCTGTGGGCTCCTTCCCATTTCTGCCCGTTGAAGTGGAATCCCTCACAGTCCTGCCTCCACGACTAGGAGTTGCCTCCATCATCCCCTGGGACTGCTTGGCACCCTGGTTTTATGGGCAGCACAGGGGGAAGGGGAGGGAAGAGGTCAAGCTGTGGAAGGAAAAGCGTCTAAGTGACGATGCGGTGGGAAGAGGGAGGAGATATGGGAGTGGAAGTTGAGGGAGAGGTTGTTGGAGATATACGTCTGCTGGACCTGGTTGCATGTGCATGGGCAGTGTGCGTGTGTGAGGTGGATGGCTCTTGTATATCTGAGTGCTTGCGTTTGTGCCCTTTAAGAGGGGGGGACAGACATGGTGGGAGACAACACAGGGGACAAGTGGAGGTGTCTGCTAGTGAGGTGTGTCTGCTGCTTGGTGTAGTGATGCTGGTGGTGGATGTTGAGACAGTGCATGCATTAGTGAGTGTGGACATGACTGGGAGGGAGGTGGTGGATACGGAGGGGGGGAGACAGTGGAGGTAGTGGACGTGGTTATGTCTGCAACTGTCTGGTGATTGTGTGAGTGCTTGTGGGATGAAGTGTAATGCTTGTGTCTGCTTGTGCCACTCTCGGGTATTGCTTTATGTGCATAATTGTCTGCATGTGTGCCTGGGATGGGTTGGGGTTGAGGAGAATGGGACTGGGAAATGATAGTTGGAGGGGGGACAGTAGAAACAGGGACAATGGCTGCCATCGGAGAAGAGGCCAGAACCTGAATCGATCTCTGTTGGGCTGCCAATGCACTGTGAATGCCCTCCAGGAATGCATTGCATTGCTCCATCTGAAATGCCAGCCCCTAGATGGCATTCACAATGGTTGATTGCCTTCCAGAGATGAATTTCAAGAGGTCAATAGCCTCCTCACTCAAGGCAGCAGGGCTCACTGCGGCAGGGCCTGAGGTGCCTGGGGCGAAGGAGAGGCCTACTCTCCTGGGTGAGTGGGCATGGGCAACTCGCTGAGGGGTGGTAATGGTACGGGGTGGAGGCTGTACCTGCAGCTGGGATGGTCACAGAGATGTCAGCCACCACCAGGGAGCTACCATCGTAGGAGGTATCTGAGTCTGTGTTGTCTACTCCAGTCTCTACCGTGGTGCTCCCCTCG
The DNA here is from genome assembly GCF_031143425.1 of Pleurodeles waltl. NCBI lineage: Eukaryota > Metazoa > Chordata > Amphibia > Caudata > Salamandridae > Pleurodeles > Pleurodeles waltl. The sequence continues at coordinate 853,599,872 of NC_090446.1, read as the reverse complement.
CCCTCCTTCCCACTGGTTCCCTCGGCGTAGGTGGACTCTGCCTCCTGGGTCAAGTGGGATCCAGCTCCCTCTGTCGCCGGTGCCCCTGCTGCCTTGCCAGATGGTGCTAATGCACAGAAGGAAAGGATGACAAAACAAGAAAGGGGGGGAGACAAAGGATACACTGGGTCAATGACTGCACCAACACAACTATTGGCATGCTCATCAACGTCACACACAGGGAACAGGCTTAAGTACTATGCATTGCACAACCAGTGATATGGCTAGTCACTGAGGCAAGATGAGGACCAGACACCGCCAACTGCAGTACTCCTGGGACCCATGATGCCCTGGCTAAAATTGACTGCTAACAAGCTCAGTTACCTGTATTTGCCAACACCCATTACCCTTCAGTTGACCCACGCTGCAATATCTGGCCCGGCATTAGGGGCACCCACTATCATATATCCACCACCCGGATACCACCCCACCAGCCAAAATATGTAATGATACCCACTGTACTCACCCCCTTCTGGACGCTGTGATTCCCTCAAGCACTCATCTAGCTCAGGGTAGGCCATCACCAGTATGCGGGACATCGGGGGGTCAGGGTCCGACGGGCACCCCTTCCTCATTGGAAGCCCATCCTCAGCTGGGCCTCCGCAGTCTTCCGTGCCCAGCGTCTAAGGTCCTCCCCCCAGTGGGTGCTCCGCCTGCCATAGACACCGAGGGTCCACATGTCCTTGGCAATGGCACGCCATATTCCCTTCTTTTGTTGATGGCTGACCTGCAGCGGCGATACAGGCAGGAAAACACCATTAGAGAACGCCATTAGGCAAGCAGTCCAGCCTGTCACACAAATGGCCCACCATACCCATTTCCATCACCATTGGCACACACATAGCCCAACACACAACATGTACACCACCACTAGGCATCCCCGCACCCCCCTTAGAAGATGCTTCCACATACATCTCCATGCATCCTTCCCACATGCATTGTGCCCAAAATGTACTCACCTGTTGGTCTGGAGGCCCATACAGCTCTCTGTACTGGGGTAGGACCCCATCCACCAGTCGCTCCAACTCCTCTGAAGTGAAGGCTGGGGCCCTTTCCCCAGTCACACGGGCCATGGTAGGTTCCAGACACAGGTCACAGCAGCACATGCATTGTACAGTATGTGTTCTCCTGTTGAAGGTCAGGAAACAAGTGATGAATCAGATAGAAAATGGTGGTCACGTGTGCGGCAATGTATACCGTCACTGCCGGCGTAGATCCCCATTGGCCACTGTACTCCATAGAGCCCCATATTATCCAATGAGGAATTGCATGGCGATGCAAGAACTCATTCCACCACTATGCCGGTGGAATTACCTCATACAGGACAGGCAGTGGCCATTTCAGAGGGGAGAAACAGGCCTATTGACAATTTCTGCGTCACAGATTAGATTGACACATACTTCTCCATTTACACTGTCCCAATACATAAGTGCACCATGTGGACTGCAGTTGTGGTTTTGTTGTTCCAATTGTGGCACCCTACTCACTCTTGTGTCCCTTAGATACCTACCGCTGTGGATGAATAGGAGGTGGAGACATGCCCCTGTGTAGGGACCTCTGGTGGACTTGGCTACACTGGAGGACAAGCACATAATACTCACCTATAGACTGGACAGGGCCACAATCACAGAGCTGTGTGCCCAGTTCGAGCCTGACCTGATATCAGCTATCCTTCATCCCACTGGGATCCCCCTCTTGTGCAAGTTCTATCAGTGCTCCATTTCCTGGTAACTGGTTCTTTCCAAGTGGCAGTGGGCTTGGCAGCAGGAATGTCACAGCCAGTTTTTTCAATCGTGCTGGCAAGAGTTTTGTCTGCCCTGGTAAAACACATGTGCAGCTACATAGCTTTCCCCCACTTGAAACATTTGGCCACTGTGGAGGCTGGATTCTATGCAATGGAACATATCCCAAATATTATTGGCATGATTGATGGGAGACATATTGCGTTTGTCCCCCTCTACCAGAATGAACAGATGTGCAGATGGTGTGCCTAGCGGACAGTACATCTCCCACGTCAATGCTAAGTATCTGTGTCGGTGCATGATGTCTTTGTTCTGAGGAATAGCAGCATCCCAAATGTGATGGGCAAACTACAGAGGCACAGGGTGTGGCTAATAGGTGATCCTTGGTCCCCACCCACTGTATGTTAGTGTTTGCCTTCTGGTGTTAACCAAATAGGACTGTGTGAGGCTAAATGTGGTCCCTCAATACTTGCAGGTGACTTTGGTTACCCAAACCTTTCGTGGCTGCTCACTCCTGTGAGGAATGCCAGGACAGGGGCTGAGGAACGTTATAATGAGGCACATGGGTGAACCAGATGGATCATCGAAAGGACCTTCAGCCTCCTGAAGTCCAGGTTCAGGTGCCTCCATCTGACAGGTGGATCACTGTGCTACTCAATCGAGTAGTGGCATGCTGCATGTTGCGTAACCTGGCCCTCAGACGGCATGTACCTTTTCTGCAGGAGGAGGAGATTGGAGATGCCCCTGTGGCAGCAGTAGACCCTGATGACAGTGAGGATGAAGAGGCTGAGGATCAGGACAACGGAACATCAGTTATCAGTCAGTACTTCCAATGACACACAGGTGAGGCAGTGCAACTTAACATTTCTATGACTTTTGGTGTATTCTGTGTGGCTGTGGCATGATGGCACTCACTTCCTTTTACCTCTACTTACTGTCACCTATGGTTTGTCATTTTGCAGATGTTGGTGATATAACAGCTGTGTACTGATGTGCTGTCTGCAGCCAGCTACAAGGCATTATTTCTATGATCTCACGATGTACAGTACATTCGCAATGGATGAAACTGTTTCCATGAATACACATTTTCAACACATGACATACAAGTAGTCGAGTAGTGTCCAAGGGTGTTTATTGTAGTGCTAAGAAAATGAGAGTAAAGTGCAATGAATGGGGTTTTGATGAAATAAAGTCCAGGGTATTTTTCCAGTCTGTTTGTAGGACAGGCCCAGTGTCCAAAGGGCCATAGGAAGGGGAGCAATAGCAGTTCAAAGTGGACAAGGTGACAGTGTGAGACACAAGGGGGATATTCAGGAAAGTCTAATTTCCTGGCTGTGGTCTTGGCAAGTGTCTCTGGCTTCTGTCTGGGTGGCAGGGAACGTTTGCAGGGTGGTTCACCTTCTGTGGGTGTAGGGCTGCTGGTGGCCTGTTGATCCTGTGGTACAGCCTTCTGCCCACTAGCAGCAGCAGAAGTGGAGGGCTGGTGTGCTGTTGCCTCCCTCATGATGATGGCCAGGTCTGCCAGCACCCATGCTATGGAGATCAGGGTGGTGTTAATGGCCTGCAAATCCTCTATGATCCCCTGATACTGTCCCTTCTGCCGCCGCCTGTTCTCCTGCACATTGTCTAGGATCTGGCCCATTGTGTCCTGGGAATGTTGGTAGGCTCCCAGGATTTTGGAGAGTGCCTCCTGGAGAGTCGGTTCCCTGGTCCTGTCCTCTCCCTGGCGCACAGCAGACCTCCCAATATCCCTGTTGGCCTGTGCCTCTGTCCCCTGAATTGTGTACCCACTGCCACTGACCCTAGGTCCCTGATTGTCTTGTGGGCGAAGTGTGGCCTTTGGTCCCTGCACAGGTGGGCACACTGCAGATTGACATGTCCCGGAGACAGAGGTGTGGGGACACTGGGTGGATGCTGTGGTGTTGGATCCTGATGTGGGAGGCTCTGTGGTGGTCTTTGAGTGGGCTTGGGTGACTGGCTGTCCAGTGGACCCTGATGGGCAAGGTAGGTCATCCAGATCCTGAAGTCCAGAGTTACTGTCATCACTGGGGGCATCTTCTGTTGGGGGACTGGGTAGTTGTGGCACCTCCTCTCCACTGACATTGACTGGGGTACCTGTGGGGATGTAAGTGATATATAATGCTTCATGTGTATGACATATTGTACATCCCTGGCTTCCCCTCTATGGTTGCTGTTCTCCTGTCACCTTTAGTTTGTGTATGTGATGTATTGTGGGATTGTTAGTTTCCCTATGCCTTGCATGCTTTGGTGATGGGTGTCCATGCAGGGCTGGGAGGGCTGTCCATGCCTTGGTATATCATGCAAGGGGTGGCATTGGGGTTAGTCATATGTGTAGGTGCAGTGCGTGGGATGGAGTGGAGTGATAGGAGTGAGAGTGAGGGTGTGGGATGGCATGCAGGTATTGGGGGTGATAGGTAGTAAATGTTGACTTACCAGTTTCCAGCCCTCTGACTACTCCAGCGAGTCACTCAGGATGGAGTAATGCCAAGACTTGCTCCTCCCAAGCTATGAGCTGTGGGGGAGGAGTTGGGGGTCCACCGCCAGTCCTCTGTACGGCGAGCTGGTGCCTTGCTGCTATGGAATGTACCTTTCCCCGTAGGACGTTCCACCTCTTCATGATGTCATCTCTTCTTCTTGGGTGCTGTCCCACGGTGTTCACCCTGTCCACAATTCTCCTCCATAGCTCCATCTTCTGGGCAATGGAAATCTGCTGCACCTGTGCTTCAAACAGCTGTGGCTCTACCCTGACAATTTCCTCCTCCATGACCCTTAACTCGTCCTTAGTGAAACAGGGGTGCCTTTGTGGGGCCATGGGTGTAATATGTTGTGTGTTGGTGAGAGTGTGTTGAGTAATGTGGTGGGGTGTGTAATGTGGGGTACGTGAGCGATGTATGGGTGTAAGTGGTGTGTGTGTAGTTGTCTCTGTGATGTTGATGGCTAGCTCTTGCAGTCTTTTGGTGTTGGCGAAGGGTTGTGGGTAATTTGGGTGTGTGTTTTATAGTGATATGGGTGAGTGGGTGTGGTGTGTGTATGAATGTCAGGTGTGTATTTTTAGTATTGGCCAATGTAGTGTTGTTTTGTTTGTGGGTGTCCATTCTGAGCGCAGCAATATGTACCGCCAATGGTTTACCACCATTGAATGTCCGCCGTGGTGATTTGTGGGTCATAATGTGATGGGCATTGTTTTGTTGGTGTAACAGTATGGGTGTTGGTACCAACACTTTACCACTGACCTTTGGGCTGGAGGATTTGTGTGTGTGGCAGCATTCTGTCAGATTGGTGTGTGTGTGTCACAATATGGAGAACGGATATCTGCCACCACGGCGGTATGTTGGCGGCCGTCAGTGTGGCGTAAGGCGGCATTTAGCACCAATGTCATAATGAGGGCCATAGCTGTGATGAGTGGAATATATTGAATAGGGATTCAATCAAGGTCTGTTTTTTGGTTTCTTTAAGTCCATATCCCTCCACATGTGGACCGGGTATAGTGTAGTGCGAAAGGTTATGGCAGGTGTTGTACTTTGGACGATGGGGTTCAGATAGTATCTGCTTGGTCCTGATTACTCCCCACCAGTGGCTTCCATTCACTATTTGTGGGAAATCATCTAGGATTTGAGCCTAGGAGTCTGCCCAGCCCTCCAGTCTCAACCCTCTAACTGCTTCTATTTCAGCTATATACTATCACAGCGTGCCCATTAACTTAGCTCTATGAACTATCTCTGGATCCTGGGTCCCTCCAGGGACCTCCTGGCCATTGGCAATTGACATTTAGCTAGGAGTAGTGTCATATCTGCAAATCTTGTTGTGACTGCTACTGCCTTAGTGTGAGGAAACTGAAGATATAGGGTGCAGGTGTCATGGGCAGTGAATGGTCTGTAGCCATTGACAGCACTTTCATCACTATGTTTCAATAAAGGGAAATTACTGGGCACTGCCAGACCATAAGGAAGAATTCTGCGTCATGTTCTCCAGATCCAGGGCAGCCTGAAGGCACATCTAGCTATGTCAAATTTACCCTTTCACTCATGACTTACGCCCAATGAAGAAAGGAATACGGAATGAACTTATATTGTGCATTGATGGAAACATTCAGGATGTGCTCAAGGATTTTGACCCAATCTGCTTCGCCAATGGGAATTCCCGCCAAAGATGGAGGTCCGTTTTCACTTGCTCTAACAGCGCTTTATAGAGGAGTGAAGTTTCTCTGTGTCATGCTGAGATCTTGCAGATGTTCTGCAAGCCCAAATGGCCCATCAGTTTAGCTAAACCTGTGCACCATCACAGTTGCATATCTGCCACCAGTGTTCCATGTATTAGAATGTGACTGGCAGGGATCCGTATTGGTCCTCCAGCTCTTTAAAACTGTCAACCATGTCATTCATATATAAGGTGCCCACCCTGGTGAGATCAAATGTTGGCCAGTCCCTCAAGTATCTAAAGTCACCACTACGGGGGAGTGCAAGAAGGGTGAGCAGTGGAAGCTCCCTGGCATGGGCACTCAGGTTTTAGTGCAGTATATTGTACATTGCCATGCACATTGTAGGGTGGCTATCAGGATGCTCTCTGTTGGGTGGTGAGAGGGGCGTGTTAATGCCAGTAAGAGTTACTACAATGTGGTCCCGGAGGGGGGCAGCTGGGATCCTCTCCACAACAGTCTTCCCAACAATTCTAATGCAAATGCACTTTCCACTGTAGTTGTGCTGCCTTGTAATACAGTTTGAAGTCTAGGACCAGTAGGCCACTCTCCATTGCAGGGAGTTGTAACTTCAACAGCGCTATTCTGTTTCTCATTGGTCCACATATCAACTGCAGAACTAGAGAGTTTGTATGACAGAATATCGCTTTAGCGATCCACACCAGAAGGGCAATAAAGTAATAAAGTAGCCTAGGGAAAATATTCATCTTTGTCAGGCTATTCTTTCCATAACCAAAAGTGGGAGTGCTAATCAATCAATCATTCGTATTTATAAAGTGCGCTACTCACCCATAAAGGGTCTCAAGGTGCTGGTGGGGGGGGGGGTCAGTGCTCGTAGAGCCAGGTCTTGAGCTGCTTTCTGAAGGAGAGGTGATCAGGTATGGCGCGAAGGTGGCTGGGCAGAGAGTGCCAGGTCTTCGCTGCCAGGAAAGAGAAGGATTTTCCTCCGGCGGTGGCTTTGCGGATGCGGGGTACGGCTGCCAGGGCCCGTGCGGTTGAGCGTAGAGTGCGCGGAGGAGTGTAGAAGGAGACGCGGTTGTTGATGAGTTTGGGTCCGAGGTTGTGAAGGGCTTTGTGTGCGTGGGTGAGGAGTCTGAAGGTGATCCTCTTGTTGACTGGGAGCCAATGGAGTCTCTTTAGGTGTACGGAGATGTGGTGGTGGCGGGGTATGTCCAGGATGAGTCGTGCGGCAGCGTTCTGGATCCGTTGGAGTTTCCTCTGCAGCTTGGTGGTGATGCCGGCGTACAGAGTGTTCCCGTAGTCCAAGCGGCTGGTGACGAGGGCGTGGGTGACGGTCTTCCTGGTGTCGGTGGGGATCCAGCGGAAGATTTTGTGGAGCATGCGGAGGGTGTTGAAGCATGCCGAGGTCACCGAGTTAACCTGTCTGGTCATGGAGAGGGATGAGTCCAGGATGAAGCCGAGGTTGAGTGCGTGGTCGGTGGGTTGGGGAGTGCTGCCTAGGGCGGGGGGCCACCAGGAGTCGTCCCATGCGGTGGGAGTAGAGCCGAGGATGAGGACCTCCGTCTTATCTGTGTTCAGTTTCAGCCGGCTGTCTGTCATCCAGTTCGCTACTTCCTTCATGCCGTCATGTAGTCTGGTCCTTGCTGAGGTTGGGTTGTTGGTGAGGGATATGATGAGCTGGGTGTCGTCGGCGTAGGATATGAGGTCGAGTCCGTGTTTGCGTGCGATGTTCGCCAGGGGGGTCATGTAGACGTTGAAGAGAGTGGGGCTGAGGGAGGATCCTTGGGGTACGCCGCAGATGATCTCCGTGGCTGTGTATCTGAAGGGGGGCAGGCGGATTCTCTGAGTCCTTCCGGAGAGGAAGGAGACGATCCATTCCAGGGCCTTGCCTCTGATGCCGGCGTTGCTGAGGCGGCGTATCAGGGTGCGGTGGCAGACCGTGTCGAAGGCTGCAGAGAGGTCCAGGAGTATGAGGGCCACGGTTTCTCCCTTGTCGGTCAGGGCTCTGATGTCGTCCGTGGCTGCGATGAGGGCGGTTTCGGTGCTGTGGTTGACCCTGAAACCGAACTGTCTGGGGTCGAGGGAGTCGTTGGTTTCCAGGGCGGTGGTGAGTTGAGCGTTGGCGATTTTCTCAATCACTTTGGCGGGGAACGGTAGGAGAGAGATGGGTTGGAAGTTTTTGAGTTCGGTGGGGTCTGCTGTGGGTTTCTTTAAGAGGGCGTTGAGCTCTGCGTGTTTCCAGCTCTCCGGGAAGGTGGCGGTGGTGAGGGAGGCGTTGATGACGTCTCGGAGGTGCGGTGCGATGATGTTGTCGGCCTTGTTGTAGATGTGGTGCGGGCAGGGGTCCGATGGGGATCCCGAGTGGATCGAGTTCATGACGCGGGTGGTCTCCTCGGTGGTGGTTGGGCTCCAGGTGAGGATGGTGGTGATGTCGGTGGTGGGTTCCGGGGGGTGGTTTGCGTTGGCGGTCGTGAAGCTGTTGTATATATCGGTGATCTTGTGGTGGAAGAAGGTTGCGAGGGAGTCGCAGAGGTCTTGTGAGGGAGGGATGGAGTTGTTTTCTGTGTCCGGGTTGGAGAGCTCTTTGACGATGCCAAATAGTTGCTTGCTGTTGTGGACGTTGTTGTCAAGTCTGTTCCGGTAGGCTGTTTTTCGTACGGCGCGGAGGTGTTGGTGGTGTTGGCGGGTGGAGTCCTTGAGAGCTGACATGTTCTCCTCGGTCTGGTTGAGGCGCCACTTCTTCTCGCGGGCGCGGCATTCTTTCTTGGAGTCCTTGAGGTCGGGGGTGAACCAGGAGTTTTTCTTGTGGTTGTTGGTGTTAGCTTGAGTCTTCAGGGGGGCCAGGAGGTTGGCGCAGTCGGAGATCCAGCTTGTGAGGTTGTTGGCGGCTTCGTTGGGGTCGGTGGTGTTGGTGGGTTGGTTCTGGAAGAGGGTTGATGCGAGCTGTTCAGTGGTGATACGATTCCAGTGTCTTCTTGGTGGTTGCTGGGTGTGGTGATGCATGGTGGTCTTCTTGAAGCTGAAGTGGACACAGCTGTGGTCCGACCAGGTGAGTTCGGTGGCGTGGCTGAAGGTGATGTGTTTGCTGGAGGAGAAGATGGGGTCGAGCGTGTCTCCGGCGTAGTGGGTGGGGGTGTTGACTAGCTGTTTCAGTCCCAGGTTGGCGAGGTTGTCCAGTAAGGCAGTGGAGTTGTTGTCGGTGAGGTTCTCCAGGTGAAAGTTGAGGTCTCCTAGGAGGATGTAGTCAGTGGACGAGAGTGCGTGAGGGTTGACGAAGTCTGCGATGTCTTCGCTGAACTTGGTGCGAGGTCCTGGTGGTCTGTACATGAGGGTGCCTCTGAGGGTGGTCTTGGGGTCGCTGTGGATCGTGAAGTGGAGATGTTCGGCGTCGGTGTGGGTCGAGATGCGGATGGAGCTTTTGTGTGCGATGGCGATGCCTCCTCCGGTGCGGTTGGTGCGGTCTTTCCGGATGATTTTGTAGCCGTCGGGGATGGCTATGGCGATGTCGGGTGTCGAGGAGGGGTTCATCCAGGTCTCGGTGAGGAAGGCGATGTCAGGGTTCGTTGAGTTGATGAGGTTCCACAGTTCGATGGCGTGCCTGTGGACGGATCGGGTGTTGACCAGGATGCAGAGGAGATTGCTTCCGGGGGAGTCGTTCTTGACGGGAGCGGTGTGAGTCCGTTGGCAGGTGAAGCGGCAGTTGCTGCAGGTGAAGGGACCGTGGGTTAGTTTCGTGGTGGCGCGGTGGCAGCCCGGCGTGCGGCCGGGGTTGAGGTTGGCGAGGGTGGCGGAGTCATAGGTCAGGCGGGGGTTGCGGGGGCCAGGGGTTCGGGTGCTGGGCGCGGTCCAGGCGCGGACGGGCGCAGACGGGCTTGCCTTAGGTGCGCGGCCTCGCGGCGGCCGCCATATATGGGGTAGCTGGGGGAGGAGGGGTCAGCTGGGAGGTGGGCAGCGGGAGGGTAGGTGGGGAAAAGCGAAAAACGGCTGGAAAAATCGGCGAGGCCGGAGAACGGCGAGGGGGCCAAAAGTGGACAAAAGCTGTGGAAAAAGAGGCAAAAAGCGAGGCGAGGGCCAGAGAACGGCGAGGGGGCCGGAGAGAAAACAACGGGGGTGAGAGAAACGTGGCAGGGGGACCGGGCACTCACGGGGGGTCAGGCACTCGGGTTACACGGAAGAAAACGGGGAGAAATCAATCACTCAGCCAGTCACACGGGGCCAAGCACTCGGGAGAAGGAGGACACCAGCGGGCAAGACGGCAGCTGGAGCGGAGCTGAGAGTTGGTGAGAGGAGGCAGTCAGGCACTGGTGGCGCTGCGGAGGTGGGGGAGCGACCTACCCTGGGGTCAAGCAGACCAAAACTTAACTGCTGCCCAAGTGATAACACCGCTGCCAGAATATTTCTATCAAGTAGGAGTTACGCTGTGTGGTAGATGTGAACCCCAAGATATTTGATTGTGGTGGGCATCCAGCGCAGCCGATCTCCCAGTGCTACAGGAGGGGTCATCCATCAGTGGGTAGCAATTGGAACCCGCAATATTTTTGTAAATTCACCTTCAGGCCAGAAAAAGCGCTATATTGCTCCAATGCATCAAAAGCTCTGTTGATATCAGTCAATGCTTTGAGTATACAGTATTATGTCTCTGCATACATTGAGAAATTAAGTGGCCTCCCATTCATGTGGAGGCCTTGATAATGGGTCCTTTGACAGATAACTTTTGCTAGTGGTTCTAAGGCCAGGGTGAACAAGTTGTTTAAAAGCAGGCAACCATAATGGGTGCCCCTCCCTGCCCAGTAACTGTCTAAATGAAGTGGACTAGTCTTTACCCATGCTTTTTCAGTGTCAATGGCAAGAGCTATGATTGTTGGAAGGAGTTCTGCACGGCAGTTCGATATGTGAATTAAATTTGTTGTACGTTGGAATGAACCCAGCCTGGCCTTGGTGGACAAGGGAATGGATTAGTGACAATAATGTATCTGCCAGTATACGGCTAAGGATTTTGTACTCCAAATTCAACAAGGAAAGGGGATGGTATGATCCCAACTTCTCTGCGTCATGTCCTGGCTTTGGAAGTGCAGTGATCAGTTCTTCCAGCATTGTGCCAGGCAGTTCACCAAGCCTTCCTAGCTCCATTAAACAGTGCAGGGATCAGGCGAGCTACATAAGTCGCATAGAACTCATTTAGGAGCCCATCCGCCCCAGGCACTTTTCTGCATGCTATGGCCTTAATTGATACCTTTGCCTTCTGTTCTATGATGTCCCTTCTGAAGTGGCCTACCTTCTGCCTATGGGGTTTACCCATTTTTCCCTGGAGGATGTCATTGTGGAGTTATTGCGCACTACACGTATCACTTGGTTCATGTAACTGCTTGTAATATTTGAAGAACATCTGGTTATTTTCCACCTCTGAGTAAACCACTATGTTTTGTGCTGTTCTAATCTTCATTATTGGTGACCCCCTACTTTCAGAGTTAATGAGCTATGTTAGTAAGCATCAGGACTTATCTAGCTAATCATGCGCCTTAAGAAGGTAAGATCAATAATCATACTATCTCAGTCGTACAATCAGTGTCACTGGGAATTCTCATTCTTCACACATTCTATTCACAGAGGTGGGCTCCCTACTCCACTCTGTTTCCATATGGTGGAGGAGTTCCCCTTGCAAGTGAATGCCCACATGAAATTGTGCCCAGACTGCATTTGCAATTGCTACACTGTGTCCCCACAACACTACCTTGAAGATGTTCAATGTTAACACTACTTCCTGAATATTTTTGGCAAATAGTAGTTGGGGTGTGTGTTAAATGTGAACCCCAAGATATTTGATTGTAGTGGGCATTCTGTGTAGCCTATCTCCCAGTTCTAATGGAGAAGTCATCCCTTTAGTGGGTACCAACGGGAATCCTCAGGATTTTCCCCAATTGATCCTCAGGCCAGAAAGGGCACTATTTTGCTCCACATGTCAAAAGCTCAGTGGTCTGAGTATAGAGTATCATGTCATTTGCATACATTGTGAGATAATGTGACTTCCCATTCATGTGAAGGAGTTGATAATGCATCCTTTGACAAATAACTCTTGCATGTTGTTCCAAGGCCAGGCCAAACAAGATGAGTGAAAGCAGGCGGCCGTGCTGGGTGTACTTCCCCACCCCATAACTTTCTGAAATAAGTGCACCAGTCTTTACCTGGACTTTTTCAGTGTCAATGGCAAGAGCCAAGAAGTTCTGCAGGGCAGTTTAATATATGAATAAAAAGCTGTCACTAAAGCAGTGATCTATGGCATCTCCCAAAGTTTCACAAAAAAATGGGTCCCCCAGGAACAGGGGGTTAGGTTTCCATGGTGGGATCGCAGACCTAGTCATGCTCCAATCAAATGTTACCAGCAGTGAGTTGTTGTCGGAATACATTCTAGAAGGTATTCCACAGATGTGATCCAATGCAGTAATGGTGTGGTGCATGGTACATTATCCAAAGGCACATACAGCAAATGTACTCCTGAGTAATATGAATATGCCCTCTGTGATAGGTAGCAGAGTCACCACACCCCACTAAGCTCCAGTGTAATATCTAGTGTCTAAACCATTTGGCAATTTTGTGTGTAGGGGGCCTAGGCAATGAAGGGGGTGATCTACTCAAGAGAGTGTTGGGTACACAGTTAAAGTCTCCTCCCACTGCACAGGGATAATTGGTAACTTTAGCTAAAAAGCTGGCCAAGGTATCTAGAAAAGTGCATTGATCCACATTAGGAGCAAATATGTTGAGAAATTACAGATCCTGTCCATCCAGTTGGCCTTCCAGAGAAGTATATCAACCCTCTGATAGATCACCTACATATGAGGACTAAAGGGACATTAGGCAATATCCAGATCAACAAACCTCTAGTATATGCTGAACGCAGCTTTCCATTTAGCCTACCCCTCCATTGTTTATATTATGCCGGTTCCTCTGGTTTAGTGATATGAGTCTTCTACAGGAATGTCACCTGTACTTTCCATTGTTTCAGAAATGCCTATACATTGCATAATTTTCTGGAGAAGCTCAAACCACACACATTCCATGTTATGACTTTCATAAATAATATGTTGTATATGCCAGATGTCCAGCAAGGTAAACTCCCCAAGAGTGGCCTACTCAGGAGTAATACCTCGGGCTCTGTCCACTGTAATTCAGCCAAGAGGAAAACAAATTCAAACATAACATCCCCAACTCCCTTTCCAAGAATTGTATAGTTGAGGCACTCTGCACAAACAAATAACAAATATCTATATGGTGCAACAAAGGTCTAAATCAGCCACAGGCAAATGCAGGGGTCCCTGTCCCCTTGTGCAGTGAGGGGTTGGGCTCAAGGCCATCCGGAACAAAATCCTGCTGTCCTGAAATACCAGGCACTCTGGAGCGCAGGCTCACTTTGTCCCACAACCTTCCCGTACTCTGCCCCATACTATTTGTCTTAAAGGTCGTCTGCTTGGTAAGGGGTCCGAACTGGGCCCTGCTGAGTTAATCTATTCAAGATTGCTGACCTGCTGGTGCTTCCTTCAGAATCCGGGTCTCATTCCGGTGCCAGCAGGTCAAAGTAGTTCTTATGATAGTGCAACACCTCAGACACTACCTGTGCTGTGGCGCTGGTCACCTGCTCCTCTGAGGGGCAGTTTTAGACCTGTCGCTCTTGCTGTTTTCTTGTTTTTTAAGCTCCCAGCCACCATTCAATGTTTCACCCTCATGAGTCATGTTGGCGCCTTTAGAGCGGAGCTAAAACCAGGTTTCCTCAGGGGTGCAAAAGAAGCGGGTTGAATCTCCCTCCAACATCGGAGTTTAGCTGGAAACCGTAGAGCATATTTCAGGTCCATAATTTGGGACTACATTTCACCTCCGCATAAGAGGAGGCTTGTTGTTGTATATTCAGAGTAGGCCATGACAGTGGAGCCTTCCACCACCCAAGGTCCTGAGGTGCAGAATAATTGCAGGATCATGTCTCTATCACCATAATTCAACAGACGTGCAATGATTTGGAGTGGGGATGCCTCGGTTGTGGCAGGCATCCCAGGATGCAATGAGAACGTTCAGTTGAGAAGAATAGAGGGGTTTTGCCATTCAATGCTGTTTCCATTAGCCAGCTTTCCAGGAAGAATTTCAAATCTGGCTTCTGCACATTCTGGGCCCCTAGTAGTCGGATGTTTTTATGCCTGTAGTGGCCCTCCACATCTTCAGCGTGTTCCTGAGGATGTATAACTCCCTCTGGAGCTGGTGCATTTGATCCTGTTTTTTGAGTACTGTCAGTAGGAATACTTTGAGGGTTGACTCAGCACCCTCAAGACTCTCTGACAACTTATATGAGGTACATTTCCATAGCAACAGTATCGACCTTTGTTCCAGTACAGTTTTAGTGTTCTGGATGGTCAACAGAATCCATTCAAATTGGCTGCAATGCTTTTCAAAGTCATTTCCAGTTGGCCTAGTGTGTCCTTCGCTGACGCCTGGTGAACAGAGGAGTCCACCCCCATCATGGGGGACCGTGGGAGTCAATCTGATAATTTTGGGCTTCAAAATCATGGCCTGGGTATGTGAGGTTCAGGGTTGTCAGTGTATCGTCTTACAGGGTAGGCACCCAGAACAGGTAGCAGTAGGTATCATAGATTGTCTTCCAGGGCTCAGGCAGGGCCCCAGTCCAGGGCACCCCACGGCAGGAAGCCAAAACGAATTAGCAATGGAGCCCCCCCCAGGGCAGAGCAGTGGGGAGTTACCTTCTGTTCATGAGGGCAAGAGGAAGAGCAACTTCAGGTGTTGCTCCAGAATTTATAGGTGAGGTATCCTCTGGCATCTTGTGGTGGGCCAGCTGCCATACCTGGAGGTGTGGCGCTAAGATCCACTATTGCCCTCCTTGGGCTGATGCCTGCAGTGGCCCAGATATCTGATGGAATGAGGCAGCCTTGTTGCATCTAACAAAAATAAGGGTGGTGCTGTGGGCCTCTGTTGAATCATCAGTGTAGGCCCAGGTATACAGTTCAAATCAGTGGGGGTCCCGGGCCACACGATGTCCATGAAGCAAGTGCCAGCATTGAGGCCCTGATATAAAATGCAGAGATCCGTACCTGCGCAATGGCTCAGGTGTCAGGTGGCCTACTCAGAGTGGCCTTAGCCTTCGCAGGCTGTACCCATGCTCCGTGTGGCTCAGGCAGTTCCCAATTGAGCTGGTTTTGGGCATTCCTCTAGGGTCTTGCGAAAGCTGCACCAGGCAGTCCGCTTATGACTGCTGATGAGGAACCCAAGGAGCTGGGGACCAGGTTGAGGAAGGATCTCTCTGGGCCTGCCACCGGAGTGCCAAGCCAAACATTTGCTGAGACCACCATCTTGGCCAAGCACCGCACTGCTGTTTAAGTAAGCTGCACTTAAGCCTTTCAGCCCAGGTTGGACCTGGTTGACCAACCTCTGAAACGTGGCAGGAGCATTCTTTAACCCAAAGGGCATTGCCCTAGATTGGAAGTAGAGCTTTGGAATGGAGAATGCTGTCTTATCATTGCCCCATCCCGTTAAGGCAATCTGCTAGAACCCTGATGTCAAATCAAATCTACTCCAGGAGCTTGGCAGCTTTCAACCTATCAATGAGCTAATTAGTTTAAGAGAAGCGGTGCACATAAGTCTTTGTGACTGACTTGGGCCCCTTTTAATACACAAATAACTAAAGCTCTGGAGTGGCATCCCATGGGACAGCCTTGGGTCCCAGAACCACTAGACTGGATCATGGGCATTTGAAGTGCTCAGTCACCACTAACTCAAGCATCCTGGGCACTTCTTATTTGATACTGGTTCTCAGTATCAGGCAGCCTGTCCGCTTTATCCGTGTCATGGGCTTACCAAGAGGTGAGCCCAGGTGTAAGTGAGAACAAGTAGGAGAATTGCTCCAGAAGCTTGCACATTCTCTCTTCTGTTATTGAGTCAGAGAAGGAGAGATTCACAACCCTCTAATGAACCATCCTGCTCTTCAGAGGAGAGGAGGCCTCGGAGGGCCTTACTCTCCTCCTCATTTCCATCTATCACTAAGCACATGGTGACTTCAGACCTCTTGACATGAGGCTTAAGGCTGTTGACGTGCAATACCCTCAAAGGGTTCCTGAAGTCCAGCTAGGTGACCTCACCTGTGCACTCCTTAACCTCGTAGAGCACGGTTCACTGGTCCTGCAAGACCCAGAGTTCCACTGGCTCTATCACCCACACTTTTTGACCAGGTTGAAACTCTGGTCATTCTTGCCTTCTGGTCATGCCAAAATTTCATAAATTCCTGGCTGGCCTCCAGGTTCTCTGGGCCTTTTTCCATAAGGGTTTTACCTGAGTCCAAAGAGCCAACATAAAGCTTACTACATCATAGGGAGGCTTCTTGGAAGTTTGTTCCCATCCCTCCTTCACAATGCTGAGTGGCCCTATAACAAGGTGCAAGACCCATGGATGTTTTACAGTGTTACTTTAGTGGGTTACAAAATGAGTGCTGCAGCCTACTAGTAGCATTTAACTTATAGGCCCTAGGTGCATGTAGTACCATACACTAGGGGCCTCTGATTCACAAAGGTAAACGTCTATGTTTGATGTAAAACTAGACCAAACTTCCAAGTTTACGACTTTGGAAATTCACAAAGGACATTTACGAGTAGTTTCTTTACGTGTGCACTCTAAGTTTATACCAAACGTCTAAGTTTACCTTTGTGAATCGGGCCCTAGGAACTTCCAAGTTAACTAAATGTGCCATTTTGGTAAATGCTTATTTTGTCATATTTAAAAGGAGAGCATAAGCATTTTACCACTGGGTAGCAGGAGTAGAGTTCATAGAGTCCTATGGACTTCAAAAATGGATTCAGCTACAAAAAGGAAAGATCGAGGATGATCCTGCTGTAACGGAAAATATCCAACAAAATCAAGGTGAATACAATTAAAAGGACCTTCAAGCTTCCCATTGTAGCCCATTCTCACTACTAATCCCCTTCTGGATTGTTCTGTTGGCAAGTAATACAACACTGGCACAAACTCTCAGCAACACTTCGGAAGTGCACATTGCATCAGTACATGGTAAAGAGCCTAACAATGGCATCTCTTCCTAGATGTGTCAAACCATGAATTTATCTACACATAAACAACATGATCCAGATAAAATATATTTCTTGTTAGCTGTGACTCTGACCTCATTTTAGTCTTTCAAACAAACATCTCGTTCCCACTTTATTTTTTCCCCAAACTTGTGCTTCACCTTGGAGCTCTCTTAGTCCATTTAATACTTGAACTCTAGTTAAAAAACACCAGTTTACATTTGCCTCATCGGATTTATTCTGTTCTTGTTCATTTGAATTAATGGCAGCAGATATATAGGCACAATGCTTTGCAACCACATCAGCGTACCTATTTCTAAGTATCAACCTGTGTTTCAGGAGGTGAACATTTTGCCACAGAAATAAATCTCTTTTGTTTGCTGCCATGGAGAATATATACTCATCAATTACAGAATGTATGACACATTTCTAGTAGGAGTACCAGAAAAAGCCATAAAACTCATTTGTGACCACAAATGACCAAAATCAAGGATCACACCAAACCCCTACTGGCTGTCAACATAGTTTACAACACTTAGGCCCTCATTATGACATTGGCGGTAAGTACCGCTTACTGCCATGCTGACTGCCACCAACATACTGCCGCTGCAGTGGATTTCCACCACCCATATTATGACCCGTACACAGCAACCTGTCACTATACAGCCACACACACAAGTCCCCCAGCCTAAAGGTCAGTGTTAAACTGGCGGTAGCAAAACCCACACTGTTATGCCAACTGAACTATGCCCACAGCATTATGACCCACGAATCACTGCGGCAGACATTAAATGGCGCTAAACCATTGGCAGTACATACCGCTGCGCTCAAAATACACACAACCTAACAAAACAACACCAAATTTGACAATTCGAAAAACACACACCTGACACACATACAGACACCACACCCACACCACTATAAAACACACAACCACAACCCTTTACAAATACAAACAATTGCCACAAGAGAGATAGTAAGAACACAGACAAGACCACAGCAACACACCACCATCACCTATACACCATCCATACACCTTACGTCACACACCCCAACACATCACCCCACACACCCTCACCCACACCACTCACACTACACTCATGGCACCACAACGACACCCCAGGCTCTTAGAGGAGGAGCTAAGGTTCATGGTGGAGGAAATCATCCGGGTAGAGCCACAGCTATTCGGATCACAGGTGCAGCAGACATCCATTGCTAGGAAGTTGGAGCTATGTTGAAGAATCGTGGACAGGGTCAATGCTGTGGGACAGCACCCCAGAACAAGGGATGACATCAGGAAGAGGTGGAACGGCCTACGGGGAAGGTGCGTTCCAGAGCAGCAAGATACCAAATAGCTGTACAGAGGACTGGTGGGGGAGGAGTAAGTCTTGGCAATCATGCATCCTGAGAGCCCGGCAGGAGTAGCAGGAGGACTGGACTCTGGTAAGTCAACTCTCTATTACTATCACCCCCTATACCAGCATGCCATCACAAACCCCTACCCTTACCCTCACTCCCATCACCCCACCACCTCACACACACCCGGTCTGCCGTATTGCAATTCCATAATAGCCTATGGAGAGCGTAATACAGCAGATGGGATACACCCGTTTACCAAAATCTAAATCGGGCCCTAAATTCTGGACACAAACTCATCTAGAACACTTATCCAAATCTGCAAAGACCTCCTTTAGCTGGATCAACTCCACAATACTTTCTCTAGATCTGCATAGGTCTCTCAAAGTGTGAGAAATTGGGTTGTTGGTTGACTGATATGTGACACCTGGTCCAGCAATGGCCACAATCCCTTGAAGGGTGAATCACAAAGAGTCACTAATTTCACCTATGCTTAACCCTGGGTAGCCGCCACAAAAAATCAGTCTGGCTAAGCTTAGAGGCAATGTCTTAAGTATTTATGCAGCACACAAACAGGGTTACAGGGAAAACACAATGCAAAAAAAACCAAAATCAATTTAGAAAAATAGGGAAAATAGTAATAAATTATTTGACATCGAAAGCATCAAAATCCAATTAGTAGAACAAGATTTATGAGCTAGTAAAGTTTAAGGTTAAAAAAAGCAAGTCCTTAGTTTTGAAAATGACCATCTGGGCACCTTTAGAAGCACAACAAAAGGTCCAGGAGTGGATGGAGACCTCTTGGGGGTTCAAGACTCACTCGGGTGGGTCCAGGGGCAGGTTCAAGATGGCGGGAGCTTGTTATGTCTTTGGGGCTCTACATAGGAGGCCAGCTAAACTAGCACTTGGAGTCACTTCAAAAGACCTGGGTGCAGGTGAAGATGCAGGGCGCAACAGCAGGGCCTGGCCTCTGAAGGTTCAAGGCAGGCTCCAGGCAGCAAAGCAGTCATTTCAGGTAAAGCAGCAGTCTTGTAGAATGCACAGTATGTCACAGAAGCAGGCAGTCATCTGAGAGGCCTTCCCTAGGTGCAGAGGGTCAACTGACGAATAGGTCTGAGAGCTCTATTTTATTCCCTGGTGCCCTGCTCCTAGAAATTAGGAGACGTTTCCAGAAGGGTTTTCTAAAGTTCCAGGAGTTTCCTGCCTCCCCTGCACTGGCTCTTAGCTTGCTGTACTGACAATACAGGGCTGTTAAGCCTATTGTGTGGTAGCCAAGCTTAGCTTATTCAGGTGTAAGTGGAGCTGTGCTTAGCTCCGTCCCACATCAAGTCAGATGATGGCCCATTCAGGTTCTGCTAATTCCTATTAGCTACACCACACTATTGTGTGACTGTCTAGGGTGAATTCACAAAGTCTCAACTCTCAGTTATACCCACTCGTGTGACCTAAGACAGTCTACAGGCACAGAGGACTATGGGCAAGAAAATGCCAACTTGTGGCATTTTTAAACTTATAATGATAAATCCAACATTACCATTAAAGAGGGTATATCATTACAAGTTAATTGATAACACACATGAGACATCTACAACCTCTGGCTTAGGAAATACAGCTGATTAAAAATAATAATGACTCCCCAATGTTATCCTATGGAAGGGGTAAGCCTGACAGTACATGTAAAACTACATGTTCTATCTTTTAAATACACAGCACCCTACCCTTCGGGATACCTAGAGCCTACCTTAGGGGCAACTTATATGTAATAAAAGGGGCTTTGAGGGTTTGCAAGGGGTTTTACGTTCCATGACTACATTGCAGTGTGGGCACTGCCTCCAGGCTGCAATGGATGGCCTAGGACCACATCTTGCTACTTAGGTGGGTGGCAAAATAACTGCAGCAGGCCCACTGGTAGCATTTAATTTACAAGTCCTGGGTATGTAGTATACATTCTACGAGGAATTTACATATAAATGAAATATGCCGATCAGGTATATGCCAATCAAATCATGTTTTAGGGAGAGAGCATCAGCACTTTAGCACCGGTTAGCAGTGGTAAAGGGCACAGAGGCCTAAGGCCAACAAACAAAAATACAGCAAAAAAAGGAGAGGAAAGGTAAAACGTTTGGGGACAACACATAGTATGCAAGTGCTGCTTCTTTTGGTTCCTGAGCAACCCTCATCTCCTTTTCCAGGACTTTTGGTTTAAAATATACAATCTCTTCTTTTCATTCTTCTATGACAACTGGAGCCAGACCAATATGTGTAGCTACTCTTAGGGGCTCTTTTGTCGGCTGCACTGCAGCCACGTTCAGTCAGCCTACAAATCTTTAGGGACAGAGTTATCTGGATCTCCCCAAAACTTCTGGAAAATTTGTCATAAATGCAAGGAGATCAGATCTCAGCCAAGGAACATGCACATAATCTTCATGAACTTCTTATAACGAATATCCAGCCTTAACCATTCCAATTTCAGCTCACTTATAGTCACTTTTGGTTCTTTCTCTGCTTCAGTGTTTTTCATTTTTGGTTTGCCACCTCCTTTCTTTCTTCATTTTCTTCTAAACCTTTCTAAATTTGACCACATTTGAATAATATTTATTAAACCCCTTAAATGAGCATATATACCCATTTCACTCCAACATCCTTCATACCCATTCTGTAGTTTATGTGCCATTGTTTTCTGTCATATAAATTAATGTTATACTCCTTCTGTATTATATGTAGTCAATGTATTTATGTGGTTTCCATCTTGCAAAATTTCCTCAATTCAGTTTCTAATTCGTGAACATCACCTTCACTCATTTATGGTGCATCTGGTTGGACTGCAGAGGCACAGTAGTAACTGATTCAGGAGCAACTCTGTCATCAGTTATACTAGCATGGGCCATAATAATTCTATTAGGACCCACTTAATTTGCGGGTGAAGCAGTAGGCATTGTGATTATACTCATGTCTGGCTCTCCTGCTTCCATCTCTTGAGGTAGTCTCACTTACTTACTGATGCCTACTACCCCTCCTGGGAATAGGCTATCAACCAGGACTCTCCAACCATCTCTGTCTTGAGCTTTTCTTTCAGTCTGACTCCACTTGCAACTTACCTCCTTGCCGTCAGCCTCTAGGCCTCAGTGACAGGTTTTTCTTGGTCTTACTCTTTTACTTTGCCCTTCAGGGTTCAAGCTCCGGGCTTGACTGGTGGTGTTTGATGCAGGCTTGCAGAGGGTGTGATTAATACAGCCCCAGAATCTTTTATGGTTTTCTTCATGAGCAGGGAGTTAGAAAGTCTGCTGCCATGGGTCATTGTTGCTGATCCAGTGGTTTTGGGGAATGTTCGTCAGACAGGTGTTGATGAAGGTCTGGACTTTGTTGATGGTGGTGACTGTTATCCTCCAAGTCTCTGCCCCATACAAAAAGACTTATTTTACTTTGCTGTTAAAAAGCCTGATCTTGGTTTGCAGCGTCAGGTCCTTGGAGCTCCAGATCTTCTTTAGCTGAATTAAGGCAGTCCCTGCTTCACTGATTCTTGACCTGACATCAGCGTCTGTGCCACCCTGCTTGTCTGTGACACTGACAAGGTAGGTGAAGACCTCAACCTCTTCCATTGCATTGCCTGCATGAGTGAGTGCAGTTGTGCTGGCTGGTGAACCTTCAGAATCTTGATTTTTCCCATGTGGATGTCGAGATCAAGTTGTGCTGATATCTATGCCACATCATTGGTCTTCTCTTGCATCTGAAGATGGGTATAGATGAGTAGGACAGGGTCATCTGCAAAGACCAGGCCTTCGAGCTGCATCCAAGGTGTCCATTGGATCCAAATTTTTCTCTTTGTTGTGGATGTCACAATGATCTATTCTATGGTCAACGGGAAGAGAAAACATGAGAGCAAACAACCCTGGTGGCCTCCTGTTCTAACTTGGAAGGGTTCCAAGCAGGGGCTTTCACACTAAGTATGATCTTTTATGAGAACCAGGAGGAAATTGACTTTTGACTATTGCAATTGCATTTTCAACTCTAAGTGCCTGATTTAGAGTTTGGCGGAGGTGTTACTCTGTCACATATGTGATAGATATCCCACCTGCCGTATTACACGTTTTGTAGGCTATAATGGAATGGTAATACAGCAGATGGGATATCAGTGAATTGTCCTTCATGGACTATCTTGCATGTCATTCCCTCAGAAGAGTTCCTGATGACTTTTACAAGTTTATATGGAACACCATAGTGGCGGAGGAGTTTCCATATGTTCTCTCTTTCCAGCTGTTGAACGCCTTCTGTTAACATAGAGGTGGAAACTCTATTCCATCAACTGCTCAATGATGATGAACAGTGTTGTAATCTTGTCCTTGCAGGATATATCTGTGCAGAAGCAGCTTGCTAGTCTCACAACTGAGCATCAACTTGTTCCTTCATTCTGTTCAATATGACTCTGTAGAACACTTTGCATGTAGTTGATAGAAGACTTATCCATCTGTAGTTTGCACAGTTAATCAGGTCACCTTTCCTGGGGATCTTGGTGCGATATCCCTCCATCCAGTCTGATGGCACCCTTTCCTCTTCCCAGATCCCTCCAAACATAAGGTAGAACATGTCCACTGAAGTTTCAACCTTCAGTGCCTCTGTAGGAATGTTGTCTGATCCTGCTGCCTTTCCATTTCTTAGATGTTTGATGGGTTGCCGTATTTCTTCCTTGGTTGGTCTGCTGCAGTTGATTGGCAAGTCCTTGTCAGCTGGCTGTATGTTTGGTGGAGACTGTGGTATGGGCTGGTTCAGCAATTCTTCAAAGTGCAACACCCATCTTCAGCGTTAGCCTTCGCAACTGAGGATTGTCTTTCCTATTTTTTCTTTAATGGCATCTGGTTTGCCGTGTCTGCTAGAGAGTTTCCTTGTCATGTTGCAGAGTTCTTTCCAGATTCCATGACTTGCTGCTTCCTGGGCTTCTGTGGAAAGGCCATAGATGAATTGTCACTCATCTGTTCATAAACTTTGCTTTGCTTCCTTATTGGTTTTGGTGTATTTGCCTTGAGCTTTCACTTTTTCTGCTCTTGTTTGACTGATGTTGATTGTAGCTCTCTTATCCTTTCTCTCTTGGAGTTTGTGGATGGTCTCAGTAGAGATCCTTTCTTTATGCTGGTGTTTCCAGTACCTCCTGGCAGGTTGATGTCACTGTTTCTTTAATTTTTACCCACAGACTTTCTACTGGGTCTCTGTCATGTTCTAGTTCTTGCAGGACTTGAAACTTGTTACTGAGCTGGTATTATCTCGCTGACATTGGTTTTTCGGTTCTATCCATGCTTTCTTCAGCTTTGGCTGTAGCCTAACCATGACAAGGTGATGGTCTGATGCCACGTTCACTCTTGTCATATCTCTCACATCCTACAGGGATACCTCCAGAACTTCATAGCAACATAGAGATAATAAATCTGATTTTCTGTTGAATGGTCTGGTGACAACTGCGTTGTCTTGTGTAATTTTTGTGTGGGAATACACTACTATCTATCACCATACTGTTCAGGGCCCCTACGCAAACCTTTCATCTTTCTCTTCCATGTCGTCAAGGCCATGGTTGCCCATGACATCTTTGCACCAAGTTTTGACAAAGATCATAACCATCAGAACATGGAATGTGAGGACCATGTACAAGACAGGCATGACAGCCCAAATTTGGAGATGAAAAAATACAACCTTGCCCTGCTTGGAATCAATGGTAACAGATAGACGCAGTCCAGACATCATAGCAACCTACTGCATAAAGAAAAAGAAGACCAACATGAATATTATCCAGTGCTTTTAGCTACAAATGACAGCAAAGAAAAGGAAAAGGAATAGTTTTACAACAGACTCCAGTCCATACTGGAGAAATGCCTTGAAAGTGACATCACCATATTGATATGGGACCTGAGTGCCAAGATTTGAAGCAACAACACCCAGGTGGTCGAAGTGTTTAACAAATATATGGATGAGGTCTAGTCTACGAAATAATCCAGGAAATGATATTCCTGTTCTGATTAGTTTTCTTCCCCATGCCATTTTCATTTTCATCATTTTGGGCTTTCAGTTTTGATTTGTATGACTCATGGACAAATGAAGAAAAGACATCAATGTCCATCACTAAATATTCTCTCCATGCTTTTTCTGCATTCCCCACCTAGAATCTAATCAGTGGTTTACAGATTTTTAATCTGGCTTTTCAGCTTATTTAATTATTTCTCATTTGCAACACAATCCAAGTCATTCAATGCTTCATGGTGCACAGGTCTAGGTTATGATTTTCTAACATACGTAATATGCCTCAGGCACTCAATCGTCCTCACATTAAGAGTACAATCAATAGGGAATTTCATGTTATTGTTAGCAAATGTAATTTCTTTCTCTTAATGTATCACATACATGTGTAAAGACCTAAACCAAACATAATTTTATAGTCAGGAAAATCTTCAGGAAAGACATGTACTCCCACATTGACAGGAGCGTTAGACTTTTCCAATGAAGCACCTATTTTCGCTCAAAGCTGCCTAGCACAAATCATGTGAATAAACAAAACAGTCCACCAATAACACTACAGCTTCAGCAAGAATGCGGCAATAACAGTGCAACAGTACTAAAGTATTTCACTGTAATTCAACTTATTTCAACATGGCTAGGTTAAAGGTCAACCAGTCATAATACAATATACAACAGCAGCCACCCAATGTGAGCGTGACTCACTATGATGAAACGCGAGGACTACAAAACTACAAAAACAACAAACACCTTTAGACAAAACGTGTCTGCTTCAGCCAAAGATGAAGAAATAGAAAGTGAGAGACAAAACTATTTTACACAATAGTACCCTTTAGCACCCAATCACTTTTAAGGCAAGTTTCCGACCAGCGGCAAACTAACTAAGGGTTAGGGCATCTATTCTTGTGCACAAAAGAAGTAAACAGCACTAATCCAACTTAAAGGCACAATTTTCTAATAATTTAATCATCAGAAAATGTTTGTTGTGTAGGTGGTGTCTCACAATGCACACCCCCACTTACAGATACGTTCATCAAAAATTAATATATCAGCATCCTAGATTTTGCCAAACCCCTTTACCAAACCAACATAACCATTAACATAAAAAAATCACAGCAAATTAAGAATGTCGACACATTTGGCAACAATATCACAATAACGGGTTCTAGTCATCTAACTCAAAGATATGCCAAAAATAACTAAAAGCACAGCAATAAAACCACCTAACAGCCCTCATATCAAAATTGCATAACAAAGAAGCTCATCCTCAGTGGAATTCATGTCACCACAAAGAAACCCCCCACACCTCAAAATATCAAACTACAAGGACTATAATGCACTTCGATCAACATTCATCACAATTCATTATCCCTATCAGTATTCACTTTCCTTCATTCAGGAACAGTTCAGTAGCACTGAAACACTGCAAATAATACAATTTGGACAGTCTATAGGACTCAAGTGTGTATACAGAAATCATGGATAGTGAAAATGTTATCTATGGATCTTATCTAGATAGCTGGCCTTCCTGCAGACTCCATCAGAACTGTTGATGCTGTCTTAACGTATAATCTAACGTAAAATGCCTAGACAGGATCCAAGAGAGTGTTAACCTAAACAACATATTAGGCAATGTGTACCAAAAGAGAACCCTTCTATCAGTAAATAAATAAGCATAGTCAAGAATTAGGCATTTAATAAAAAAGGATGGAGTCCAGTGAATTTAAAAACTGTGAAGGTTCAATTCAGAAGGCAAAAAATATTTGGTTAATCAGAATGCATAGTAAATTAGGTTAGAGGATTTGCACAAGACTCAATTAGATGCAACAATGTGTCTGGGCCTGATTTAGATATTGGCAGATGAGTAGCTCAGTCAAAACTGTGTTGGTTATTCCTTCTGCCAAATTCCAAATGCCATTATATCCTCTGGGATTTAGAATTTGGCAGTTGGGATATCCATCACAATTATGAAGGCGTAACTCGCCCACCAATATCTAAATCAAGCCCTAAGTCATGAAGTAAAGTGTCAAAGCAAAACCAATCCGCGTCCTATCCAGGAGACAGACTAATGCAGTTCTGCTCACATAATCAGGGCAAATCCAACTGGCTCACCTCCAAATGTTCCAGTTTTTATAGACAAATTCACAGTAACAGTCAATGGGAATCACACCATCAGTAACTGGTGAGCTGAGCTAACATGTCATATTTCAGAATTATTGCCACCGTCCCAGTGCTATCCCTTAACTGAAGATTACTATATCCTATTCTAACCAAATGTAGCCAACTGTAATCAGATATTGCAGTACAAATCGAGTTAAAGAACAATGAAAGTCTCTTCCAGAGTGGTATTGGCAGAAAGGGCCCTAAATGTAGCATAGGGCTTACGCTATTGTTCTTCAAGAACATCAAGGACACAACAGCAACATGGCAAAACAGCTGCAACCATGCAGGCAATCAAATCAGAGACCCTCATGGACCACTGTCCCCAACACATCTACAACCTGGGAACATCACCAATCAGCACCACCCTGACCCACATCATCAATACCTCCATCATGTCTGCCACTTTCCCGGATGAATGGAAACACAGAAATCAACACCCTCCTCAAGCAACCCACAGCCAACCTGAATCTACCAAGCAACTTCTGACCTATCTCTCTGCTCCCTTATTCAGCCAAAGTGATTGAGAAGTCTAGTACCAAGCAACACACATCTCACCTTAAACTTCACCATCTTCTAGACAACACTCAATCAGGATTCAGAAAGAACCACATCACTGAAACAACAGTCATTGCAGCCACCAATGGCATTTGAAACATCCTGGAACAAGGAGAAACAAAGGTCCTCATCCTGATCAACCTTTCTGCGGCCTTCATCATTATCTTCCACAACACCCTCATCAGAAGACTTCACAAGATTGGCGTACAACGGATCTGTTTCTTCCTAATGGGAAGAGTCCAAAGGCCCAGTCTGTCACTCTCTACATCAGAGACCAAGAAACTGATATACGGTGATCCACAGGGATTGCCCCTCAGCCCTACTCTTTTTCAACATATACCTAACACTGATTGCCAGTATCATCATATAACAAAACATCACTGTCTTCTCTAGGCTGATGACATCTACCTCATTCTCTCCCTGACAGACATGAAAAACACCACCAGAACCATCTTCATCAACTGCATAACTATGATAGCAGACTGGATATAACTAGTGCATGGTCTTCAGCAACAAGACCTCCCCATGAAATTCCCGGTATCCTGGATAGCTTGAATAGCCTCTCGGGTGTTTAGTGCACTATAGAAATCAACATAACATAATATATCGACACAAAAACATCAGTGCACATTTTGCTTATGTGTGGGGTCAGAACAAGAAATGAAAACACACATCATGGCTGTATGAGAAAACAATATAGAGTTGAGGCCTAGTTTGGCCCTAGTTGTCAAACACAGGAAAATGCAGTATTTCAAAGGTGCAGTGTTTTTGTTTTAGTGCAGAAATGTTCAGAATGTTAAGCTCACATTTTTGCTAAATGAAAATCAACAATTACAGTTTCATTCAGACTCACCATGGGTAAGCCACAGACATTGTGATACAAGTTTGTTTCAATTTTAACTCCCTGGCAAACATATAACAGTCCACCAATATGCTGTTAAAGTTGGAAATAGCCAATTATGAAAACAAGAGCTACAGCTAAGTATATGTTAACTAAAATAAAATTTATGTCATAAATCATATAAGTGTGAATATATTAACAAAACAAAGAGACTTATATGAAAATAAGAGGATAAATGAGCTATCCAGAATTTAATGCTGTAATTGGCAGATCAGAGAAAATGCAAAACTTAACACATTAGAGGTATATAGGTGCCTCAAAAACAGAGTTGCAGGAAACATTGAGTGCTGGCTCTTAATGCACAAGTCTACATACAACTGAAAGTATTGCCCCTTTCACAAAGCATTAAAGCTCTATTTATACCAGCTCAAAGCACAATAATGCTTCACGACAACGACCATGTACTGTTAGCATGGAGACAACATAAATCTGATATCATATTCAACAACAAAAAAAGCCCCTAACTCTCCCAATAACAGGGCAATTTTAATGTCTGGATAGGACCTCAGACTCAGTAATAAAATTAGCTGTTACTGACCTTACTATCACAAAAGTCGGAATGTCTACCTTCACCATGCTAAATATAGGACATTTCTAAGAAAACAACACACTTATCTAACTCAGTTAGTAAATAGTCATTCATTTATACTTATTACAACATCTAGGAAATTGACTTTTTAAAGGAGCGCTACCTGTTTCCACCTAGCTAAGAAATATTTGAAGTAAGGGCGGTCGGTAAGCTCTGCTCCGCTGGTGGGGCTAACGGAATTTTTGGCACTCTGCGCTCCACTTGGAGTTCAGAGTTTGGACAAAAATTCTGCTAGCCCCGGAGCAGAGCTCACCAAACAAGTTGTTATGGGCCACAAAGAGCAAGTGCAGATTGAGTGAGCTTGCACTGTGTGGCCCATAACTGGGCTGGACGACTTATTCTGCCGGTCAACATAGAGCTGCTGCAAAGGGGCTTCATCGGCACCAGTTCCGAATCCAGGCCTCCCTCCTTTCACTGTTATCAGCAGCCCCGGGGCAGAGGGAGTATTCTGCCTGTTGGCGTGGAGCTGCTGCTGAGGGGCCGAACTGGCACCAGCTCCGATCCAGGCCTCCCTCCTTTAACTTTCCTCAGCAGCCCAAGGACAGAGGGAGGCAGAGAGCCAGGCCAATGGCAATGGGGTCTCTACTTGGACCCAGCAGGTACGACACTTGTGTTCACTTTCTCTTGTATATGCACATGGGGTTCGGCACTGAGCATAGCAGGATTTGCATATAGGGGGGTCTGTACTTGTAAAAAAGGAAACTTGCAGTCAGAGTTCCTCTTAAAGAGAACCTTCCCCCCGCAAGTGTCCCTGGGAAAGTAAGTGGTGTTATGGGGTTTGGTGCTGTGGCGACCGGGGGAGTATCAGCTGCTGAGTGGTAGTCCAGCAACCCCCACCAGATGTGTGTGGCCTGAGAGAGTGCCATAGAGCCCAGTGGCAGGCAAGGCTAGACACCTTGTTGAAATACCAGGCTGCTGATGGTGAGCTGGTTTGCTGCTGACTAGTGATGGGCCATCTGGAAAGGGCTGTCTGAGGCAGTGTGTAAGTAAATAAGAAGCGACTGCAGGGCTGGTGCAAGATGGGGGGGGTGCCTGGACTTCCATAGCAAGGTTGTGAAGGAGGGCTGTTGATGAAAGGAACATTGAAGACTTGTGCCTGATCTCGGAAGTGCTTAGCAGGGTTGGCACTGCTTAGCACTTCCAAGATCAGGCACATTAGCCAGGTTGGTAGCTAGCCACTATGCGGCACTCAACACATGGAAGTCTGTGGAATTACACAGATTTTAACCAACTCCATGGAATTCCGTAAAGTATAATTCTGTGTTCTCCGCCCGGGCCTAATCTGAAGTTCTTTTTGATGGTTTTCTGGCCTGCCCTCCTGAAGTTGCTGACCTAGCATTGTGGGTATATGTTTTAGGCCCAGGTTGGGAAACTCTGCTCGTGGAGTTTTGGGAATTCAGGCACTTCGCAGAGTAGTGTGGAGTTCCTAAAGTCTGTGGTATCTTGAATGAAGCAGTTTTTTTAGGTCACATGTGTGAGATTTGTTCTTGGTGCTCTCTTGTGAGTACCACAATACTCTCGGTCCTCTAGCACACAAGACTTTGCACCCGCTTGCATGGCTTCTAGCTGCTTGCGAGGGTGAACACACCTCTGTAGAATTTCTACTTGAGATGCATCTAAATCTAGTCAAAAAGAGTTTTTTGAGTGGAGTTTCTTCTCCAAGGACCCTTCAAGTCATTTTTAATGTGAGAAGTATTTTTTTTTCAAACAGGAAGGCAGTGATTCAGAGACTCTAACTTGTTGCAGTGCTTTGACCATCTTCTGGTCACTTTTCTCTTAGATTCTGAGGTGGAAGGATCAGCCTTTTTGTCTCCTGGATATATACTTTTGGATTTAAAAACTCTGATTTTGTGATATCACACACGTAAGTTCAAAACTATTGTATAAGGGTGTTGTTTGTTTGCTTGGGCATGCACTAGTATTTCTCTGTACTTTAATTTTATTTTTAAATTTTATACTGTTGGGTGGTCTGGAGTTTAAGTAGGGACCTAGTTATTTATTTTGCATTTCATTTATTTTTATTCTTTTTTGAAAGCCAATTTTTGCAGGGCTCAGTACCTTTTGTCCACATTTGTTACATTTGCAATATTGATTTGTTTTCTATGTGGTCTAGACTTCCACAGGGCCATCTAGCCAGTAGGCCCAGTACTAGTAGTCATCAGTGCATGAAATAAATGCTTCTGTGGCATATGTTTTTAAAAAATAATTTAGGGCAGAGATGACATTGGACTAAATTTAAAATGTTGGCTATTGTTTGCATGTTATTTTTTTTGCAAAAAGTGTATATGTTGTGAGGTAATATTTAATGTGTGTTGTTGTGAAATTTTTATAGCTCAGTTAATTTAATTTCCGTGTTTTGCATTCCTGAGTTAATGTTAGTGTTTTCTTCAGTGTTAGCACCATGCCTCCTTTTTTCTGGCCACTGCATGTGTGTGTTTTGTATGTTTATCATCCTTCACCATTTGTCTTTGTTCTCCATACCGGGTGGTCAGGAGCTATTTTGTGTAGTCTATGTCCACAGGCTTGCATGTGTTCTTTGTTCCCCATGACTCCTTGCTCACTGTTGTTGCTTGACCATGTGGCTGGCAGCCATTTTGTGCAACCAGCCAGTGTGTCTTTGCCATAAACATGCATGTGTTGTTTGTTCCCCATGATTCCTTGCGCCTTGTTGTTGTTGTTTGGCCAGGCAGTTGGTGGCCATTTTGTGCATTTAGCCAGTGTGTCTTTACTATAGGCTTGCAAGTGTCCTTTGTTCTCCATGCATGCCTCCTTGATTCTGTTTGTTGTCATGTGGGTGGAAGCCATTTTGTATATCCAGTCAGTGTGTCTTTGCCATAGGCTTGCATGTGTTCTTTGTTCTCTATGCCTTCTTGGTCCTCGTTGGTGTAGTGGCTGGTAGCCATCTTATGCATCCAGCCAGTGTGCCTTTGCCATAGGCTCCCATGTGTTCTTTGTTCTCCATGTCTACACTCTCCTTGTTGTTCTCATATGGCTGGAGGACAGTTTGTGCATCCAGCAAGTGTGGTTTTGCCATAGGATTGCATGCAATCTTTCTTTCCCATGCCTCCTTGTTAGTGGTTGTTGTTGTTAGACCATGTGGCTTGGGCCATTTTGTGTATCTAGCCATTGTGTAGTTACTGTATGCTTGAATGTATTCTTTGTTCAACATGTATCCTTGTTCGGTGTTGTTGATTGACCATGTGGCTGGTAGCCATTTTGTGCATCAGGCCAGTGTGTATTTGCCATAGGCTTGAATGAGTTCTTTGTTTGCCATGCCTCCTTGCTCACTGTTGTTACTTGACCTTCTGACTGCCAGACATTTTGTATATCCAGCCATTGAGTCTTTGCCATAGGCTTGCATGTGCTCTTTGCTTGCAATGCCTTCTTGCTTGCTGTTTTTGCTTGGCCATGTGGCTGGCAGCCATTTTGTGCATTCAACTACTATGTCTTTGACAAAGGCTTGCATGCATTCTTTGTTCCCCCTGCCTACTTGCTTGCAGTTGTTGTTTGGCCATGTGACTGGTGGCCTTTTGGTGCATCCAGACAGTGAGGTTTTGCCATTCACTTGCATGGGTTTCTTGTTTATCATTCCTCCTTGCTCACTGTTGTTGTTGTTTGACCATGTGGCTGGTGGCCTTTTTGTGCGTTCAGTCTGTGTGCCTTTACCATAGGCTTGCTTGGATTGATGTGATACCAGTTTAATATTGACATGCTTGGGGATCATTGTAGTATATGCATACTAAAAGAATATGGTGGTCATTACAACCCTGGCGGTCGGTGTTAAACCGCCAACACAGACAGCCACTTCAACACTCCGACCGCCACAGCGGTACAGACAAGCAGCGCGGCGGTCACCCCCAACAGACAGGCAGAAGACAATGTACCGCCCACAGTATCACAACCCGCCAATCCGCCACCTTTCCCAGGGCGGATTCACCGTGGATAAAACCATGGCGGAAACAGATTTTGCAATGGGAAAACGCTCACCTTAACACACTCCACGAGGAAGGAGGCCACCATGGAGCCCGAACTCCAAATACTCCCTGCGCTTGTCTTTCTGCTCCTCTATGATCACCATCTACGTAGGCGCCGAAGACAACGGTGAGTACTGCACCTACGACATAGGGGACGGGGAGGCAAAAGTCAGGGACAAACACACGCAACAACCCCACCCCCAACCCGACCCTCACCCACTACAACATACACACCAATGCATTTCCAAACAGCACGGTAACAACCCACACCCCCCCCCCGGAAGAATGCAAAGACAAAAGGAATTTAGTTGAAACATTGTAATGCATCAAAATACAGTTACCAAATATATACAGATAGATATACACATTCCAGATTTCATACTTTACGAGAAGTAGTGCAGGTATGCACATATCAATGTCTGTGCACCACTGGGCCCAAAATGCATGGGCGAGGCTAACACTAGATACCTGTCCACAATCGGAGAGAACACTGCAGGGGCATCAGATAGAAATACAACAGACACCTCAGGGGGAAGGGAAGGGGGGCACCTCAGCCGGATTACAGCACCACGTCAGATCCACGACGGGGCTCCATGCCCATTGATGTATCCTGGGGAGTGCAAAGCCACAGTCTCTCAAGTCTCTACAGTGGGTGGGATGCCCACTGCTTTATCCTGGGGAGTGCAAAGCCACAGTCTCTCAAGTCTCTACAGTGGGTGGCTTGCCCACTGCTTTATCCTGGGGAGTGCAAAGCCACAGTCTCTCAAGTCTCTCCAGTGGGTGGTTTGCCCACTGCTTTATCCTGGGGAGTGCAAAAGCCACAGTCTCTCAAGTCTCTACAGTGGGTGGCTTGCCCACTGCTTTATCCTGGGGACTGCAAAGCCACAGTTTCTCAAGTCTCTCCAGTGGGTGGTTTGCCCACTGCTTTATTCTGGGGAGTGCAAAGCCACAGTCTCTCAAGTCTCTACAGTGGGTGGTTTGCCCACTGCTTTATCCTGGGGAGTGCTAAGCCACAGTCTCTCAAGTCTCTCCAGTGGGTGGTTTGCCCACTGCTTTATCCTGGGGAGTGCAAAGCCACAGTCTCTCAAGTCTCTACAGTGGGTGGCTTGCCCACTGCTTTATCCTGGGGAGTGCAAATCCACAGTCTCTCAAGTCTCTCCAGTGGGTGGTTTGCCCACTGCTTTATACTGGGGAGTGCAAAGCCACAGTCTCTCAAGTCTCTCCAGTGGGTGGCTTGCCTACTGTTACATCCTGGGGAGTGCAAAGCCACAGTCTCTCAAGTGGATAACAGTCTCCACTGGTACTGGAGGGGGACTGGTGCCCAGACTGCATCAGGCTCCCTGTGACGGTTCCTGTTCCGTCACTGTCCCAGCTTCACATGGGATAACGATTCTTGATGTGGCGGTTTGTTCCCTGTCCAGCGGTGCTATGGCATGTCGGTCTTTGCCCTGTTCAGCGGTGCTTTGCCATGTCGGTCTCTGACCTGTTCAGCGGTGCTTTGCCCTGTTCAGCAGTGCTTTGCCATGGCGGTCTTTGCCCTGTTCAGCGGTGCCTTGCCATGGCGGTCTTCGCCCTGTTCAGTGGTGCTTTGCCCTGTTCAGCGGTGCTTTGCCATGGCGGTCTTTACCCTGTTCAGCGGTGCTTTGCCATGGCGGTCTCTGACGTGTTCAGCGGTGCTTTGCCCTGTTCAGCGGTGCTTTGCCATGACGGTCTCTGACCTGTTCAGCGGTGCTTTGCCCTGTTCAGCAGTGCTTTGCCATGGCGGTCTTTGCCCTGTTCAGCGGTCCTTTGCCATGGCGGTCTTTGCCCTGTTCAGCGGTGCTTTGCCCTGTTCAGCAGTGCTTTGCCATGGCGGTCTTTGCCCTGTTCATCGGTGCTTTACTATGGCGGTCTCTGACCTGTTCAGCGGTGCTTTGCCCTGTTCAGTGGTGCTTTGCCATGGCGGTCTTTGCCCTGTTCAGCGGTGCTTTGCCATGGCGGTCTCTGACCTGTTCAGCGGTGCTTTGCCATGGCGGTCACTGACCTGTGCATTGGTGTGTGGCATGACGGTCCCTCATTGCCCAGCGGGGCTGTGGCTGCCGGGGCCCTCCTGGGCACTGACTCTGGCGGTGGTCTCCGGACCAGTGACGATAGTGCTGCCCTCCTGGGCACTGACTCTGGCGGTGGTCTCAGGACCAGTGACGATAGTGCTGCCCTCCTGGGCACTGACTCTGGCGGTGGTCTCCAGACCAGTGACGATAGTGCTGCCCTCCTGGGCACTGACTCTGGCGGTGGTCTCCGGACCAGTGACGATAATGCTGCCCTCCTGGGCATTGACTCTGGCGGTGGTCTCAGGACCAGTGACGATAGTGCTGCCCTCCTGGGCACTGACTCTGGTGGTGGTCTCCGGACCAGTGACGATATTGCTGCCCTCCTGGGCACTGACTCTGGCGGTGGTCTCAGGACCAGTGACAATAGTGCTGCCCTCCTAGGCACTGACTCTGGCGGTGGACTCCGGACCAGTGACAATACTGCTGGCGGTGGCGTCCCGGCCGCCGGGGAGGATGGCGCCCTTCTCCACCGTGCTGCTCTTCCCAGACTGTGCAGACTTCTTCTGGCCCTTCACCACCTTTGGAGGAGTCACAGCTGACTCTGCACTCCCCCTGGGACCCTTTTGAGCAGTTTTGCAGCCAGGAGTCTTCAGCCTGTCCCGTCGGCCACTTTCCAACTTGAGGTGCTTTACAGGGGGTGGACTGGCAGTGCTTTGGCTCCGTGTCACACTGGCTGCCCTGATGGCCGGTGCACTCCACACACCTTTAACATGCACCACTGGTACCAGTACCAGTACTTTTTTTGGCTGAGGTGCTACTACGGGACCTATGAATTGCAGGGGTGGGGGTGGTGGCAAAGAGGTCAACGTTGCTGAGGAAGAGTTGCTGACGAAGACTGGGATGGGTAGCTGGAGGGGGCCTGGGAGTGGAGGAAGAGGAGGTGGTTGTAGGAGGTGTAACTTTAGGTGATTTGGGTGCAGGTGCAGGTACTAGAGGCTGTCGTGAGGTGGATGGATGTTGGGTGTGTGGGTGCCCGTGTTTGTGTACTTTGGGAGGGGGAATCACAGACACACTGGGAGTGGACACAGGGGACGTGTAAATGGTAGTGGGGGTGGTGAGTGCAGGTGAGCGATGTGTGGGGCTGGGTGTTCTGGTGCGAGTCCTAGTGCCTGTAGATGTAGTGCATGCAGGTGAGAGTGTAGATGACACTGGGAGGGAGGAGGGAGATGACAAGGAGGGGGACACAGTGGAGGCAGTGGATGTTGCTGTGTTTGTATGTGGGTGATGCTTGTGTGAGTGCCTGTGGGTTGTGTGGTGCTTATGTTTGCCTGAGCTACTTTTGTGTGTTGAGGTGTATGCATGCTTGTCTGATGGTGTGCTTGGGATAGGCTGGGGTACAGGGGATTGGGTCTGGGTGGAGGAAGTTGGAGGGGGAGGCTAGACACAGGGACAATGGTTGCCATCAGTGCTGAGGCCAGAGATTGCAGGGTTCGATGAAGGGCAGCCTGACCAGAATGAATGCCCTCCAGGAATGCATTACCGTGTTGCAAATCCCTTTCTACACCCTGGATGGCATTCACAATGGTAGACTGCCCAACAGTGAGTGACCTAAGGAGGTCAATGGCCTCCTCACTGAGGGCAGCAGGGGTGACAGGGGCAGGGGCTGAGGTGCCTGGGGCGAAGGTGATTCCCACCCTCCTGGGTGAGCGGGCACGGGGCAAATGCTGAGGGGCTGCTGGGAGGGCGGTGCTGGTAAGGGAGGTGGCGGCTGTACCTGTAGAAGTGTGGGGCACAGATGGTGCCGCCACCACAAGGGAGCTCCCATTGGCGGACGAGTCCGTGTCACTGTTTGGTGATCCGGTGACCGACGTGAAGCTCCCCTCGCCCTCCGTCCCACTGGTGTATTCAGAGTCTGTGGTGTGGCCCTCCATGGCCATGTGGGAGGCAGCTCCCTCGTGCTCCGGTGCCACTGTACCTCTGCCTGATGATGCTGATGCACAAAAAAACAGGGAGAGCACAAAAAGGGGGGGGGGGGACGACAGAAGAAAGACAGGTTGAGTGCATGGCTTACCGCTACTGTTGGCGGACAATACAAACACAGCAGCCCCCTGCAATACGCCGTGCTCTTGGCCTCTACAGATGCAATTCCTGGGATCTGGCCTACATTGCTATGGTGGACACCTGCACACATAGATGCCACAGGGGCATGTATACCTGTACTTGGCACTCTACTGAGGTGGGGTGGAGTGCCACATGGCCTGCATTATGGAGGGGCCTAGCCTACGGAACTCGCCCTGGCCTAGGGAAACCCACAGCCCTCCTTCCCCACCCAGACCCCTCCACTGCGCGCAAAGTCCCCAGAATGAGAGTGTACTCACCCCCTTGTGTCTGCTGTGATGCCCTCAAGCGCCCATCCAACTCCGGGTAGGCCACCGCCAGGATCTGGAACATCAGGGGGGGTCAAGGTGCGATGGGCACCCCTCCCACGTTGGGAGGCCATCCCCAGCTGAGCCTCCGCCGTCTTCTTGCTCCAGCGGCGAATGTCCTCCCATCTTTTCCGGCAGTGGGTGCCCCGTCTCTGGTGGACCCCCAGGGTCCGGACGTCCTTGGCGATGGCACGCCAAATGTGCTTCTTCTGGTGGGCGCTGACCTACATGACATGCACAGAGGAAGAAGAGAAGTCATTACCAACTGCACCGTCGATGTGAGTGGCCCCCATCCCTACCCTTGCCATATGGCACATGCATTCACAGTCCTTCATGTTCCCTGAACTCTGCCCCCTTCCAACTAGCATCTAGCCCTCTCCACCCAGGCATAGCCCATACAACGTGCACCCTGTGTAACTACCTGTTGGTCTGGAGGACCGTAGAGTAGCGTGTACTGGGGGAGGACCCCGTCCACGAGCTTCTCCAACTCCTGAGCAGTGAAGGCAGGGGCCCTTTCCCCAGATGCAGCAGCCATTGTCTCTTCCAGACCGAGGTCACAGCAGCACTTGCAGTGTAGGTCCTCTCCTGTCGAAGATCAGGTATCGAGTGATTGAAGAATAGAAAATGGCGGTCACGTCCGCGACGGTGACGTCCGCCGTGGTGCGTATCATCACCGCCGGTGCACTTAATCATTGGCTCCTGGGACCCATAGGGTCCAATGTTAACCAATGCAGAATTGCGATTTTGTTGACTCTGTGGTCGCTGTTGTCCTTCCTAGGCACCGTCAGCTGGGACATTTGAGAAGATGGCGGAATCCTCCGGTGTACCGACCGCTGGTGGACCTGTTGACAATGGAGGAGCGACATTTAATCATCACCTACAGGTTTGACCGTGCCACTATCCAGGAACTAGGTACCCAGTTGGAGCCAGACCTGATGTCACCAATCCGCCATCCCACTGGAATCCCCCCTGACGTGCAGGTGCTGTCAGTGCTCCATTTCCTTGCAAGTGGGTCTTTTCAGACAACAGTGGCCATGGCATCAGTGATGTCCCAGCCTATGTTTTCCAACGTGTTGTCCAGAGTGTTGTCTGCCCTGCTGAAACACGTAAGGAGATACATCGTTTTCCCTCAGGTGGAGGATTTGGCTACAGTTAAAGGTGACTTATATGCCCTTGGACATATCCCCAACATCATAGGTGCTATTGATGGCACCCATGTAGCTCTGGTCCCCCCCGCAGAAGCGAACAGGTGTACAGGAACCGGAAGAGTTATCATTCTATGAATGTACTGATGGTATGTTTGGCAGACCAGTACATCTCCCAGGTCAATGCTATGTTCCCTGGCTCTGTGCATGATGCCTACATCCTGCGGAATAGCAGTATCCCGTATGTGATGGGTCAACTCCAGAGGCACTGTGTGTGGCTATTACGGGACTCTGGTTACCCTAACCTGTCCTGGCTATTGACCACAGTGAGGAATCCCAGGGCAGAGGAACGCTACAATGAGGCCCATGGGCGGACTAGGAGGGTGATCGAATGCACCTTCGGCCTCCTGAAGGCCAGATTCAGGCACCTACATATGACTGGTGGTTCCCTATTCTACTCACCAAAGAAGGTGTGCCAGATCATCATCGCTTGCTCGATGCTTCACAATCTTGCTTTGCGACGCCAGGTGCCTTTTCTGCAGGAGGATGGTCCAGATGGCGGTGTTGTGGCAGCTGTGGAGCCTGTTGAGCCTGTGGACAGTGATGAGGAGGAAGCTGAGGAAGAAGACATAGACAACAGGGAGTCAGTCATACAGCAATATTTCCAGTGACACCCAGGTGAGAACATTTTATTTTACAATTACATTCACTTTCACACTTCTACCTCTATCCTGTCTGTCATTTAGTAGCAGTATTTGGTAACTGAGTTGTACCTTTCCATTACGGTTTCACAGGTATGGTTAACAACGTGTGTCATCTGCTTGCATCCTTCATGGCCTTGTGATGTGTGACATAGGTATGTTGGCATTACAGTTGAAAATGCATTTTGACACTGTCATTGATAATACAAATTTACCAAATCACAGACTGACTCCAGATTGTTTTGTGCTTCAAGGGAGTTTATTTAAGTGCTCAAAAATGGAGGGGGTTGTAAAATGGTAATGGGTGATGGTGGAGGAATGTCCATGGCAGAGTCCAGTCTATTGGTCACACAGGTGCACTGCACATATGGGCATAGGAAGTGGAGCTGAGGCAGTTTAAGTATGGACAGGGTAACAAAGTGGGACAGTGGGAGGACAATCAGGGTGGTCTCATTTCCTGGCGGGGGTCTTGCCATCTTGCTCTGTCCTGTTCCTGGATCTCAGGGACCGCTTGCGGGGGGGCTTCTCCGTCTGCAGGGGGTGGGGTGCTGGTGTGGTGGTCCTGTGGCGGGGCGTCCTGTCCACTAGCGCCGGCGGAGGTGGTGGGCAGTTCATCGTCCAGGCTAGTGTCAGGGGCCCCTTGGAATGCCACGGTGTCCCTCATGGTGTTCTGTATGTCCTTCATCACCCCTACGATGGTGCCCTGGGCGGAGCTGATGATTCTGAGCTCCTCCCTGAACCCCAAATACTGCTCCTCCTGCAGGCGCTGGGTCTCCTGAAACTTGGCCAGGACCGTCGCCATCGTCTCCTGGGAGTGGTGGTATGCTCCCATGATGGAGGAGAGGGCCTTGTGGAGGGTGGGTTCCCTGGGCCTGTCCACCCCCTGTCGCACAGCAGCCCTCCCAGTTCCCCTGTGTTCCTGTGCCTCCGTCCCCTGGACCGTGTGCCCACTACCACTGCCCCCAGGTCCCTGTTGTTGTTGGGGTGGTGGGTTATCCTGGGTTCCCTGTAGTGGTGGACACAACGCTGATTGACATGTCCTGGGTACGGAGGTATGGGCCCGCTGGGTGGGTGCTGTGCTGGTGTTACCAGAGGTTGGAAGGTCAGTGTTGGGCTGTGCCTGTGCAAGGGGAACCGACTGTCCCGAGGCCCACGATGGTCCGGGCTGGTCATCAGGATCCAGTAGGGCAGAGCTGCTGTCGTCACTGTGGGCTTCTTCTGTGGGTGGAGTGGAGATGTCTGGACCCTCCTGTGGTGACATTCCGTAGTGGTCCTGCAGGGATATAAGAGCATGATTATTGCATCTGTGTGTGTAATGGTGTGCAATGGGTGGGTGTGCGTGTACCCCAGTGCAAGCATTCCTGTGTGTGGGTTTGTGTAATGATGGTTAGGGGGTTGTTATGGGTATGTGCAGTGAGCATGCTTTGGTGAGGGGTGACCATGCTTACTTGTGTCATGCAGGGCTTGGTGTTGGGATGAGTGGTTTGTGTTATTAGTACATTAGTGAGGAGTTGGAGTGATAGGGGAGGGGGTGAGGGTGGGGGTGTGTGATAGCATGCAGGTAGGGTGAGGGATATGATAGTTAAGATTTGACTTACCAGTGTCCATTCCTCCACCGACTCCTCCGAGGCCCTCAGGATGCATGATGGTCAAGACTTGCTCCTCCCATGTTGTTAGTTGTGGGGGAGGAGGTGGGGGTCCGCCGCCAGTCCACTGTACCGCGATGTTGTGCCTGGAGACCACAGAACGCACCTTCCCCCATAGGTCGTTCCACCTCTTCCTGATGTCCTCCCGATTTCTTGGATGCTGACCCACAGCATTGACCCTGTCCACGATTCTGCGCCATAGCTCCATCTTCCTGGCTATGGAGGTGTGCTGCACCTGTGAGCCAAATAGCTGTGGCTCTACCCGTAGGATTTCCTCCACCATGACCCTGAGCTCCTCCTCGGAAAACCTGGGGTATCTTTGGCGTGACATGGGGTGGTGTGGGTGATGTGTGAGGTGGTGTAAGTGTTGATGTGTGTGGTGATGTGTAGTGGTGTGGTGTTTTGTGTGTGGAATGTTGTGTGGGTGATGGTATTGTGTGCCTCTGTGTGGTGGGGTTCTCAATTGCTGTGCTCTCTGTCTCTCGGCTTCCTCAAAATTTCTGGTCGTAGGGGTTTGTGGGTGATGTGGGTGTGTGTTTTATATTGAATTGGGTGTGTGGGAGTGGTGTTTGTATGTGTATCAGGTGTGTGTATTTGGAATTGTCCAATGTGGCGGTGTTTTGGAGATGTGTGTGTATTTTGAGCGCGGCGGTGTGTACCGCCAATGGAATACCGCGGTTGAAAGACCGCTGCGTGGATTTGTGGGTCGTGATAGCATGGGCGTGTTTCTGTTGGTGTGACGGTGGAGGAATTGTTTTCGCCAGTTTAACACTGACATTTGGTGTGGCGGAGTTGTGTGGGTGTCTGAATTTCAGCTGATTCTGAGATGTGTGCTATAATAGCTGTGGTTGAATTCCGCAGCCTCGGCGGTGTATTGGCGGTCTTCTGCACGGCGTTAAGCGGCTTTTACCGCCAATGTTGTAATGACCCCCTATGATTCCAATGAACATTGCTTAAATGATTTCCTTCCTTTTTTGCATTTTTTATTTTGTTTCTCCTTTTCTCGCAATAGGTTTCTTTGTTCTTGTCTTGTCCTCCCATACAAACATCAACAATTGATCATTTGTTTAATTTAAGTTTATATTTAAAGTTTTTATTTTTATTGTTTTTTAACTTTTTCTATTTTGATTTTTTAGATTTAATTTCTTGTTCTTTATTTTATTTCTTTACTTTTAATATTTCTTTTCTTTTTCTTTTAGATGTTTTTTTATTTGTATTCTTTCAATGCATTTAATTCTGCATTTTATCTTGATCCTTCTATCCATCCATCCATCCATCCTTCCACCCTTCCGTACATCCATCCATACATCCACCTATTCATCTATCCATCCATCCATCCATTCATCCATCCATCCATCCATCTTCTGCAGGCACATCAACAGCATATTTCTTTTTTTTGAATGATTATTCAATTTCACCTGGACCAACTTTCCGCCATAGACTTTTAAGGATTATTCCATTTACCCATGCACCTCTGTCTGAATACCACAGGTCTTTCCTTTAAAACACCTTGATTTTTAAAATTGACCATGATTTTCATGCCCAGGATTAACTAGCATGTACCCTGGTTGCATCCCTAGAGGATGCCTACCAAGTTGCCAGTATTCTCTAGCACAAAGACAGAATCCTAGGTCCTGTTGTCGGTGATGACGTCTTCTTCACACCTCTTCTCGGTTTCAAATCAGAACTGGTCCTCCACATGCCATGCAGTTTTTTTGATCATGTCCTGGTGTTACTTAAGTTCTCCCCTCCTGACTTTAAGTCTTGTGCCCTTACATGGCACCTTCCTTCATGGGCTTTACGGGATTGAGTGTCCAGGGTGGAGGTCCGTGCGGTGGTTGTGGAGCACTTTGCACTCAACCCTGGCTCAGTTGGCTTCAGCTCTACTTTTTGAGAGGCTTCAAAGATGGTCATCCATGGAGTGTGTATAGCTAAACAGACTGGGGTGCTGTACACAATGTGCGGGCACCTGACATGCCTTGAATCAGTGCTCAGCACTGAGGAGGTCCAGTTCTTTGCTGAATGTTATCCACAGAAAAATTAGCCACTTTGAGGAGGTTACACAAATAGAGGCACATTACCTGGGCAGAGAGACTAGAGCTCTGTGCTACGTGGAGGGCAACAGGGAGGGCAAGACACTCACCAAAATGCTACGTAAGCCCTCGGCTAACAACTATATGTTTTGCTTTGGCGGGCTTCCCCCAGCTATTTGCCACCACAAACAAGAGTCTGCCTTACTGCTGGCTGTGCCAGCACTTACACAAGATAGAGATAAAGGGCCCTAGCAGGAAGGCGGTCAGACCTCCTCCCTCCCAGTATGGCTAGTTTGATAGTAATCTAGGAGGTGCGCCTTAAAGGCTTTCACCAACCTTCATGTGTAAATCCTTGTTCCACACTCAAGAACAAATCCCCACCTGCCCTGACCAGCTCTACAAGCGGGAAAATTAGCTGTACAGGAGTTACACACCCCCAAAGGACTAGCCACACCTTTAAGGTGGGCTAGGAGGTCTATACAGCTGAGGAAAGGTTCTGCATATTAGCATATCTTAGGAATAGTGGGCTCTGGTTAAAAAGGTGACATACTCCTACAGGAAGGCATCACATAAGGGGCAGACTAGCCGCAGGGACCAGCAGCCCATTGACCACTATCCCTCACACCCTTAATGCCCCCTAAATCTAGGAGATAAGGGGCTCCCCGACACCAGACCCTCAGTACTGGGTACAAAGGGAGGACACCTAAGTGCCCTGAAGAGATTACTATTGTAACTGCATCAACACAATATGCCTGTAGTAAAAGTTCATTGGTCCGAGCAAGAGGGATCCCAGTGGACACTGAGAAGCAAAGAAAGACTTCCCTGACTAGTGGGACCAGTCACCTGCACCTTGCAGAAGTAACAACATGTTGTGTTCAAAAACAAAAAGTTTAACCCATTAGGCTCCCTGTGAGGGAGCCCAAAGAAGATCGGTCACCTGCTCCCCGGGAGTGGTATTGAGTCGCTCAACGAGTTTCGAGCCATTAGCCGCTCCAGACAACCTCCAGCTGCCAAAGTAGTGGTGGACTACTTTTGCCAGTGCCAAGGCTTGTCTGTCACCAGTGTGGAAACCAACAGTTTCTCAGCCATCACTGTCATCCCACAAATAGCCGTTTGCACACTCAGATTTCCCCTGTTGACTTCAATGGGAGTTGTTTGACCATAAAAGTACGGTATTTTCCAAAGATTTAAAAATTCACAACTTGGGCTGTCTGTAAGATAAAATGTTTGCTTTGGTGTCAAAAGTTATATATAAATCTGATTTATTTTTCTAAATTGATGTTGAATTTCTTTAGAGTTGTGTCATTTACTTATCCATG
This sequence comes from Pleurodeles waltl, assembly GCF_031143425.1. Classification (NCBI taxonomy): domain Eukaryota; kingdom Metazoa; phylum Chordata; class Amphibia; order Caudata; family Salamandridae; genus Pleurodeles; species Pleurodeles waltl. The sequence goes on along the minus strand of NC_090446.1, from coordinate 853,556,010 downwards.
TTGGTGTTGTGAGATGCTTTATACATGTTCCTCTAAGTTTGCCACTCTATCAAGACTGAACTAAGGTTTGCTAGTGTGAACCCGAGGTACACTTCTGGATAACATTCTAGTATTACATGGTAAGACTTCCCAGTCATACTTCATAATACTGCCACTTTGCAACATCTCCATTCAATAACTTCAAAGTGTCACACCAGCAAGATCTTTGTTTCAAATGTTATAGTTAGGTTTTGATGCACAAGAGCACATAATCACCTCTAGCCTTCTAGCAATGCTCTTGAACTGTTATCCAGTAGGTTGAAGGTTCAGGTCCTTGTTTCTCATGACAGTGTGGCTGTTTATTTACAGATCTTTTGAATGTTAAATGTTCCTGGTGATGAAATATACGCATTTTTTCCCATCAAAAACTTTGGGTAGAATGTCATACCAATGACTGGACAAAACCTGAAAGGGAAACACCTTTGGGCTAGTTTTTACATTCTTGGACTGTCAAACTGAAGGTGGAGGGTTCTAGTCTAGATGTGTCAGTGGTCATTTCCCTACTTTCATTTCTTTTCAACTTCAAACATTTAAGGTACATACAGAAGGTGATGTCACTTTTTTACGTGACAAACACATTGTTCTTTCAATTTTCCAGAAAATTTCTCATTCTAAGTACATCACTTACCAATGCCTAACCTCCACTTCTCTTTTTCTCTCCCTCTTTCACTCTCGCAATTTCTCTCTGTTAATCTCTTTCTCTAAATGCCTCTCTCTGCCTCAATCTCTCACTTTCTGTTTTTCAGTGGTATTGCAATGTTCTCTCCATACAATGATTTCAAACTGTCACACCAGCAAGTTGTTTGTTTGAATGTTATAGTTACGTTTTGATGCATAGAAGCACAGAGTCACTTCCAGTCTATCTGTAAAGCTATTGGACTGTTATTTAGCAGGTGAAAGGTTTGATCCTAGTTTCTCATGACAGTGTGTTTGTTTATTCACTCCTCTTTTGAATAGTAAACATGCCTAGAGATGGAACATTTCTGTCTTTTTCATATCAAAACTTAGGATTGAATGTCATCTATATATCTGGACAGTGTATGGTAGAGAGTCACCTGTGAGGGCTAGTGATTAAAGTCTTGCACCTTAAAAAAAGTTTGAGGCTTCTAGTCTAGATGTGGCAGTGGTCATTTCCTTGCTTAAACTTCTTTGCAGATTCAACTATTTATTCTAAATACTGAAAGATGATCTCACACTTTTTACGTGGAAAATACATTTTTCTTTAATTTTGTCAAGAGATATCGCATTCTAAGTACATCATTCATGAGTGCCTAACCCCCCTCTTTCTCTCTCTCTCTCTCTCTCAATTTCAGTCTCTACATGCCTCTCTCAGTCTCAATCTCTCCATTTCTCTCTTTCTCTACCTCTTTTTATCCCATAATGGGATGGAAGACAGAGATAGAAAGATTGGTAATGCAAGTGTCACACCGGCAAGATGTTTGTTTCAAATGTTATAATTACGTTTTGATGCACAGCAGTACAGAATCACTTCTAGCCCTATGCTAAAGGTCTTGTACTGGTATTCAGTAGGTACAAAGTTCAAGTCCTGATTTTGCATGACAGTGTGTCTGTTTATTTACTCCTGTTTTGAATGGTAAACATGCCGAGTGATGGAACATTTACATCTTTTTTTTGTCAAAACTTTGGGTTGAACATACCTATGTCAGGAGAGTGTATGGTAGAAAGTCAGGTGTGGGCTTGTGGCTAAAGTTAATTTCTTTTCAACTTCATATATTTAACCCTTTCGCTGCCAGGCCTTTTTCCCCTCCTGTGCCAAGTCTTTTTTTTACTATTTGGGGTAGTTAGCGCCTAGGCCCCCCATACGTTTTTGTCCACATAAGCTATCCATGCCAAATTTGTGTCCTTTTTTCCCAACTTCCTGTGGATTCTAAATGTTACCAGAGTGTGAGAGTTCCCCTGAAGGAGACCGGGAAAATAACCAAAATACAGCAATAAATATGTTTTTTTTTGTAAAAAGTTATGCAAATGAAAGCAAATGGGATCAATAAACGGTTTGCAGTGATAAAATTATCATCTTCCCAGCTTACAGGAACAGGAAGACAACTAAATTTTTCAAAACAGTTTTAGCATTTTAACAGAACATACACCATTTTTACTATTTTTTGTGCTTTCAGCCTCCTTTCAGCTAGTGACAGAAATGGGTCTGAAACCAATGGTGGATTCTGGACAGCTAAACATTTCTGAAAAGTAGACAAATTTCTGAATTCAGCTCATATGTGTAGATCCTTCAAGGTTTTCTTACAGAAACAGGTGAAATTAAAAAATATTGACATTGAGATGAAAAATACAGCCATTTCTGTCTATGTTTTCTTCTGTAACTTTTTCCAACTCTGGCAGATTTTTGAAAGCAATATACCATTACATCTGCTGGACCCTTCTGGTTGCTGGGATATTTACGGCTCATAGGTACGTCAAGAACTCAAGGTACCCAGAGCCAATAAATGAGCTACACCTTGCAATGGGTTTTTATTGTATACCTGGTATACATCAATTCATCTGGTAAAATATAAAAAAGTGAAAAATGGGAAACCTATGTATTTGCAAAATGGGCACACGATATGGGGCCAGATTTACAAGAATGTGGTGCATCAGCCCCTAACAATACCATGTGGGCACCATATTTGCAATACAGTGCACCATGGTGCACATTAGGAAAATAGCATCAGAATTTATGATGCTATTGTGGTACTCCATGAATTGTGCCGTTAATCCTGCAAAGTAAAGGGTGGAACATTGAAAGTAATGGGCGTGTCAGGTTAATGCCTACTCTGAGCAGGCGTTAAAAATTATGCTAAAAAGGGCACAGTGAAATGGAAATTTCACTGCGATATTTTTAGAGAATTCCCTGTGGGGGAATGCCCCACTTGCATACATTATGCCTGGTGCAGACATAATGTGGCACAAGGGGTTACAAAGTGGCGCAATGCAGGCATTGCACCACTTTGTAAATGTTGCGAAGGAGAATGTCCTCCTTTACGCCATGTTAGCATAAAAAAAATATGCTAGTGTGGCACAAAGAGGCGCTAGGGCCTTGTAAAGCTGGCCAATGGAGTTTAGAAGCAGTGGTTATTTGCACATCTCTGAATTTGTGGGTACCCATACTATAATGCAAATTACACGGCATTTCTCAAAATAACTTATTTTTTGGACTATGTCTTACATGTGGTAGGCACAAATGTAGAGAAAGACAATTGACAATAACACTTGTTCTTCTATTCTGTGTTCCCCCAAGTTTCCTGATAAAAAATGGTACCTCACTTGTTTGGGTAGGACTAGTGCCCATAACAGGAAAAGCCCCAAAACAAATGTGGACACATCACATTTTCACACTGAAACCCGACTCATTTTTTTCCAGCGTGTCTAGCTGTGGATTTTGGGCTCTAGCTCAGCGGAAACTTAGGGAAACCTAGCAAACCTGTACATTTTTTTAAACTAGACACCTCGGGAATCCAGGATGGGGTAACTTATGGGGCTCTCACCAGGTTCTGTCACCCAGAATCCTTTGCAAATCTCAGAATTTGGTAAAAAAACACTTTTTACTCATTTTTCAGTGATGTAAACTGCTGGAATCTGAGGGGACCCACAAACGTCCTTCCACCCAGCATTTCCCCAGGTCTCCTGGTTAAAATGGCACCTCCCTTGTGTGGGTAGAACTAGTGCCTGCGTCAGGAAACACAAAGTGGACACATCACATTTTTACATTGAAAATGGGTGTGTTTTAGCAAAGTGCTTAGCTGTTGATTTTGGGCTCTAGATCTAGCCAGCACTTAGGGGAACCCATCAAACCCAAAAAAAAATTTAACTAGACACCTAGGGGAATGCAAGATGTGGTGATTTGTGGGGTTCTCTCCAGGTCTGTCACCAGAATCCTTTGCAAATCTCAAAATTAGGCTAAAAAGCACATTTTCCTCACATTTCAGTGATGTAAAGTTCTGGAATCTGAGGAAAGCCAGAAACTTCCCTGCACACAGCATTTCCCCAAGTCTCCTGATAAAAATGGTACCTCACTTGTGTGGGTAGGCCTAGCACCCGTGACATGAAATGCTTCAAAACGTATTGTGGAGACATCAACATTATCGCAATTTGACCTGGTTTTGCAAGGGGGTAACCTGTTTTTTTCTTTTTTTCCCTGGGCTCGGCGGCCATCTAAGGAAACCTACCAAACACAGACATTTCTGAAAACTAGACTCCCCGGGGAATCTAGTTAGATGAAGATTGCATGGATTCCCCAGCATTTTCTTACCCAGAATCCCTTGCAAACTTCAAAGTTAGCTAAAAAAATAAAATTGTCCTCACATTTCTGAAAGGGATGACTGCATCGGCACAATCTTCTACAACCCAGCGATTCCCTTGGACTCCTGATAAAAATGATATCTCCCATATGTGGGTTCTCAAAGCAGTGCCAGCCTAAAAATGTATTTAAAACATTGTGCACATCAACTCGATGTGCTATCCTCTCAATCTCTAAACATTTGTGGCCCTTCCCTGTCACAGGCACTTGCCCACCCACACAACTGAGGTATTATTTTACTCAGAAGACCCAGGAGAACTCTGGGTGTTAGGAAATTTGTCCCAGCCTAGTGATTCAAGACAGAAGTGTGAGACAAATATGATTTTGTAGCTAACTTTGAGGCTTGCAGGGGATTCTAGGTAAGAAAGTTTTGGGGGATCCATGCAAGCCACACCTTGCTGTACTCCTCTGGGTATCTAGTTTGAAGAAATATCTGAGTTTAGTAGGTTTCCCTAGATGGCCGCCAAGCCTGGGACCAAAAACGCAGGTAATCCCTTTGCAAAATTAAGTTGTTTTGTGATAGATAATTCTGATGTGTCCACACTTAGTTTTGGGCCCTCCTCTGCTGCAGCACTTGGCTCACCCACACAAGTGAGGTAGCATTTTTATTAGGAGACCTGGGGGAACGCTAGGTGGTAGAAAATTTGTGCCGATCCGGTGACCCCACAATATTCCCACACAGAAATGTGAGGAAACAATATGTTTTTGTCAATTAATCAATCATTTACAAGTGCTTCTAGGTAAGTAAACCTTGTAGGATCAACACAAGACACACCACATATTATTTTGTTAGTGACCAGCTTCCAAAAGATGTGAAGACAAGAAGGTGTTCGCTAATGAAAGAGTATGCACGGATGGTAAGAAGCAAAAACAAAAACACCCACCCTCTAGTCAATGACAGGCATACTGGTTGGATTTGGCAGAAGGGTAGGTAAATGGTTCATAAAAAACAATTATTCACCAATGACTTTACGAAATAAATTCCACAAATGTCATTGTTAATAATTTCAACAAAAGATCAAAGAACCACTGACTTGCAGCTTGTGAACTGTAAAGCCACATTCAAGGCATCAACCACTTTACAGTACATTAACATCCCTTGCATGCATCAGACACAGAAAAACATTCGCACTGACATCTGTGGGCCCAATACAACGCACAACCAGCCAAGCACCAGTCCATGCACACTGGTGGGCAAGCACCAGTCTACATGCACCGCCAGCCAAAGCACATGTCCACATGCACCACCAGCAGATTAGTCCAAACGCACTGCCAGTCTATCACTAGCCTAAATGCTTCGCCAGCCAAGCGCAAGTCAACATGCATGGCCAGCCTATTGCCAGTGCACTTGCATCACCAACCAAGTGCCAGTCCACATGCACCGCCAGCTAGTCCTCAAGCACCACCAGCCAAGCGCCAGTCTACACACACCAGCAGCCAAATGCCAGTTCAAGCACACCTTCAGCCGAACTCCAGTTCACAAACACACATAGAAACTTTACTTAGTTCTAGTAGTTTTCTACCCTCCCCCCAGAGCAGATGGGCATAACAATATGGCCAATCTGCCCGGGGGGGGTTAGAAAATGGCCAAAATACTGCTTCAATAAAGGAGAGCAACCCTTGCCTCTCCCCGACATGTAAATATAAAACTCCATTGTGTCTAGCGTCTTTCTGCTTCCTTGGGGGCAGATGGGACTAAAACTATGGCTGATCTTCCCCCAAGGGAGGCAGAAACTGCAAAAATATGTGGCTAAATGAAAAGGGTGCAACCCTTCCCAAAGGGGCACTCCCCTCACTGCGTAAATAATTATCCATTTTGACTAGTGTGTGGCCTAACAATATGGCCAATCTGCATCCAAAGGGAGCAGAAACGGCCAAATTAATGCCCAAAAATAAGAGTGAGCACCCTTCTAAAGGGGTGGCTTCCCCACATGGTAAACAAAAAACATATCACTGAGTCTAGTAGGTTTTTGGCACCAATGGGGGAAGAAACAGCAAACATAATGCTCCCCAAAAAAGAGGGAGCTCACTTGCCTATGGAGCTGCTCCCCCACATGCAATTGAGAATATCCCTGGTGTCTAGTGGGTTTCTGCCCCCCCCCCCTTGGGGCAGATCGGCCTAAGAATATGGCTGATTTTCCCCCAAGGGGGGCAGAAATGGCATGGTTTGCCCATAATTAAAAGGGAGTGGCCCCTGCCCAAGGGGCCGCTCCCCAAACTCAGAAAAATCACTGATGGATAAGTGGGTACATTCCTGCTGCGCAATCCTGGCCCCAAATTGGGATCATGTAGCAGGAATGCACTGAAAAGGGACATCGGGGGAAAAGGAAAACTCCTTCCTTTCCCCAGATGCCTATTTGTTGTCCCAAACCCTCCCAGTGCAGTCCTGGCTTGCTTTGAGGATGTCAGCCTACTATGCACGTGCCAAAGTCATCCGATTGTTGAACGGGGCAGTTGGGGTCTTCCATTGCCCTCCCTTTTGGGGCAGGTGGGTGGGTGGCCCAAGGGGGGAGGGCCAACGCTTACCCCATTGATAGTTGCAAGGATGTAATGACTACGCCCTCAGCACAGCAGCGTTGCAGCCGAGAACGTATTCATTACGTCCTCAGCACCGAAGTGGTTAAGGTACATAACAAAAGGTTATCTCACATTTCTTACGTTACAAATACATTTTTCTTTCAATTTGTCCAGACATATCTCATTCTAAGTATGTCATTCATCAATGCATAACCCCCTCTCTTTTTCTCTCTCTATCTCACTCTCTCAATTTCACTTTGTCAATATTTTTCTCTAAATGCCCCTATCACTGTCTTAATCTCTCACTTTCTCTTGTTGAATCTCTCTCTCTTACACCATATAATGGGATGGAAGAAAAAGAGAGAGACAGAGAAAGATTGGTATTGCGATGTTATCTCAATATAATGACTTCAAAGCGTCAGACCAGCAAGATACTTGTTTCGAATATTATGTTTTGATGCACAGTCACACCAAGTCAATTCTAGTCTGCTAGTAAAACCCTTGGACTGTTATTCTGTAGTTTGAAAGTTCAAGTCCTAGTTTCTTATAGCAGTGTGTCTTTTTATTTACTCCTCTTTTGAATGTTAAACATGCTTAGTGATGGAACATTTACGCTTTTTTCCTATCAAAAGTTTAAGTTCAATGGCATACCTATGTCTGGGCAATACATATGAGTGCAAGTGGTCTGGTGGTTAAAGTCTCATGCTCTTAAACAGAAGTTTGAGGGTTGTAGTCTGTTGGAGTTAGTTGTAATTCCCTGGCATTTGTTTCTTTTCAACTTTAAATATTAAGGAACATACTGAAAGGTGATCTTACTATTTTTACATGGCAAAAACCTCTCTCTGTCTCAACCATTCACTTTCTTTCTTTCCTACTGTCTTTCATCCCAGAAATGGGATGGAAGGGAAAAAGAGAGAGAAAGTATTGCAAAGTTCTCTCCATATGACTTCAAAGTGTCACACCAGCAAGATGTTTGATTTGAATGTTATAGTTAACTTTTGATGCATTGCAATACAGAGTCACTTCTAGCCTACAGGTAAAGCTCTTGGATTGTTATTCAATGGGTTAAATATTCAAGATCAGATTTTTTACTGCAGTGTGTCTGTTTATTTACTCCTCTTTTGAATGTTAGGCATGACTAATAATGGAACATTTTCGCCTTTTTCCTATCAAAAGTTTGGGTTCAATTACATACCTATGTCTGGACAATACCTGGGAGAGTGTCACCTCTGGGCTAGTGGTTAACGTCTTTGATTCTTGATCAGAAATTTGAGGGTTCTGGTCTAGATGTGTCTGTGATAATTTCCCTTATTTAATTTCTTTTCAACTTCAAATATTTAAGGTGCAAACTGTCTCAATCACTCACTTTCTCTCTTCCTCTCTCTCTTTCTTCCACCCCATAATGGTATGGAAGAGAGAATGAGAAAGATTGGTATTGTAATGTTCTCACCATACTGTCATAGTTTGGACTCTTGCTCTGGGCAAGACTGCTGGTTCAAGAATGACAGTACTTATGTCTGTAGGTGACTATGCCTATCCTACAACAAGTTGCAACTGTAATCCCAACCCTTCCGACTCACTAGCAGTACCTCACCAACAACCCAAATAGTTAAAGGTGATTTGTGGCAGCCTTTACTCATGGACTCAGAAGTATGACATCTCAGGGAGTGTTGTGGTTAAATGAAGATTACCCCTTTCTCACAGATATATCATGTCTCAACCAAACACAGGCAATGACGAAGATGCAATAATGTTTCAATAGTTTTTATTTGATACAATGCGGTAAATAGCATGGGCTGCAATGATTAAGATAATGAACAGTGCAAGAAATAGAATAGATAAAGGTCATAATTATGAAGATTCCCCACCATCTTGCGTTAGCGTGGAAAGACATAAAGTATGTAGTATGTCCTAGTACCCTATCATGATAGGTCTAACCTTCTACCTAGAGGAGAGCTGGGCATGTTAAACCTAATCTGCCAATGCTATGTCCCTGGAAGGAGCTCCCAAACCCCGTTACCTTCAATGAGGTCTCGAGCAAGAACACGAAGTCTGGGTCAGTGTCAAGGCGACGTGCAGCATCGATAGCAGCGACGGTATCTGGTCAGAATCCCTCTGATTATCTTTTTAAAGTGTGATGTATTTATACAGATCTACTTTGACCCCTGGCATAGGTTGTTCCAAAACAATAGATAACGCTGCATGCTTGGGACGGTAATTTCTAATGTGAGCACTTACAGTTTGTTTGTCTTTGTTGCATGAGTTGACGCCTTAGCGTGGTGACACTGATAACATAATTCTAAATAAAAAGGTCTAGCTATAAACAAGGCAACCATCTTAGAAGAATTTAATGGTCTAAAAAAGAGCAAGCTAAGTAGGTTAAAAGCTGCCAGGTGACGGGAGCACAAGTCTGCAAGCCAAAGGCTAAGTTAACTCCTGTTATCCCATTAAAAAACAAACTAGGATTCACTACAATAAAATGACTTCAAAGTGTCACTCTAGCAAGATGTTTGTTTTGAATTATATAGTTAAATTTTGAAGCAAAATTGCACAGTCACTTCTAGCCTACTGGTAAATCTCTTGAGTTATTATTCAGTAGGTTAATGGTTAAAAAATAAAAGTATATTAACAATACATTATTATTTAATAGTACACACTTTCAAAATGAAAATACTTTAAATATATTTTTTTTCTAATTTTCAATGCCACCTTCTGGTTTCTTCTGACATAGTTTTTTGTTCGTTAACTTCTCATTTGAGTGTTAATCATGCCTAGTGATGGAACATTTATGACTTTTTCCTATCAAAGCTTTGGGTTGAATGTCAGACCTATGTCTGGAAAGTGTATGGCAGAGAGTCACCTGTGGGCTAGTTGCTGAAGTCTCGGACTCTTAAACAGAAGTTTGAAGGTCTTAGTCTAGATGTGTCAGTGGTAATTTCTGTTCAGTTTCAAATATTTAAGGTATATACCAAAAGGTGATCTCAGTCTTTTTACTTGACAAATACATTTTTCTTTCAATTCGTCTGGACATATTTAATTCTAAGAATATCATTCATCAATGCCTAACCCCCATTCTCTTTCTCTCTCTCTCTCTCTCTCTCTCTCTCTTTGTCTCTCTCTCCCTCATTTTTTCTGTGGCAATCTCTTGCTCTAAATGCCTCTCTCAGTCTCAGTGTCTCACTTCCTCTCTCTCTCTCTTCCATCCCACAATGTGATGGAAGAGAGAGAGAAAGAAAGATTGGTATTGCAAGGTTCTCTCTATAAAATGACTTCAACATTTCACACCAGCAAGATGTTTGTTTCAAAGGTTTGAGTTATGTTTTGATGCACAGCCTAGTGCACTGTTGCTCAGTGCATCAAAGGTTCAAATCCTGGTATCCCATGTTTATTTACTCATGTTTTGAATATTAAACATTTCTATTGAAGGAAAAGTTACATTTTTTCCCATCAAAATCTTTGGGCTGAATGTCATAACTATGGCTGGCGAAAGTCACCTGTATGCTAATGGTTAAGGTCTCAAACCCTTACACTTGTTAGGGGAATAAAGTCTAGATGTGGCAGTGTCTAAATCCCTGTTTTTATTTCTTTTCAATTTAAAATATTTAAGATACTTACCGAAAGGTGATCTCACTCTTTTTACTTGAAAAATACATTTTTCTTTTCAATTTGTCCAGCAATATCTCATTCTCAATATATTATTAATCAAACCGTAAAATGCTGATATATCTCACTTGCTCTCTCTCAATTTATCTCTGCCAATCTCTTTCTCTAACATGCCTTTTCTCTGTCTCAATCTCTCCCTTTCTCTCTTTCTCTTTTCCGACCCATAGTGAGATGGAAAAGAGAGAGAGAGAGAGAGAGAGAGAGAGACAGATAGAAAGATTGGTATGTCAATGTTCTCTTGATACAATGATTTCAAAGTGTCACAGCAGCAAGATGTTTGTTTTGAATGTTATAGTGATGTTTTGATGCTCCACAGTACACACTCACTTCTTGTCTACTGGTGAAGCTCTGAGACTGTCATTCTGTAGGTTGAAGGTTCAATTCCTGGTTTCACATAGCAGTGTGTCAGTTTATTTACATGTCTTTTGAATGTTAAATGTTCCTGGTGATGAAATATGCATGTTTTGTCCCATCAAAAACTTTGGGTAGAATGTCATACCCATGACTGGACACGCCTTGAAAGCGAGTGACCTGTGGGCTAGTTTTTATGTTCTCAGACTCTCAAACTGAACGTTGAGGGGTCTAGTCTAGATGTGTCAGTGGTCATTTTCCTGCTTTAATTTTTTTTTTAACATCAGATATTTAAGGTACATACAGAAAGGTGATGTCACTCTTTTGGCATGACAAATACACTTTTCTTTCAATTTGTCCAGAAATATATCATTCTAAGTATATCATTCATCAAAGCCTAATCCCCCGTTCTAACTCTCTCTCTTTCTTTCTTTCTCTCTTAATTTCTCTCTGTCAATCTCTTTCTCTAAATGCCTCTCTCTGTCTCAATCTCTCACTTTCTCTCTTACTCTCGCTCTCTTCCATCCCATAATGGGATGGAAAAGCGAGTGAGAGAGAAATATTGGTACTGCAATGTTCTCTCCATACAATGATTCCAAAGTGTTGCACCAGTAAAATGTTTGTTTCAAATGTTGTAGTTACATTTTGATACACAGCAATATATAGACACTTCTAGCCTACTAGTAAATGTCTTGGTCTGTTATTCAGTAGGTTGAAATTTCAAGTCCTTGTTTCTCATTGCAGTGTGTTGCTGCTCAAATTTCTTTCCACTTCAAATAGTTAAGGTACATACCGAAAGGTGATCTCATTATTTTTATATGACAATTACATTTTTTTTTCTATTTGTCTGAAAATATCTCATTCTAAGTATATCATGCATCAATGCCTAACCTCTCAATGTCTCTCTATTCATTCTCTTTCTCTAAATGCCTTTCTCTGTCTCAATCCCTCACTTTCCTTTTCCCATAATGGAAAGTAAGGGAGAGAAAGAGAAAGGCTGGTATAGCAATGTTCTCCCTATGCAATTACTTCAAAGTGTCACATTAGCAAGATGTTTCTTTCAAATGTTATAGTTCCATTTTGATAGATAGATTGACCAAGTCACTTCTAGCCTACTGTTAACGCTCTTGGACTGTTGTTCAATAGGTTGACGGTGCAAATCTTAGTATCTCAAGGAAGTGCATCTGTTTCTTTAATTGTGCTTTGAATATTACTTATGCTTATTGAAGGCAAATTTACATTTCTTTCCCAACAAAAACTTTAAGTTCAATGTCATACCAATGTTGGGAGCAAGCTTGCCATCTCTCATTTGTGGGCTAGTGGTTAAGATTTCATACCTTTCCACTGGAAATGTAAGGTTCAAGTCTAGATGTGGCAGTAGCCAAGTCCCTGTTTTAATTTCTTTTCAACTTTAAATATTTAAGGTACAAACTGAAAGGTGATCTCACACTTTTTACTTGACAAATGTATTTTTCTTGTCAAGTTTTCCAGCAATATCTCATTCTCAGTATATTATTCATCAAAGCCTAAAATGCTGATAATCTCTTGCTCTCTCTCCCAATTTCTGACTGCCAAACTTTTTCTTTAAAAGCCTTTACTCTTTATCAATCTCTCACTTTCTCCCTTTCTCTCTATCTCTTGCATCCCATATTCGGGTGGAAGAGAGAGAAAGATTGATATTCCAATGTTCTCTCTATACAATGACTTCAAAGTGTCACACCAGCAAGATCTTTGTTTAGAATGTTAGAGTTACATTTTGATAGATAGATTGACCAAGTCACTTCTAGCCTACTGTTAACGCTCTTGGACTGTTGTTCAGTAGGTTGACGGTGCAAATCTTAGTATCTCAAGGAAGTGCATCTGTTTCTTTAATTGTGCTTTGAATATTACTTATGCTTATTGAAGGCAAATTTACATTTCTTTCCCAACAAAAACTTTAAGTTCAATGTCATACCAATGTTGGGAGCAAGCTTGCCATCTCTCATTTGTGGGCTAGTGGTTAAGATTTCATACCTTTCCACTGGAAATGTAAGGTTCAAGTCTAGATGTGGCAGTAGCCAAGTCCCTGTTTTAATTTCTTTTCAACTTTAAATATTTAAGGTACAAACTGAAAGGTGATCTCACACTTTTTACTTGACAAATGTATTTTTCTTGTCAAGTTTTCCAGCAATATCTCATTCTCAGTATATTATTCATCAAAGCCTAAAATGCTGATAATCTCTTGCTCTCTCTCCCAATTTCTGACTGCCAAACTTTTTCTTTAAAAGCCTTTACTCTTTATCAATCTCTCACTTTCTCCCTTTCTCTCTATCTCTTGCATCCCATATTCGGGTGGAAGAGAGAGAAAGATTGATATTCCAATGTTCTCTCTATACAATGACTTCAAAGTGTCACACCAGCAAGATCTTTGTTTAGAATGTTAGAGTTACATTTTGATAGATAGATTGACCAAGTCACTTCTAGCCTACTGTTAACGCTCTTGGACTGTTGTTCAGTAGGTTGACGGTGCAAATCTTAGTATCTCAAGGAAGTGCATCTGTTTCTTTAATTGTGCTTTGAATATTACTAATGCTTATTGAAGGCAAATTTACATTTCTTTCCCAACAAAAACTTTAAGTTCAATGTCATACCAATGTTGGGAGCAAGCTTGCCATCTCTCATTTGTGGGCTAGTGGTTAAGATTTCATACCTTTCCACTGGAAATGTAAGGTTCAAGTCTAGATGTGGCAGTAGCCAAGTCCCTGTTTTAATTTCTTTTCAACTTTAAATATTTAAGGTACAAACTGAAAGGTGATCTCACACTTTTTACTTGACAAATGTATTTTTCTTGTCAAGTTTTCCAGCAATATCTCATTCTCAGTATATTATTCATCAAAGCCTAAAATGCTGATAATCTCTTGCTCTCTCTCCCAATTTCTGACTGCCAAACTTTTTCTTTAAAAGCCTATACTCTTTATCAATCTCTCACTTTCTCCCTTTCTCTCTATCTCTTGCATCCCATATTCGGGTGGAAGAGAGAGAAAGATTGATATTCCAATGTTCTCTCTATACAATGACTTCAAAGTGTCACACCAGCAAGATCTTTGTTTAGAATGTTAGAGTTACATTTTGATGTGCTGCAACACAAAGCCACTTCTAGACTACTATTAAAGTTCTTGGGCTGTTTTACAGTAAGTTGGAGGTTCAAGTCCTGGTTTTACTTGGCAATGTTTCTGTTTATTTACTCGTCTTTTGAATGTTAAACATGCCTAGTCATGAAACATTAACGTCTATTTCCCATCAAAACCTTTACGTTGAATGTCATACATATGTCTGGAGATTGGATGCTAGGGAGTAACCTGTGGGCCAGTTGTTACAGTCTCACACCGTTATTCTGAAGGTTGAGCGTTCTAGTCTAAATTTGGCTGTGATCATTTCCCTGCCTTAATTTCTTTTTAACTTCAAATATCTAAGTTACATAAAGAAAGGTGAGTCCATTCTTTTTTAGTGACAAATACATTTTTCTTTCAATTTCTCCAGGAAGAGCTCATTCTAAGTATACCATAGATCTATGCCTAGTCCTCCCTTCTCTCTCTCTTTCTCTCTATCAAATTTACTCTGTCAATCTCTTTCTCTAAATGCCTATCCCTGATCAATCTCTCAATTTCTCACTTTCTCTCTCTCTCTTCCATCCCATGATGGGATGGAAGAGAGAGACAGGAATATTAGAATTGCAATGTTCTCTCCATACAATCAGCTCAAAGTGCCACACCAGTAAGATGTTTGTTTCGAAAGTTATAGCTACTTTTTGACATATCACAGTACTGAATCACTGTTAGCCTACTGGTAAAGCTAACAATGTTTTTCAGTATATTGAAGGTTCAAGCCCTTTTTTCTAACAGCAGCATGTGTTTGTTCACTTTTCATTTGAGTGTTAACCATGCCTAGTGATGCAACATTTACATATTATTCTAATCAAAACGTTGGGCTAAATGTCATACCTATGTCAGGACATTGCATGCTAGAGAGTCACCAGTAGGCTAGTGGTTAAAGTCTTGTACCCTTAAACCAATGTTTGAGGATTTAAATCTAAATGTGTCACTGGTCATTCCTCTGCTTCAATTTCTTTTCAACTTCAAATAGACACATACCAAAAGGTGATCTCACTCTTTTTACGTGACAAATACATTTGTGTTTCATTTTGTCTGGAAATACCTCATTCTAAGTATATCATTCATCAATGCCCAACCCCTCCTCTCTCTCTCTGTCACTGTCTCTCTCCATTTCTCTCTGTCAATCTCTTTCTCTAATTGCCTCTGTCTGTCTCAATCTTTCACTTTTTCTTTCTCTTTCTCTCTCTCTTCCACCCCATAGTGGGATGGAAGAGAAAGAGAAAGACTGCTGTTGTAATGTTCTCTCCATACAATGACTTCAAAGTGTCACACCCGTTGGATGTTCTCTTCAAAAGTGATAAGGGCATATTTCTTAACCCCTTGCACCTGCTAATGTGGCGAAAGGTTGGCAAAAACATTGTGCCATATCTACAAAGTGGCACAATGCACGCATTGCACCGCTTTGTAAATCCTTGTGCCACATTATGCCTGCGCCAGGCATAATGTATGCAAGGGGGCATTCCAACATTAGGAGGCCCAGAAAAATGGTGCAATGGAATCTATGAGATTCCACTGTGTCAAGTTCTAATGTCATTTTTAACGCCTGATCGAGGATGTGTTCAAATGATGCTCCCATTTTTTTTCAATGGCCCACCTTTTATTTTGCTGGAGTAGCGTCAAGATTTTTGGCACTAATGCTACAAAGCGCCAAACTAGCATCAACATTTTGTATGCTAGTTGCGGAACATGCACCATGGTGCACTGTATCATAAATGTGGTGCACACATGGTGGCATTAGGGGAGGTAGCAGTGGGGTGCAAGAAAAGTGGTGCATCCTGACATGATGCGCCACTTTTCATAAATATGCCTCATAGTTCTGTTTTGATGCACTGTAACACAGATTCACTTCTAGCCTACTTGCAATGCTCTTGGTCTGTTATTCAGTAGGTTGAAGGTTCAAGTAGTGGTTTCTCATGGCAATGTGTCTTTTTTTCTCTCTTCTTTTGAATGCTAAACATGCCTTGTGATGGAACTTGTTCCTATCAAAACATTGGGTTGAATATCATCTCTATGTCTGGAGAGTGGGTGGTAGAGAGTAACCTGTGGAGTAGTGGTTTAAGGGCCAGATGTAGCAAAATTTTGCGAGTCGCAAATGGCCCGAATCGCAATTTGCGACCCCGCAAAATCGGAAATGGGATGCAAAAACCCCATTTCCGAATCGCAAATAGCGACGCAAGCCGTTATCGACTCGCAAAAGTTGCGACCCTACAGTGCGACCCGCAAATAGGAAGTCGCAATTTGCGAGTCGCAAACCATATGAAAAAGCCACTCGCAAATTGCGACTAGTCGCAAAAAGCCCATTTTGCACACCCAATTTACCACTAAGTCAGAGCAGGTGGTAACCAGAACCAAAGTATAAAAGGAGACCCAAAAGGCACCTGGGTTACTCAAGATGGCGGAGATATATGTGATAGCAAGGAGGAGGAGAGTCCACGCCGCACAGCAGAGGAGGAGGAGGAGCCAGAGACAGGAGAGTATATACTGAACCAGGCAGACACTTTTCCAACAAACA
Source organism: Pleurodeles waltl (assembly GCF_031143425.1). Lineage (NCBI taxonomy): Eukaryota > Metazoa > Chordata > Amphibia > Caudata > Salamandridae > Pleurodeles > Pleurodeles waltl. Next base: position 853,539,464 of record NC_090446.1, on the reverse strand, counting down.
GAGGAGGAGATATATGATAAATACAGACTCAGCAGTGCAGCAATATTGGAATTAATTGATCTACTCAATCCTCAGCTGCAACGCCAGACTGTGCGCGGCAGCGCCATCCCCACACATGTGCAAGTGCTATGCTCACTGCACCTCTTGGCCTCGGGTAGCTATCAATGGGTCATTGCTGTGGCAGGTGGGGTATCCCAAAGTGCACTCTCACGGTTCTTCAGATGTTTCTTAGATGCCATACTCACACACATGTCCAGATACATATACCTACCCAGGAATGAGGCAGAAATCAACACACCAAGTTGGAATTCTACAGGATTGCCAACTTCCCTCATGTAATAGGGTGTGTAGACGGTACACATATACAAATCTGCCCTCCTGCAAATCTGGAATATCTGTTCCGCAACCGGAAGTGTACCCACTCACTGAACATCCAGGTGGTATGTGATGCCCATTATGTCATCAGTGACATGGTAGCCAAATTTCCAGGGAGTACAGATGACTCCTACATTTTCAGTCACAGTGGGATACACCAATGCCTAGAACGTGGGGAGTTTGGAGATGGATATCTCTTAGGTATTGCTGAATACACACTGCAGCCATACACACAAGTCACTGCAGAAACCATCGATGCCCTGCTAACATTGTCCATTTATGCCAAACAGGTGACAGTGCATATGCGCTACGACCATGGATACTTACCCCGTACCTAACACCCAGCAATGAGAAAGAGAGGCGATACAACAGTGCACATAGGAGGACCCGAAATATCATAGAGAGGACCTTTGGACTGTTGAAGGCAAGATTCCGATGCCTCCACAGAAGTGGAGGTGCGCTCCAGTATGCCCCAATAACAGCATTCAAGATCGTTGGCGGATGCGCTATACTGCACAACATTGCCACCAGACGTGGGCTGCATCTCACCCCTTAAGACCTAGATTCGGAGGATGACGAGCAAGAGCTACCACATCGCCATCATGGGGATAGAAGCATTGCAAATCAAGGCAGACAGAGACGGGACCACATTGCAAACCAATACTTTGGAAGGTATGTGCTAACTGTCACAACACACACTAATGTCACACACAAAGAGCCCAGTTGTGAAGTGGAACAAACAAGAACTTTTATTAAGTGAACCTAAGTAATTATGAACTGAACTTTTGGGAAGGGGCTGTAAATGTCCACCTGCAATGAGGACACATTCACCTCATGTGCCTCAAGTGTCCACAAGTGCATAGGCTCAACTCCTCCGCCTGGGACGCCCAGCATGGCTAGTGCTTGGAGTGTCAGCAGATCCCTGACATGCACTGCCACTCCTCAATACCCTTGTGTCCGTGGCAGATGCACTACTCACTATCTTGAGGTTTGTCTGCCGTGCCCCTAGCCACCTGTCTTGCCTCCATCATGTCCACAGCTGGTTAATCCGACCCAGTCCCCAAGCCACATCCCCTGAAAAGTGGCCCAAGTCCACCTGCAAACTGACTGTACGGCGTGACAGCCCTGTGGTGTTGACTGCCAGGCGGACGATTGATGCAGCCATGCGGTCCAACCGTTGTATTAGTTGCCGCTCACGGCGTTTGCACTCTCTCTCTCTGACACTAGGTCAGTTACAAGTTGACGGATGGAGAGTGCAAGGTCACTGACCTGATTGTTCAGGCTTTGGAAGTCTGTGCGCACCTGTGCCAGCCCTGTGGTGAAATTCCGCTCCATACGCTGCATGGCCCCTGATATGACTCTCATCTGCCTTGTTTGCAGGCGCTGACCACTGATGAGGGCTGCTTCGGCGGCGGACATGGAAGAGTCCCCTACATCCTCCTGGGACACTGCAGGGACATGGACTCGGCGTCTGTGATGCGGTGGAGCATCAGGGTCCTTTTGTATGGCACTGTGGCTGGGACCGGGTGCTGGGTTGATCTCCCCAATGTCCATTGGTGCAGCTGGAGGGGACTGTGGTTGGGTGGTGCTGGGCCCTGTAGTGGCTGCTCCTGACTCCTGTGCTGCCTGTTGGCTGCTCTCTGCACCCTGAACGGACTGGCTGGTGGGGATGTCTTGTGGGAGACCTGTGGGACATAGGGAACACACTGTCAGTATCTAACATCTGTTGTATGCTTCCTAATAAACTGTTGCCTATCAGCTGACTACTGAACTACATTGCCCATAATGCACCATTCTGGTGGTTGCTAGTCTGGAATGGAGCTAATTTGGTTGTGCATGCTGCAGTGTACTGGGTGGGTGGGGGTATGGCAGATATGGATGTACATGCATGTTTCATGGTACTCACTAGTTGATGTTCCTGGCGCTGACGTGTCCCGCTCTCCCATTCCAGCCACTGCCTCTGGCTCAAGGGTCTGTTCCACACGTTCCTCCATGGGTGTGGGTGGTGGGACGGTGGATGGGCCTCCTCCTGTGCCCCTCATCTCCCGGAGGCGCTCTGCCACCCTCTCCTTGGTCCTGGAGCACAGGTCATACCATCTCTTTTTGAGCTCTTCAATACTCCTGTGGCTCACCCCTATGGCGTTGACCTTCTCCTGGATGTCATTCCAAATCCTCCTTTTTTCAGTCTCTGGCACACTCAGGGCAGCCCTTCCAAATAGCTGGTCATGGTGCTGGCAGCATTCATCTGTCAGCACCTCCAGTTCCTTTTCTGAAAACTTCAGTTTTCTCTTCTTGCCAGAGTTCTCCATTCTTGCTGCTGTTCCTCCAGGTGCTTGCTCAGCAGTTGGAAAAGGGTTTGGTCCTCCCTCCTCCCAGGTGTATTTGTAAACTTCCTGGCTGTGATGTCATCAGCAAGAGCCAGCAAGTGTTTTCCAGACTGTTCTGCTGCACCTGCATGCAATTTGCGGCACAGTCGCAATTTGCGACACCCACTCGCAATTTGCGTGTTCGTTTTTAGAGAGGTCGCAAAAAGCGACCTCGCAAACAGCGGACTCGCAATCTGCGGTGCGATTTCATTTGCGAGTCGCAAAATGAAGTCACTTTTTCTTGTTTGATACCAGTTTGCGAGTCGGAAATTGCGAGTCGCAACAGATATTTAATGGTTCTAGTCTATATGTGTCAGTGGTCATTTCCGTGCTTCAATTTCTTTTCAAATTCAAATATTTAAGGTACAAATCAAAAGGTGACAGATACATTTCTCTTTCAATTTGTCTGGAAATATCTCATTCTACATTTTGTAAAGTCCACTTTTTGGATGGTCACCCTCCACTCTTTGCTGCTGGATGCTGCTCCTTTTGATGTGGAAGTGTACTGAGGCCTGCTAACTAGGCCCCAGTGCCAGTACTTTTTATGATAAATTAAACTGAGATTTTGCAAACCCAATTGGCAGAGCGTGTATCATCCCTGTAAGTCCCTAATAAATGGTACCAGTGATACCTAGGAATGGTAAAAGCATCACCAGACCTGCAGCACTGATTGTGCCACCCTTTGTGACCCAAGTAAAAGTGAATCCTGCAGAGCTGCCATGTCAGCCTGCAGGAGCAGCGTGTCTGCTCGAGTTCGACTCTGCCACACCACGTGCAGGCAGAGTCCCCTTACTGCCCATAGCACAGGTCAGTCATCATAAGGCAGGCCTCTGACAGCCCAGGTGGCAGGGTTCACTGTGCTAGGAGTGTGGACATATATGCACAATCATATGTGACCCTGTGATAGTATTTAAAATGCAATGTTACCTTAAGGAACCCGTGGTCTATAGGATAACATGGACTGGCATGCAGGCAAACCCCAGATGTCCAGGCAAACTCCAGATGTCCAGCTCCATGATGACCTGACCGATTTCCCCTGTATTTGGTAGCGAACACCGTGCTTTTTAACCCTGAGCACGATTCTCATACCCAGGATCAGCTAGCATGTGTTCTGGTGGCATCCTTTGAGGATGCCCACCAAGTTGACAGCTTTCTTTTGCTTTGGGTGGGTCTTCCGAACCACCTACTGCCACATAGAAGCAACTGCCCTCCTGCTAGTTGTGCTAGCTCTTCCACAGGACGGAGACAAAAGTACTGAGAAGAAAGGAGGTTACACCTCCTCCCTTCCAAGATGGCTAGTGTAATAGTAATCAAGGCAGTGAGCCTCAAAGGCTTTCACAACCCTTGATTTGTAAATCTTTGTCCCCATTCAAGGACAAAGCATTTTCCACCCTGTCCAGCTTGACAGGAGGGTAAATGAGCTGTGCAGGAGGTGTAAACCCCCAGAAGACTCACCACACCTACAGGGTGGGTTAGGAGGTCTGCACAGCCGAGAAAAGGTCCTGGGATTTTGGCAAACTTAGGAATAGTGGGTTCTGGGTAGAAAAGTGAAGTAGTCCCACAGGAAGTCATCACTTCAGGGGTGGACTAGCCACAGGGACCAGGAGCCCATTGGCCACTGTCCGTCATGCCCTTAAAGCCCCTTAAATCTAGGATTTAGGAAGCTCCCATGACACCAGACCCCAAGTTCTGACATGCAACTGAGAAGAGGCACAAAGAAGACGTCGTCATCATCAACAGAATGTAGGACTCTACCTCTGCGCAAAGAGAGAACACTTAAGTGTCATGAGAAGACTACTATTGGAACAGCATAATCAACATGTGCTGTGGTGAAAACTCATTGGTACCAGCAAGAGGGACCCCAGAAGACACCGAGAAGCCAAGAAAGACTACCCTGACTTGTGGGACCAGTCACCTGCAGAGGTATTGACGTGTTGTGTCTAAAAAAGTGCAACCTGTTGGGGTCTCCATGAGTGAGTACAAAGAAGATCAGTGACCTGCACTTCGGGAATGGTAGTGAGGCCCTCACCAAGTTTCGAGCCTCTACCCCCTACCGGATGACCTCCAGCTGGCGAAGTTCCTTTGGGCTACTTTTGTCACTGCCAATGCTTGTCTGTCACCAGTCCAGTAACCAACAGCTTCTCTCACATCACCAACTCCAGACCAGTTTGCAGCATAGAGACTGATATTGGCAATGACCCCTCTCTTGCATCCTGAAGGAGGTGGCTTTGAGAGAAGCATCAAAGCATTTTTGGTACCACCAGTCCTGTGATTGGCAGCTGAAATGCCACCTCTGTACCGAGAGCCACTGGACGTGGTGGCAAAGGTTCAACAGTTGATTTGAGGTACTGTCCCTCCAAAGGCCTCTACTTCCCAAGGGTAGAGTGTGAGTCCACACCGAAGTGTGCTTTTGCAAGGGCTGCATTTTGACAGCACCCGCAGATCCTGTCAGCACCAAGGACAGGCAGTGCACCTCTGCACCCAGACTCTTTGGGCAAGGTACACAAAACTGACTGTTGCATTTAGGTCTAGGGACCTGCAAGACATTAACTTCAAATGGGCTCCCCAAAGATCAGCCCACAAGTGACCGATTGCACACTGTGATTTTTCCCTTTGACTTCAATGGGAATCGTTTGACCATTAAAAGTACTCTGTTTTACAAAGCTATACAAATCCACAGCTCCAGTTGACTGTAAGATAAAAAGTTTGTTTTGGTGTCTACGTATTTACAAAAATCTGATTTATTTTTCTAAATTGTTGTCAGATTTCTATTGTCATGTAAATTATTTATCGCCCACGTTGGTGTTGTGAAATACTTTACACAAGTGCCTCTAAGCAGCCTGACTGCTCTTCTTGACATTCAATTCTTTTTGACACATCACTGCTTCCCCAAATTTGCTTAAATAAGATGATGGTAATGGCCAGTCTTCTGCGCACTGACTTACTAACCACCAAAGACCTGTGATAATGCCCGTCATAAATGTTTTGAGATCTGGACCAGAGCGTGTTCAGTTTTGCTTTCTGTCATCTTATCTCTGTCCTATTGAATTGCCATTTATTTTAATATTAACTATACTTGTAGTACTGCTGCTTTAAGTTAATAACTTTTACTATTTAATGCATCACTATGTGCATCTTTCATTTTATATGTCAATGGATTCTGATGTTCACCAGGTCATCCCTTCACTTCTGGAGTCTCTTGCTAGGCCTGCTAATTAAATTGAAACATTTTATAAATTCATTCTATCCTCATTGACCTTGGCTAGTGATGCCCTTTTTTATTACAGTTCTGTTTCATCGCCATGGTTCAATCCAGCCTAGTAGATTAGTTCAAATGGTGCACAGTGTAAATCCCCAGGTCAAAAGTTCCGAACGCAGAACGACTGTCTCAGCGTGCCATCCCAGAGGCCCAAAAACTATATTAGTGACTTGCCACGGGCAGAGATCGGGCCACAGGTGGAAAGCGATGTGAACATTTTATGTGATCGCAGTGAACACAAAAGTGTATCAAACAACAAATGATTAAACATGCCTCCTTACCCCTCCGTGACAAATGGTCTGAAATATTGCAGAGGCGAAGAGAATGTTAGTAGGTGACATTTTTGACAGCGTGAAGATCAAAGCCGTGGAAACTTGTCCCTAATAGATCCAGCAATTACTCACTTTGAAGCAGAATGCTTTACAGCCGGATCATAAAGAGCCTGACAGTACGCGAGAGAAAGTGGGCCTTAATATCTGTAAGTTTCATCTCCAATTTTATATTTCACAGCTCCCAGAGCGATAAGCATGCAGCAGTCCCCATCAATTTTGGAGGCTGCCTGGTGGATTCTGGCTGGCTGAGCTCTGCAGGTTTGATTATCTGGCCTTAGATATGGTTTAATGCTTGCAAGCATCCCAGCCAAGACATTGGATGTTAGTTCTCAAACTGAATTCCCATTCACAGTCTTTACTAAGAATATTAGCACGTTTTAAATATCCAGTAAGTCTGGCTATTTTAAAAGTGAAAGTGATTCATCATTGACGTGTGAAATATTATTTGTTTTCGTGTGGATGGATCCGTCAATGGTTGCGTGGAGGAATGAGCGCATAGATGAATTAATAACTTACAGCCTGATTTATGGTTTGACAGATGGTACTCTGGCCGTCATGGTGGCGAAGGAAATAACCTCCATCCTCCTGACAGACTACCATCCATCATATTTAAAGATGACCACTGGTCAAGGGTCAACTCTTTACATTGAAAGGAACCACTGTCACTGTGGTTTATTTCAGTGTATAAAAATGTTGCTGAATGGCCACAGTCAGTTCTGACTTTCTCAAAGTTTTTTTTTCAGAAAAAAACTCCCAGAGCCAAAATTTATTTCTAAAAATCAACAAACTAAGGACCCAGACACCCGGGTAGTTTTCTTTCAGGTAATGGGGATCCATTTTTTTGCAGTGACAGCGAGAAAATAAAAGACATTACATCATCCATCCTAAATATTTCATTTCATGAGACCCAAGAGAAGCTCTGTCCACGAAAAACTTATGGTTTGCCTCTATCTAAATGAGGCAGGAGGATATAGCATTTGGCAGAGCAGGTACTCTGTCATGCTTGCAACAGAGTACCTTGTATGCTAAATTCCAAATTAGACCCTAAGGGGCATATTTATACTCTGTTTGCGCCTGACTTGTATCATTTCTTAACGCAAATCCAGCACAAACTTTACTCCATATTTATATTTTGGCCCTAGACATGTCTAGTGCCAAAATATTGGAGCTAAAGTCATTTTTTGCCTGAGGAAAACTCAATGAGATGCAAGGTAGGTGTTCCCGGGCAAAAAAGGACTCTAAGGCTCTAGCGCCTTATTTATTCTCCCATGCAAAAATCACGCACGAGGGAAGGAGGGCTCAGAAAATGGTGCAAAGCTTGCTTTGCACCATTTTTTAAACGCCTGGGTCAGGGCAGGTGTTAGGGGACATGTGGGACTATTTCCATGGTGTATCACCATGGAATAACCCCACAGATGCCCTCTCAGGGCCGAAGGACACCCACTCCCACACCAGAGGGACAGCAGAGGATGGGGGACCCCCATCCCATGTAAGTATAGGTAAGTACAGGTAATTATTATATATATTTTTTAAAGAGGCATTGGGGGCCCTGAAATGGGCACCCCTACATGGCACTGGGTGCAGTGGCCATGCTCAGGGGACTCTGGTCCCCTGTGCTGGCCATTGGGGTAGTGGGCATGACTCCTGTCTTTTCTATGACAGGAGTCATGTGGTATGGATGGTTTTGCAACAGAAAATGACTCTAGGCAGATTAGAGTCATTTTTTTACTCTAACCTGCCTAATGTCATTTTTTGGTGCAAAACCCCCTTCTTCCATACCGCCAGCACCACCTGACTAACACAGTTTTTTTTTACTGTAGCCTACACTTTGCATCGGCTTGCACCATTCCATAAATATGGTGCCTGGCTGGTACACAGAAATGGTGCAAGCCGGTGCTAAACGTTTTGGTGCAAAACTGCTTTAGTGCAGTTTTGTACCAAAAGGTATAAATCATAGCCGAAGTGTCTAAGCGGCTGATTTAGAGTTTTTTGGACAGGTACTCCACCACAAACATGGAAAACTACCCTATCTGCTAAACAAATGATCCGCCCACTCTAGTTAGATTTAGGCCAGCTATCATGTTTCTGTCAGTGTAGCCATAGCCTTCTACACTGATGGAACTCTTACATCAATGGCCGAGCTTGGGGCATCAGTGCAAGTAGATAAGACTGTCCATCCTTTTAGAGCAGACAGTAGAATGTGCATTTCTTTCCCCTTCGGACCACCAGGAAAAACCCTGTTGATCCCTAGCAGAAAAAAAGAAAAATGACCCCCAAACCTACAAATTGCATTTATTACATGTGTGCTCTTTAAGCATAGACTCTTGCATAATTTAATTAAAAAATTCATTTTGTTTATAGCTTACATTTTGCTACTGCAACTTCATATCCCTGGTCCCTTTGGTGGCAGACTCTATGCCGGTACTCCTATTGATTCTGAACTTAAAATAATTTTGACACCTATTATCTTATTCTCACTGAGAAGAATTTATTAAAGAGTGCATTAATGAATGCTTAGAGTACTCTATTATTGATTGATGTTGAATTTAATTGACCTACCATTTGCCTCTTTGCCTTCTATAATGTTTAATTAGTTTATAAATAAATGTACATGGTCTGAACCTTTGAATCATGTCCCATATGAATTTACCTATGTTGGTTTTGTAGGTTTTTTTTGTAGTTTAACGCCTAGTGTCCTCAGCTTTGGGACTCCCACAGCCCGATTATTCTCATCTCCCATTTTAATGGTGAAAAGCTCCACCATATGTGTGCTGCAAGTACATCACACATCGATTGTGTGAAAAGTTTAAACATTTGTGTAGACATAATATTGTTTACTGGTAAGGTATCCATACAGTATAAAAGCAAATGCTAAACATTACTCAAATACATCTTTGCACTGTTCACTAAAGGATGTGTATGACGCTAGGCAGTTTTTTGTGTCCCAGCACTTGGGGAAAGAGCAGCAGCACCATTTCCTAATAGATGTGGCTTTTTACTGCTCTCTCCAGCACAAACCAGCACTGCAACTTTGGTTAATGTGCGGTATTGTGCTAGTATTTGTTTTAGTAAATCTACTTCATTCTTTTCAGCACGCTGAGATCTCTTAATATGTGATCAGTAGTGGATCGTTCCAGTTGAAGCTATTAGCTTTGCAGCTCTCTCAGATGGCAGCCCTCCGACCATTTTCTATTAAGGCAGTAATATGTTTAGGGTAAATGAGTGTATAATTAATGGTTAAAAAAGTGTGAATTGATGCATGGCTGGAAGAGCTGGTGAATGAAAAATGGATTAATGAGTGAGTTCATTGATAGATGAAACAGGTGATAGGTAACATCAATTTAGTGACATTAAAAAAAGAAACACCACTGCTGTGACATGATTGCCGACAATATACCTAAAAATGATTTACACATTGCCACTGCAAGCATTACTTAACCATTGTTCGAAAAGTGGCTAAAATATGTCAGTAACTACAACCATTATGCCAGTAGAAACAATATCTTGTAACTTTGCAAGAATGGCAGCTATGTATCTATAATTATGGGCAGTATGCATGTTCAGCATTGCACCATCACATTTTGTCCACTGCCATCTCTATAATAGTTTGCAAATTTATTATAGAATTATGTGGATACATTACTATTTATTGTGAATATTTATTTATAAATGTTATGTTTTTGTAGCATTTATTAGTTGCTTTACATTGCTTTGCACATTAAAAAAATTAACGGCCTGATTTATATTTTGACAGAGGGGTTACTCCCATCTGCCCAATTACAACCTCCATAGGCTATAATGGAGGCAGACGGGATAGCTGTCACATTTGTGGTGGAGTAACCCCCTCCGCCGAACTCTAAATCAGGCCTTAAATAGTAAAAAAATATGCGTATTTATAAAGATAAAATTAAAAATTATAATTAGGCTTCAGAATGTTTAATTCTATTTATTAGTGGTAGTAGTAGTAGTAGTAATAACTTTATTCGACTTTCAGCAAGTCATAAAAGTATCAATTGTAATACGTCTAAATATATAAATAGAGTAAATAGGTTAAAATAGTAAAAAGATAAACAACAAAGAAATAACTAATACATGACATTAACATTTCCCATTCATAAATATTTAAATGAACAAGATAAAAATGACATCACTACTCCCATCGACTTTCTTATAGTTAATACAGAACATAAAAAGTTAGCCATAATACCGGGACAGCACGATTACCTATTTGGGGTAGATATTTACATTTACTTGCCAATTAGTTTTCTAAATTATTTATGTACATTGAAAACAAAAACGGGACGAGAACACAGCCTTGACGCACTCCTCTGTGTAGGCCAAAACGGTGAGTATATTCCCCCTTTAGCCCATACCTTACTCTTGCTCTGCACCCTGTGTACATATCCCGTATGAATTGAATTATAGCTGGTTCTAACTCCATTCTGCTTAAAATGTCCCATAGCTTATCATGTAGTACACAATCAAAAGCTGATGATAAGTCTATGAAGGCCAAATGCAAGTTTCCTGCTCTGATCCTTGTATACTTTCCAATAATGGTACTTAAATTCAGGCTCTGCTCCTCTGTCCCAAATCCTTGCCGGAAGCCATACTGTAATAAGGATAGAACGCCCTTTTCTTCCGCCCATATTTGCAGCCTGCTCAGAATAATTCTCCCTGCTAGTTTAGCTGTTGTATCCAGCAAGGAGATTGGCCTGTAGCAAGCTGGGTTAAGGCTATCACCTTTTTTGTATATCGGGATAATATTGGAGTCTCGCCAAGATGGTAAGGGTCCGCGTATGCAGATGGCCCTCAATGTCTGCGTCAATACAGACCCCCATAGCTGTATATTGGCCTTGTATAAATCTATCGGAACGCCATCGGGGCCCGGTACTTTCCCTGATTTGCTATTTATTAGTTAGTGGTACACCCCAAACGTGATGATTTTCCACAATGACTGAGGGATTTGTGTTAGGAAAGTAAATTTCCAAACTGGAATGGCATGGGCAGCAAAAAAACGATGGATTTAGGCCCAGATCACTGTACTGGGGGTGAATGTTTGACAATGTTCAGCATTCCGTCCATCACTTGTTGTGTTTGCTTTGTCGCCCTAAGTGGGAAGGGTATGCCCAGACGTGGGTCCCGTGCTTCCCATGCCACTGGATTCAAGCTAGCCTGGCTGATGAGGGGTGAAACCCCGAAACCGGTCCCAGGATGCTTGTTTCCAGTCCAGGGAAGACCTGGCCTAGCAGTTCGGGCTGGACTGTTCCCATGGGGAACAGGGTCAAGACTGATTTGCATATGGCTAGGTCCAAACTGGAATGGCATGGGCAGCAAAAAAACGATGGATTTAGGCCCAGATCACTGTACTGGGGGTGAATGTTTGACAATGTTCAGCATTCCGTCCATCACTTGTTGTGTTTGCTTTGTCGCCCTAAGTGGGAAGGGTATGCCCAGACGTGGGTCCCGTGCTTCCCATGCCACTGGATTCAAGCTAGCCTGGCTGATGAGTGGTGAAACCCCTAAACCGGTCCCAGGATGCTTGTTTCCAGTCCAGGGAAGACCTGGCCTAGCAGTTCGGGCTGGACTGTTCCCATGGGGAACAGGGTCAAGACTGATTTGCATATGGCTGGGTCCAAACTGGAATGGCATGGGCAGCAAAAAAACGATGGATTTAGGCCCAGATCACTGTACTGGGGGTGAATGTTTGACAATGTTCAGCATTCCGTCCATCACTTGTTGTGTTTGCTTTGTCGCCCTAAGTGGGAAGGGTATGCCCAGACGTGGGTCCCGTGCTTCCCATGCCACTGGATTCAAGCTAGCCTGGCTGATGAGGGGTGAAACCCCGAAACCGGTCCCAGGATGCTTGTTTCCAGTCCAGGGAAGACCTGGCCTAGCAGTTCGGGCTGGACTGTTCCCATGGGGAACAGGGTCAAGACTGATTTGCATATGGCTAGGTCCAAACTGGAATGGCATGGGCAGCAAAAAAACGATGGATTTAGGCCCAGATCACTGTACTGGGGGTGAATGTTTGACAATGTTCAGCATTCCGTCCATCACTTGTTGTGTTTGCTTTGTCGCCCTAAGTGGGAAGGGTATGCCCAGACGTGGGTCCCGTGCTTCCCATGCCACTGGATTCAAGCTAGCCTGGCTGATGAGTGGTGAAACCCCTAAACCGGTCCCAGGATGCTTGTTTCCAGTCCAGGGAAGACCTGGCCTAGCAGTTCGGGCTGGACTGTTCCCATGGGGAACAGGGTCAAGACTGATTTGCATATGGCTGGGTCCAAACTGGAATGGCATGGGCAGCAAAAAAACGATGGATTTAGGCCCAGATCACTGTACTGGGGGTGAATGTTTGACAATGTTCAGCATTCCGTCCATCACTTGTTGTGTTTGCTTTGTCGCCCTAAGTGGGAAGGGTATGCCCAGACGTGGGTCCTGTGCTTCCCATGCCACTGGATTCAAGCTAGCCTGGCTGATGAGGGGTGAAACCCCGAAACCGGTCCCAGGATGCTTGTTTCCAGTCCAGGGAAGACCTGGCCTAGCAGTTCGGGCTGGACTGTTCCCATGGGGAACAGGGTCAAGACTGATTTGCATATGGCTGGGTCCAAACTGGAATGGCATGGGCAGCAAAAAAACGATGGATTTAGGCCCAGATCACTGTACTGGGGGTGAATGTTTGACAATGTTCAGCATTCCGTCCATCACTTGTTGTGTTTGCTTTGTCGCCCTAAGTGGGAAGGGTATGCCCAAACGTGGGTCCCGTGCTTCCCATGCCACCGGATTCAAGCTAGCCTGGCTGATGAGGGGTGAAACCCCGAAACCGGTCCCAGGATGCTTGCTTCCAGTCCAGGGAAGACCTGGCCTAGCAGTTCGGGCTGGACTGTTCCCATGGGGAACAGGGTCAAGACTGATTTGCATATGGCTGGGTCCATACTGGAATGGCATGGGCAGCAAAAAAACGATGGATTTAGGCCCAGATCACTGTACTGGGGGTGAATGTTTGACAATGTTCAGCATTCCGTCCATCACTTGTTGTGTTTGCTTTGTCGCCCTAAGTGGGAAGGGTATGCCCAGACGTGGGTCCCGTGCTTCCCATGCCACTGGATTCAAGCTAGCCTGGCTGATGAGGGGTGAAACCCCGAAACCGGTCCCAGGATGCTTGTTTCCAGTCCAGGGAAGACCTGGCCTAGCAGTTCGGGCTGGACTGTTCCCATGGGGAACAGGGTCAAGACTGATTTGCATATGGCTGGGTCCAAACTGGAATGGCATGGGCAGCAAAAAAACGATGGATTTAGGCCCAGATCACTGTACTGGGGGTGAATGTTTGACAATGTTCAGCATTCCGTCCATCACTTGTTGTGTTTGCTTTGTCGCCCTAAGTGGGAAGGGTATGCCCAGACGTGGGTCCTGTGCTTCCCATGCCACTGGATTCAAGCTAGCCTGGCTGATGAGGGGTGAAACCCCGAAACCGGTCCCAGGATGCTTGTTTCCAGTCCAGGGAAGACCTGGCCTAGCAGTTCGGGCTGGACTGTTCCCATGGGGAACAGGGTCAAGACTGATTTGCATATGGCTGGGTCCAAACTGGAATGGCATGGGCAGCAAAAAAACGATGGATTAAGGCCCAGATCACTGTACTGGGGGTGAATGTTTGACAATGTTCAGCATTCCGTCCATCACTTGTTGTGTTTGCTTTGTCGCCCTAAGTGGGAAGGGTATGCCCAGACGTGGGTCCCGTGCTTCCCATGCCACTGGATTCAAGCTAGCCTGGCTGATGAGGGGTGAAACCCCGAAACCGGTCCCAGGATGCTTGTTTCCAGTCCAGGGAAGCCCTGGCCTAGCAGTTCGGGCTGGACTGTTCCCATGGGGAACAGGGTCAAGACTGATTTGCATATGGCTGGGTCCAAACTGGAATGGCATGGGCAGCAAAAAAACGATGGATTTAGGCCCAGATCACTGTACTGGGGGTGAATGTTTGACAATGTTCAGCATTCCGTCCATCACTTGTTGTGTTTGCTTTGTCGCCCTAAGTGGGAAGGGTATGCCCAGACGTGGGTCCCGTGCTTCCCATGCCACTGGATTCAAGCTAGCCTGGCTGATGAGGGGTGAAACCCCGAAACCGGTCCCAGGATGCTTGTTTCCAGTCCAGGGAAGACCTGGCCTAGCAGTTCGGGCTGGACTGTTCCCATGGGGAACAGGGTCAAGACTGATTTGCATATGGCTGGGTCCAAACTGGAATGGCATGGGCAGCAAAAAAACGATGGATTTAGGCCCAGATCACTGTACTGGGGGTGAATGTTTGACAATGTTCAGCATTCCGTCCATCACTTGTTGTGTTTGCTAGGAAAGTAAATTTAAACATCTTCCCCCAAATATATGCATTTTTCTCCAATGTTTTTGCAAGCGGAGTTTGAAAAATAAATCTTACCCTCCTGGATATATGCACTTTCTCCAATGTTAGTCAGAGAGGAAATACAATGGTTAATGTGATATTATACAATATATGCACTATAAAGCTCCTCCCATACACTCAAATAAAATGCATTTTCCACAATTTTTATGGGAGCCGAGTTAGAAAAGTAGTATGCCTCCACAAATTATACGTCATTTGTGCAATTTTGGTGGGGCTGAATTTGGAATTGTAGGTTTAAATCTCTCCACAACAAAACTATGCACATTTACCAAAGTTTGTGGAGTTGATGTTAGAAAAATACACATTCCTGTTTCTTCCCCTGAAATATATGCACTTTGTCCAATGTTGGTGGGAAGGGATTTAGAAAAATAAATCAGTCAATGTATAGTTGACTGGAGTTACAATAGCAAATTAGAACCCTGTCACCAGATATATGTATATTTCCCAGTATAGATGAGATGAAAATTAGAATAATATTAATGACTCTTTCTTGCCCCAAATATGTACACTTTTGATTGTGAACGTTATGTTAGAATAGTAAATCTGCCCTCCATCAAATATTTTTTTACTTTTCACAATGTTGGCGGTTTTGAAGTTAGCATGGTAAATCTGACCCTCTATGTCTTTATTTAATCACTTTCACCTTCCCAAATATATGTACATTTCTCAATTTATGTTGCTCGGAACTTAGAGTGGTTATATGCCCTCTGAGAAAATCTTTCTCCATTGTTTGTTGGAATTGAGATAGAATAGTAAACCTGGCCTTCAAAATACAAGCACTTTCCCCAAGGTGTGTTGCATTGCCCTTTATGTTAGTAAATAATATCTCCACATCAAGTCCTAAAAATAATGTTTGTCTAATTGTAATTGATGTATTTTATGTCTGCGTCTTGAAGTTGATTTTAAACTGTTTTTATTGTTGTGCTCTGATTTTTCCATTTAAGAATTCATTACAGAATGTATAAAAAATTTAAAAAATGAATGCCTGATTATTTAAATTGTATTTACTTATTGATTGTATGAGTATTAGGGGGCATATTTATACTCCGTTTGCGCCGAATGTGCGTCAAAAATTTTGACGCACTTTCAGCGCAAACGTTGCCCCATATTTAAACCCTTACGCCCGATCCGGCGCACCAGGAAAATGGCGCTATGTGCGCCAGTTTTTGGAAGCGGCACCCCGCCCTGCGTTAATGACATGCAGGGTAGGCGTTCCCGTCCAAAAACAGACGCACATAGCGGTGCGTGGTATTTATGCTTCAGGGCAAAAATCACTCCCGCGCGGCAGGCGGCGCAAAAAAATGTCGCAAAGCACGAATATCGTGAAATTTTAACGCCTGGGTCAGGGCAGGCGTTAAAATGGGGCAAACACACCTGTACTTAATCAGAACACACAGAACAAACAACAGAGCAGCAGAGCAGCAGAGCAGCAACAGGGAGACATGGAGGTGATTTTTCTTCAACGTGCACGTAGACGCAGAGCCCTGCAGCAACAACAGCAGCCACAACAACAACAGCAGGGACCCCAAAGACAGCGCAGAAGGCAGGAGAGGATATTCCGCCCAAGAACAACCCTGCATGGCCTCAGGGAACGAGACATCATCCAGAGGTACCGGTTGAACTGGCAGGCCATTCAGCAGCTGCTGACAAATATTGAACAGCAATTGGCCCCCACTTTAGTGACTCCACGCACTATCCATACAGAAACAAAGCTGCTTGCCGTACTACACATGCTGGCAAGTGGCTCCTTTCAGACAACTGGTGCCCTGGTTGGTGGAATCTCACAACCATCTTTCTCCGCATTCCTGCCTAAAGTACTGGATGCCATCATTGGACTGACACCCCGCCACATCTGCTTCCCTAACACAGTGCAGAAGCAGCAGGAAACTAAACAGGGGTTCTACGCCATCAGTGGCTTTCCGCACGTCCTTGGTGCAATCGACTGCACACACGTACGCCTTGTGCCACCTGCTGCGAGTGAACACCTCTACCGCAACAGGAAGCACACACATTCCATCAACGTGCAGGCCATAGTCGATCACCAAGGACTGATCAGCAACATTGTGGCTAAATATCCTGGGAGTGTACATGACGCATTCATCTTCCGTCACTGCACCATCAACCAACACTTCCAGGATGGACGATATGGCAATGGACTACTTGTTGGTAAGGACAAAAATCTACTTATATACTCACTGCACAGAAACCCTCTAGGATAAACAACCCATACACCACAATAGCAACACCTAGACAGGAACACACTGAGGTACTGACATCACTAGCCATGTTTCACAAGTCACCATTGAACCTCTCAAACATTGAAATTTACTCCACAGCTTAGTGTGAAGACATTCATGACTGTGGTTGCCTAAATGTCACCTTGCAAATTGGAAGTCTCACAATAACCTGTACACTAATACAATGCTTAACTTTTAAGGGATGGGATGGCCTGGGTATGTTCAATTGAACGTTTCTAATACCCTTTCATGTTTCAACTCTGCATGGAACTATCATCACACCCCCAGTGAGGACACACGGACACCTGTGTCACAAGTCACAATACAAGGGAGGGCACACTGTACTTGAGAAACCGATACATCCTGCTGACAAACAGTTAGCCAACAAACACTTGCTCAGCCAAGGAAAAAAAACAATGCCAAAGTTTCCACCAACAACCATAGGTTGTCACATTAGTACACAAAATAGTCACAGACAACACAACACAACTACTTCCATCAAATATACGTACAACAGTGCCTCCTACATCTAATTGATACCATTCTGTGTTTCTCTTTCAGCTGATCAGGGGTATGGCATCCAGCCTTGGCTAATGACACCATATGGGAACCCAAATAATGCTGCTGAGCGGGCATACAATGACGCCCACAAGAGGACACGCAGCATTGTGGAGCGGGCCTTTGGGATCCTAAAGTCAAGGTTCCGCTGCCTTGACATCACTGGCGGAAGCCTACTATACTCCCCAGAGATGGTCTGCAAGATCATATGCACTTGTGCCATATTACACAATATTTGTGTAAAAAGGAACATTCCCCTCCTTGAACCGGACCCAGACATGCCTGAGGATGATGATGAGGAGGATGCTGACCTGCAACAGGAGGGGGAACAACCTAACACCGCAGCAGGAGTGCGTAGGCGCCAACAGCTTGTGAACAATTTTTTTACTTAAGTTATTATAATCACTTGTATTCCACACTTGTAAATAAACACAGATAACAAACACCACATCATGCTTTGGCCTATTAATTTCTGACCACCTTTAGTTTGAAATTGCTGAAGATGAATGTCGTCTCATTGATCAAGAATGCCATTAAAATTCATCACACCAAAAATAAACATCACAACTGTATGCACAGAGGGTAGGATGTGACATGACACATGATCATACACAGAGCCCAACAAGAGTACAAATGTGACAATTACACATGCCGGATCCAAACAACTGAAACAGTCTCTCATCCAGCCCAAAATTGGAGATCATTTGAAAGTCACATTACACGTGTTCAGAGACTGGGTGGGACCATCCATGTGTACGTGACCATGTCATCAATGGCTACTCTCAAGTGTGTGATATGAGCAATACACAATAGCTACAACATCAGCTGCCACTAACTCGGGAGGAGACCTTGAAGTTACAGTGACAACATACACCCAGACAGGTGACAGTGGATCCACATTCCAACACACATGTACACATATGTCATACAATCAATCTAATATTTGAAAGTAGACCATCACAGTTGTGTCCCAGTCTGAACCTAGCAGGAAGATTGTAACATGACACTAAACCAGTTTATGCAGAAAGGGACACAGACAACCAAAATATTCTTCTCATTATCACATCGGGAACGCTGAGAGTCTTGCAAACATAGTCATAGTAAAATGGTATGCAAGTTTGCTCCAATTCATCATTACTGCAAACGTCAAATGGGCTAATGAGATGAATGAATGGTCAACAGTCATTCATACCATATGGCCTTACATTAGCCCGCTGCTGCAGGTTTGCCATGATATAATAAATATACTCCATGGATACAGTAGCTATTCTGGATGGTCAAATCCTAGGGTGCTGGTGGCCTAAGTCCACCTCTACCGCCCCCAAAACATACAAGAAGCATGTACTTGTGAACCACATACATGCATAAGGTACATGTGTGGCCTCCATGTCACAAGTCCAACACAAATCTGAAACACAAAATCATAATGGGACATGCTCAGCCCCATAAAAACTGAAAGTGACTCTCCCACTCCCTGTTAGGACTACAGATAAAAGCATCACCATCATAAATGTGGACACATTTTGGAGACGGAATACATAATGGTATCCCATCTATTATTTCAAAATAGCCATCAGCAATTACACCAAATATGTCGTCAAATATGGTCAATACATTAGTTAACGTATCCCAAACATTACAGTGTGAATGCCTTCTATACATAAAACAACGGACATGTGTCATATACAAACACATATGTGTATCACATCGCACCGTTTGACCATGACAAATCCCCTTTCCAAAGCTAAAAACATGAAGACATAAGGAAAAATTTGCTCCATATTCGACGCATACAGCATGGCCGTCATAATTTGTTCACGTACATGTGTGCACACAATGCAGAGTCAAATACAAATGTATCCAAAAGTGTCTTAATATTTTGCCTTCAAAGTATAATTTACATCCACAATATTTTTGACTCTGCATCATGTGCACCACTGTACGTGTAAAAAAAATGACGCCCATGCTGTATGCGTGGTAAAATTGACGCTACATGGACAATATGTTGGTCATCTCATGTACATTATAAAATATTAATATTCATATTATATTTTTTCACTCCGCATCATGTGCACTACTGTACGTGTAAAAAAAATGACGCCCATGCTGTATGCGTGGTAAAATTGACGCTACATGGACAATATGTTGGTCATCTCATGTACATTATAAAATATTAATATTCATATCATATTTTTTCACTCCGCATCATGTGCACTACTGTACGTGTAAAAAAAATGACGCCCATGCTGTATGCGTTGTTAAAAGTGATGCTACATGGACAATATGTTGGTCATCTCATGTACATTAGAAAATATTAATATTCATATCATATTTTTTCACTCCGCATCATGTGCACTACTGTATGTGTAAAAAAAATGACGCCCATGCTGTATGCGTGGTAAAATTGACGCTACATGGACAATATGTTGGTCATCTCATGTACATTAGAAAATATTAATATTCATATCATATTTTTTCACTCCGCATCATGTGCACTGTAATGCGTCAAAAAAAAATGACGCACAACTGTGTATGCGTGAAAATATGACGCAAAACGGGAAAATAAAAACGGCGGCCATTTTCTGCAGGAAGTGATGTAATAGGATATCCTGTTTACAAATTCTGTACTGGGAGTTAACTTTCACTTTCACTTTGCAGTCTCAGATTTATCTAGACTGTGTGGTTGTGTGAAAGGTGTTGTCCTGTGTTTTACTGCTTTTGTGTCCTGTGTGCCTTGTATTTTGTCTTAGTGTCAATCTATTATTGTTGTATAACATTGTCTCAGTCTGTTTAGTGTTATTTTGTCTATACCTGTGATAGTTTGTATTGTCAGTGGGAGTCTGTTGTGGGTAGCATAGTTTGGGGGGTTAGTTGTGCTATTTTTCTCCTTCTTCTTTTTCTTTCACACCTCTACCTTTCCCCATTTCCCACTTTTATTTTCATATTTATTTTGTCCAGCATTAGTCCTCTCAGTATGTCAGGTAGGCCTCGCCTGTCCAGGATGGGTGAAGACGAATTGGGGGGGTTCCTATGGCTAGTAAGCCATTTCCTGCCACTAATGCTGGAAGCTGGGGGCCGTGTGATACAGGGGTATCACACGGAGGCGAGGAAAATCCGGTGGGAGAAGGTGCGCCATCACCTGGTCCGGGTCTACGGGAGTATGAGAAATGTACACCAACTCAAGCACCGCTGGGCACATCTGGTCACCAGGGAACAGGACCTGCTGGACCACCTGGGACTCCGGATTGGTGGCCATGTTGGTGAGTAAAAATCTATTAAATGGGAATGATAGAAATCTGTGTGTGAACATGTGATGATTGTTAGCCAATCTGCAAATAAGTAGCTGACTGTGTGTAATGCTAGGGAAACCTAGGCCCATGGTTATACACATAAATCCCCATATTTTGCAACACATGTACACGCAATAACAGCATTAAAATCCAACATCTATTTGTATTTTGCTAAGTCGCCCCCTCTCTGCGTCACAAAATGTTGCAAATGCTGCGCTACAAAGGTATACATATGTGTCCTAATGTGTATTTGTTGCAGAATGTGTATGAAGACCTATGCTACCAGTCCGATGGCTCATTTTTGCAACACATACCAGATGCCTGTAGCTGCATGTAATGTAGTGTTGCATTTGTGTCAGAAAAGCAACACGTGAACTGCTCTATTTGTACTCCACTGGTCATAATGGCCAGTGAGTACGTCATGTAGAAACAACATACCTACATATGCAGACGCCATAGCTAGACAGAAAATTGGAAACACATGATGATGCTATACATGTGTGTTGCCTTCACGTCACATGAAGTTAGTCATGTTGTTCACACATATGTCACATGTGTGTCTGGTTGCTGTGTGTTGAACCTGTCCACATAGCCTGTTTGATTGTGAGTGGTCATGCAGTCCGCATGGAACCAGTTTTGGAATGTCTCTCTGGGATGCACATGCTGAGATGTATGGTTAACATTATTGTTGGGGCATACTAATGGAGGATTAACTTGGACGACACATGACTGTCCTGGCCACTGCATGAGTGTAGGAGGGTGTGACACTGGAGCAGGAGACTCATCGAATGATAATGTTGAATACAAAGTTATCCATGCAGGATGAGCATGTGTCAAAGTCGATCATTACCATGTCATATTCACACAGTGTCATTGTAACAGAAATCATTTGTCCGTTCACCCAGTCTGAGTATAATCTTTGTTTCATGCTTTACAGGTGGACCAGCCCCGTACACCGTGGGAGAGGTGGCCCATTTTGACGACCCCGATACCTACAGTGAGTGTCGCCTGAGTGCTATTTACATTGTTTGGTAATGACGCATGATGGATTACTGTGTGTTAAAGAGAATTCATGATTTGATGTGCTGGCCATTCATTGGCTTTGTTCTTTTAGTGTGATATCAAATTTGAATTATGTTTCTGCAAAGCAATACGTAGTCATCTCTCAGATTGAGGGGCTGTAGCCCATTCAATTAGGCCGGCAATTGGGAATGGTATGACTCATTTTTAATACACTGGTCAATGTTAGACTTGGTCAGGGACTTGCCATCAACTGAGTCTGCATATCAGACTGACAGTCTCCCAGATAGCTTAGGCACATGGCTTTGATGACAAATGCTTCTTCCTAGTTGAGGATGGACTGTGTACACTGTAGGTTGGATCTTCCGGGGGCATGTACTTCCACAAGGTGAACTTGAAGTGTGTGTGACTTGAGTGCAATGCCCTAGGTGTTCAGTTGAATCATGTGAATGGGTGTACTACCTCCTCTGTGTGTGTTGTTAAACATGCCTCACTAATAGTATGTTATGTTGGGCTAAGTCATACCAGTTTGACATGTGTGGACCTGGGATGTGACAAGGTTGGGCTGACTACAACATGTTGCTAGCCCTTCATAGGTGTTGTGTGTGAAGGCACATACTTGTTGAACTTTCTGTACACTCCTGGGTGTGCATTGAACATGGGATTGTTGGTTGTTCTTCCCACACCACCCACAAAGACTGGGATCTTACTGTGAAACAGGGTACCTAGGACTGTAGCAACCAGTATGTTACACGTCCTTAACACCTTTTGTGACTTGAGTTAGTACCTTGGGCCAGAGTGAGAAAAATGTCTACATGTTGCAAATGGCATAAATATATGTGTGGGATTTGCAAACGTCTGTTTCCTATTCCAAAATGTATTTGGTGGTCATGTACATATTAGCAAAATGCTTTTCAAAATTGAAATATTAAAGGGTTTTACCAGACCTACTTGCAAATCACAGTGGTAGGCAATCCCATTTGCAACCGAGTACGTGGTTGCAAAGTGAGTAGCTATTATCATCCACTTGAAGCGGATGGTAACCAACTTGCTGACTGGAAGGGGTCCTCATTGTAAAGCTTCACCTTTGTGAGTGGACTAAAATAATCCTGCGCAAAACAGCCAGTGGTCTAAGGGACCAATAATTACAGTGAAAATTTCCAAGTTTAATTGTTGTGATTTAAAACTAATTGCAGCTCATTTTCCTTTCCGGTAAACGGCCATACACTTGGGGAAAAATAACTTGCTTATTTTAAAAGCAGTCACGTCTATGGAGTGCTGCTGTCCCAGCAGGCCTCCATCCCCGTGAGTGCCCATGTTGCTAAGGTGGGGCAACGTGGAACCCACATCATTGATGTTCATGAGGTGGGTTTTAGGGACCCC